>NC_086317.1:415770433-416124183 GCF_036172605.1 Pelobates fuscus
GAGGAATGCCCGCCTGCCAACGTCAAGGCAGACCCCCCTAAGCGGGTCCTAACACTGACCCTTCAGCCTGCTTCCTTGAGCTTCTGGCAAAGATATCTCTAATGAGACAGAAAGGGGTATTTTTTTATATACACCCCTATACTTATTAACCCTTAATAGGGATTAAGGGTGAAGGGTCAGTGTTAGGACCCGCTTAGGGGTCCTAACACTGGGCATTCCTCCAATGGCCATTGGAGCAACTAAATGACCTCCATTTGTCTAAATATACATAGGGATTAAGGAGAAAGCGCAAGTAACATTTTCTTTTCTTTGGTTTTTACTATATATTGGGGCTGATGTGTGTTGTAGTCCTTGCTGCTTAAGCGCAGGACTTCTCTTTTTGTATTTGTATTTACTTTGCATCACACAGCCTGGTTACAATGCTGCTACCCATCCCATGTGTTCCCTATTAAGGGTTAATAAGTATAGGGGTGTATATAAAAAATACCCCTTTCTGTCTCATTAGAGATATCTTTGCCAGAAGCTCAAGGAAGCAGGCTGAAGGGTCAGTGTTAGGACCCGCTTAGGGGGGTCTGCCTTGACGTTGGCAGGCGGGCATTCCTCCAATGGCCATTGGAGCAACTAAATGACCTCCATTTGTCTAAATATACATAGGGATTAAGGAGAAAGCGCAAGTAACATTTTCTTTTCTTTGGTTTTTACTATATATTGGGGCTGATGTGTGTTGTAGTCCTTGCTGCTTAAGCGCAGGACTTCTCTTTTTGTATTTACGCTGAAGATTAGTTTCACTGTGGTCTGGAGTCTTCGTTAGAAGACATTCTGCTCTCTAAACTTTACAATCGTGGTTATGTGAGACAGCCTGGTTAAAATAAAATAACAGCGCGGTAACATAGTGGAGAGAGTGCTGGAGGAGTGAGATAAAATGTCTCTTTCATCCGATGCCCTCAGTTGGGAAGCGACTGGAGCCCGCCGGATGGCCACAGAGGGACGATGCTGCACAGGAACTAGCAAGGCTGTCCCTCCAGCCACAGGCTGGTGAATAGGCCTGCATCTCTTGGCGACTTCTGGAGTCCGAGTTTCCTCCACGTGTGGGAGCGTTGGAGGCCCTGGTGGTTTGCCGCCACTTGCGGCGTGTTGGCCTCCGCTGATCTGGGCGATGCTTCTGGGTCTTCACCCTTATGGCCTTCAGCCCGGGTAGGCTAAGGAGAGTGGGAGTAGTTGGATGTACTGATGCTGCACCTGAAGGTATCTCCCTAACTCCCCGGTGCCCGCGGCCCCACTCACCGTTGTCGGTAAGTTTGGCAGCTCGGTCCGGGCTGCTCGCTGCCGATCCCAGAGTCTGTTCCAGAAGCGATTGAATATTTCTTCCAGATAATGCATGGTGTCACTGTGAAGCCTTTGGTTAGGAAGCAGGCTCTGCTCGTGGGTTGTACTGTCTGCCGCCATCTTAAGTGCACTGTGTGGGGGAAAGCTCCGCTGTTTTGTTACATCAGGCTTAGGGCTTGAGCCGGGCTGACTGCTCCAGTCGCCCTGTGAGGACCGGGATGTCCCCCACTGGTTCAATGGAGGGGCAGGGGGAGTAGGAGGTGAGAGCCCTAAGCCTTGCCAGCGAGGAGAGTGGCCACCTCTCCTCGGCTCGATCACCGGTAAGCCTCAGTCGAGTATTACGGGTTCCCTGTTAGTAATAGGCTTGAGTCCAGTATCAAAAGATTCCCCTGGGTGTCCCCGACTCGTCTGCAAATCTCTAGATTGTGTATGTGCCGATTTTCTGGGGTTTTACCTCCTGAACGTGCGAGTTTTATCAGGAGCTGAATCGCGGCACGTCCGCTCAGCCTGGAAGCTAGGCTCTGCCCCCTTAATTTTATTTTTATGACCTCACAAACACATATTGGTTAGATATGAAGTGTAAATAAACATACAGGGTTAGTCACTAAAGTGAGAATTCAAAGTGAAGATCAAATTTAAATGGACACTATAGTCATCTGAACCACTACAGCTTAATATAGTTGTTCTGGTGAGTAAAGTCAGTTCCTGCAGGTTTTTTGCTTTAAACACTGCCTTTTCAGAGGAAATGGAGTGTTTACATTGTTTGTTTCCTAGGGACACCTCTGGTGACAGGCACTCAGACAACTACTAGAGGTGCTTCCTGGGTCAGTGATGCACAACGTGCAGCACTGACATTCAGAGTCTCCACGCTCGGCATGGAGGAGTGGAACTTTTCCCACAGAGATGCAGTGAGTCAATACATCTCTATGAGGAGATGCTGATTGGCCAGCGTGGAATTATGCTGCTCATGCACAATAGCCTCCCAATGCTTTTAATTCTGATGATCTCAGCTAAGGAGGTGGATCAGGGGTGGGACCACTTTTCTGCTTATTTAAGCAGTGCAAGGGGGGCCAGGTAGCTAAATAGTGTTTTTAACATTATAGGGTCAGAAATGCACATTCGTAATTCAGACCCTATAGTGTTCCTTTAAGGTCAAAATAGCCAATCTGGAAAAACTATTTAAATGCTTTCATTTTGGCTTCTCTGGCCATGAATTTGAAATCCACTTTGAATTCTCACTTTAGTAAATAACCCTTTAAATAAATTGTGGAGTTAGCTGTTTTTGTTATTTTGTACTGATATACCATCTGTCTCAAAGTGTTAACAGGATAGTAAATCTTCATAATCAATAAATAAACCTTACAGATAGCCAAATGTTTTCATATGGGGGCTTTGAAACAAACAAAATGTCACTGAATAAAATGTTTACAATTGTAGCTTAGATGTGGCTGCTGATAGCGACTCCTGCCAGCATCTCCCTACAGTGGCTAATGGAAAATACCATCCTCATTTGAACCTATTATCATTTAATATGCTGGCCCGCAGAGTGCAGAATTCATAGGGATTGGGTTTAAAATGACCATCAGGCAGCGGGCCAACCAAACTGCGGTGCCTGAGGACAGGCCTAGCAATGACTGTAATAAACAGTATTTATGAAATTACTTTTTAAAAAGTAATGAGAAAAAAAAAATGCCATCGTTTTACAGAAAGACAATTTGTGCAAATTTTTATTTGACTAATGTAATTGTGTCTTTAAAAGGCTCCACTAGGACAGTAGTCAGGACTGCCTTTCCCGGCCACTGTTAATCCATTCGGCCTCAGGGCAGCCGCCGGCAGGCTAATTAGAGGCCTGGATTTGGCCAGCGGGTGGCTGGGAGGAAGCCTGATGTTCCCACTGACCAGAGCAGAGAGTCTCATGTAATTATCCCATTTCCAGGCTCATGTACTATAAATAACGATACAGAGCGAGGTGGCTGTATTTGAAGTCATTTTTTATTATGTCTTCTAGTGTGTGGTCGGAATGAGGAGGAAGGAGGGAGATAGATTGAAGCAGACAAACAGCTAAAGAGACACTATGCACCTACAGGGAGCTTGTTTGCCAGAGTGGACATCCTTAAAGGCACACTCCAGAATGGATATACATTAATGCAAATAAAAAATCATAGATGGATACACACCTTTTAGGTTGCTTCTTCTGCTGATAAGAAGCAACAAAAAGCTCCTGCCACACCAGAAAATTGTTCCATTAATCAGGAGACTTTCATTTTGGTCTACAGGGTCTTTCTTACCTTATCCCTTAAACTCCAGTCAATCTGGGTTTTGTTCCACTTATGAGATCTGGGTGAGATTGCTGAATAAGCCAGTCGTACTGCAGCGTGTAAAACTTGGCCTCAGGGTGAAGTAGATATTTTCACAATGTGTGCTTGCACGGCATGGGCATACTGTACTGAAAACCTGGAGGAATTATGAATGGAAATTGAGGAGATGAAAGAGGCAATGTTCTAGCTTGCAACAATTACAAAAACACACATATGGAGATACTAGAAAGGGAACAAAAACACTACATAGCATAACACTATTTAGGCAATCTCCCCCTAATGTACTAAGTGAATTGCACTCACAAACCGCATTAATATGTCAATATCACTGACTGCAAATTGCTGCAATTATAAGCCGCTGTGTGCGGATATTGTAATGGGGGATTTTTTTTATTCCATAAACCATATCTCCCAATTCCAGCATCCAGAGAACTGGGATACCTGTGGGAAGGAGGAAAATGGTGCATACCAGTGACACCCCATACAGGGATCAATGCTCCCTGTAGGATCCTAGCGTTGTGAACATAATGATTTTTTTGTGTGTGTCTCCAAAATCAAGGCACCAGAGAACTAAGGCTCGATTTTAATATTGTTGGGTATGCGATACAAATGATTTAATATATTTGGATAACGTTTTCAAATTATTATCACATTAATATTTTTTATAATACTAAATCATTTTAAAAGTTTATCCAAGGGGGCGGGCATGACCGCTGAGCCAAGCGGACACGAAATTGTACAGCTCCTCTGACCGCAGGCAAAATGAAGCCAAAATCAGCCTTGTAGGGCACCAAATCGACGAAAAAGTGCCATTAAGGGCTATTGAGTGTAGAAGTGCGACATTTTAGGTATGAACCGGCTAGTTTCTCTACGCTTTTAAGATGATCCCGGCATATTAGCGGTGTCCTTTCTGTATGTACCCAATCTAAACCAAATCATGCATAATTTTATATTATTGATGCAGGTTCGCAGTATACATCTAGGTTGACTGGTTGGTATGGTAAAGTTACGGAGCATATGATAGACATGTTAGTAGCCGTAAAACATATTTGTCAAGTGTATGTGTATGGTTAAACAGTGATTTATGGCAGCTTGTCGCTGAGAGTAGTGTCTATACAAACGGTTAGGCTAGTGTTCTAGTATAGCATCTTGTAGTCAGGTTTATGGCTCTTATTTACTGTTGCTAAACAAAATCATAACAGATATGAGTTTAAACATATCTAACTAAGACAACGATTGGAACCTCTGAGGTCAGCTCCCTGTGCCCACCCCCACTCCCCCCTGTATTACTCGTTTTGTGAGAGTATATCGCTGATAGCATAAATAAATAAATAAATAAATAAATTAAAAAAAATAAAATAAAGATAGGCAAATCTCTCAAACAGGTCGCTTGGGCAGCGCTTGGGCAGGTCGCTTGGGCAATCTGATAAAAGGTGTCGGTCAGCATGTGGTCTAGCCTGTCGCGTCTGGGGATTCATTTCTTCGATCATCTGAACCCTTTAGGTGGTGGGGTTTCCTTGCA
Organism: Pelobates fuscus; assembly: GCF_036172605.1. Classification (NCBI taxonomy): domain Eukaryota; kingdom Metazoa; phylum Chordata; class Amphibia; order Anura; family Pelobatidae; genus Pelobates; species Pelobates fuscus. Next base: position 415,775,600 of record NC_086317.1, read on the forward strand.
TTGTGACTAAACATGTGACTAAACATATAAACACATCGTAGCGCTGTGTGTATGAAACCTCCTTACAAACTTTAGACCTCTCCTAGCTATATCAATAAGGTATGTGGCGTTCAGTCACTTTTGATTGGTCTAAGACTGTCGCTTCATATGGGTTTAACATTACCTTTGGTATCTGGTCAGGGCTATATTAGGGCCAAAACGAAACAATACAGAAAAAAATCAAAACAAAACAAAACCAGATGGCTCAAAACTGGTTGAAGACATGGGCAAGAAGACAGGCCTGTTCAGATAACCGTTCAGAATGTCTATCAGTGGAATTGTTGCGGATGAAGTGGGACCAGCCTCGATCCTCTGCCCTCCAGGTTGTCGTGTGCCCATCTTCTGCTGGGGGTGTTTCTCCGGTGCGGTGAGAGCACGGTAAAGTTTGTCTAGGGGTCGTGTCCTTGTGAGATGGGGGTGAGACAATAACTAAAAACCTTAATTCAACTTTTCATTAGTCCTGCCTGGTGGTTTGTTGTAGTTAGGGTACCTGTCCTCTCAAGTGTCCGCTAGATGCCAGTTTGCCTGCTGCTCCTTGTAAGTAGTGGAGGACGAGGCACTGTTGTTTGCTGGTTGAAACGGTCTGACGTTTGCTACATCCCAGGTGTGATGGGCCTTTGGCCTCTGGTCGGTAGTAGCTTGTTCCTGTCTCGGTGGTAGGCCCAGCGCTGCCAGTACTGAGTCTATTTCCGATGGGTCAGTGACCCGTGTTGTTGCGCCCTTGTGTGTGATGAGCAAGCTTCTGGGGAATGCCCAGCGGTATGGGATTGAGGTTTGGTGGAGAGCGGTCGTCAGGGGTTTGAGGAGGCTTCTCCACAGCAGCGTAGGCCTAGATAGGTCTTGAAAGAACGACAGGCTGGCTGTCTCAAAGAGGTGGGATGCCTTCCCCCTCACTGCCACCATGAGGGTTGCTTGGCCTTTCCGCGTTTGAAATTGGAGGATGATATCTCTCGGGGTGTCTGCTGGGGCTCTAGCGGCCCTCGGGATTCGGTAGATCCCATCTGTTAGGACCGTCTTCACCTGCTGTGGTGTGAGTAGGGAGGTGAGGAGTCGTCCAAAATATCCCTGTAGGTAATCCTGGGTCACTGTTTCGGGGACCCCTCTGATCTTTACGTTACGGCTTCTATGCCGGTCTTCCATTGCATCCAGGCGGGTGGTGAGCAGGGTCTGGGTGCGCTGCAGCTCTGTGTTTTGAGCCTCTAATTGTATACAACGAGCGGTGAGGCCCTGCGAGTCCACCTCTGTCTTCCTTACTCGCCCCTCTACGGTGTGGATCTCCTCCCTCAGGACCGCCATGTCTACCGCAAAGCGGGAGCTGATATTGCATTGGAGGGCTTTTATGTCTCCCTTGGTGGAGGGCAATTCGTTGTCTTCGTCTGAAGATACGCTATGTAATCCCCCTGTGCCGGGGAAGTCGTCCAGTTCATCGAGGAGCTGTTCTGCGGAGGACGTCGAGGCAGAGTCGCCATCTTTGTTCGGCGCGGGAGTTTCTGCGGCCTTGGCGGGTCGGAGGAGAAGTGCTCCGATATCACGAGCCACCGCCGGTTTTGCGGCCCCCTGGTGTCTGGATTTCTTTCCCATCTCGGGGTGCTATGGTATAAGTTATTTATTTTTGAGTTTTAATCAGTTATTTTGCGGTTTTCAGGCTTTTGGATAAGGAGCTTTGAGACTGCACGCCTGCTTCAGTTGGCTGTTGGCTCCGCCCCCCCACCTTACCTTACTCCTAAACACATATGAAGCCAACCTCACTGCCAGTTATCCAACCCACTGCACCCAGACAGCTCTCACCTCACTGCAGCTGAAAGCACATCCTACACACACAGACAAGGCAGACACATTGGAAACACCTTAACTAACAGCTCCAAAATGAAGCAGAAATAGTTTGAAGTCAACCTCTTGTATTAATACACCTCACCAAGTATCTAGATAACCTGACGTACCAGGAAAGTTGATGCAGTAATCGTACTCTAGATAACTCACACAAGCTTGTTTATAAACCTGTTCTATACCTAAAAATTAGTGCATGATAACCGTTATGCCTTTATACCATGTAAGCTATGTACACTGAATCTCTTGTTCAACGCTATCGGGGCAGGACAAGTTGTATGTAATCACCTGCACTACAAAAATAAAAAAATCATTTGGAAAACGTATCCAGCAATATTAAATTGAAGCCAAAGTCTAGATGGCAGGATAGGACCTGAAAATCGTGAATGTCCGAACGAAATTGGGACAGTTTGGAGGCATGCATTACTATGCATTAAGTATAGTTTGTTATGACTCTTAGAATGCACATTTAACCGGACTGGATGTAGCTCCAGCTCTAAGACCATTGTGCTGAGATAGAGCTACATTACTGATTTACCTGACTGAGTGAGCAGCAGACTAGCAGATCCTCTTATGTCATGGGGTGAGGAAGGGGGGGCTTCCAGTCTGCAGCCAATTAAAGCACATATGCACTGAAACAAATTATAAACGCAACACTTTTGTTTTTGCCCCCATTTTTCATGAGCTGAACTCAAAGATCTATGACTTTTTCTATGTACACAAAAGGCCTATTTCTTTCAAATATTGTTCACAAATCTGTCTAAATCTGTGAGCACTTCTCCTTTGCCGAGATAATCCATCCACCTCACAGGTGTGGCATATCAAGATGCTGATTAGACAGCATGATTATTGCAAAGGTGTGCCTTAGGCTGGCCACTATAAAAGGCCACTCTAAAATGTGCAGTTATATCACACCGCATATAAGCCGTCTCCAAAGGCGTTTCAGAGAATTTGGCAGTACATCCAACCGGCCTCACAACTGCAGACCACGTGCAACCACACCAGCCCATGACCAACACATCCAGCATCTTCACCTCCAAGATCGTCTGAGACCAGCCACCCAGACAGCTGCTGCAACAATCAGTTTGCATAACCAAAGAATTTCTGCCGAAACTGTCAGAAACCGTCTCAGGAAAGCTCTTCTGCATGAGATAACGTGACGAGCTCCTGAAGCCCATTGTTGTGCCATTCATCCACGACCATCACCTCATGTTGCAGCATGATAATGCACGGTCCCATGTTGGAAGGATCTGTACACAATTCCTGGAAGCTGAAAACATCCCAGTTCTTGCATGGCCAGCATACTCATCAGACATGTCACCCATTGAGCATGTTTGGGATACTCTGGATCGGTGTATACGACAGCGTGTTCCTGTAGCGGTACTTACCCTTTCCAGGGGCCGGCTGGGGTCCTCTCTTCGAGCCGCGCGCGGCTCATCCGTAGGCAGGAACAGGAAGGCGGGCAGTGACCGCAAGAAGCGGTCACGTGTCCCGCCTGACTCTAAGAGCGCGCCGCAGGTCTCGGGCGCGCTCTTAAAAGGACAGTGGGAGCCTAAATTGGAAAAGGCCTCCCATTGGTCCCTGTCATGCCACACTCCCCATACACTTACCTTTTGGGGGCGTGGAGATGACAGGGACCAATCAAAATAGTTGTTTAGCTATTTATACTCACCTTTTTCCCTTGGTTCCTTGCCCTATCGTGGTTTCTGTTTCAGTTCCCTTTAGCGCTTGTTGTATTCAGTTGTGTTCCTTCGTACTTGACCTTGGCTTTGTTTTCTGACTACGTTATCTCTTTATCCTTATCAGTTCTGTTTGCCGACTTTCTGTTTACTGTGTACCAGACCCCGGCTAGTCCTAGTTTACACTGTCTCTTTGTGCCCTTGACCTCGGATCGTTCCTGACTCTGTACTTCTCCTATATACGTCGAGTCCGGCCACTCTAAGGTCCGGTAGACGTATCTCCCCTCTGTGTTGTCTTCTGTTTTACTGAATCCTGCATGTTGGGGTATATTTCCGTTACATTACGATAGGGCCATGGACCCTGCAGATTTAGCTCTGCAAATGGCATCCCATGAGGCTAGATTTGTAGAGCAGGATCACTGTATGGATCAGATAGCCCAGGCTCTCCAGATGCTCTTATCTAGAACTATTCCAGCAACCACACCTAACCCTCCTACACCTCTTCTTCCTGAAGTATCTACTTTGCCCAATACTTCGGCCCATTTAACACCTCCTCTTAGGTATGGAGGGGACTCTAAGACATGCAGAGGTTTCATTAATCAAATAGAATTCCATTTTGAGATGTATCCACGTTCATTTCCCACAGAAAGGTCTAAGGTGGGGTTCTTTATGCACCAACTTACCGATAAAGCACTTGAGTGGGCAACCCCTATTTGGGAGGTTAATGGACCTATGGTGCATGATTTCAACAGTTTTCTTACGGCTTTTCGTAGAACTTTTGACACAACGAAAAGGTCAAAAAATGCCGCAAGAGCATTAATGAGAATTAAACAGGGTTCTAGGTCTGTGGCTGACTATGCTATTCAGTTTCGTATCCTTGCTTCACAGGTAGATTGGACCAATAATGGGTTAACTACTGCGTTCATGGAAGGTTTATCTGACACTATATTGGATGAGGTAGCAGCTAAGGAGCTTCCTATTGCATTAGAGGACCTTATTGACTACCTTCTTGATATAGATAATAGGATTCGTGACAGGCTCTATACTAAGAACAGGAATAGACGTTTTGTTACACCTATTAACCCCAGAGTTGATAAACCCGAGAGTGTTAAAGTATCTGAGTAGGAACCCATGCAATTAGGGGTTGCTAAACTCTCTGATACTGAAAAGTTACATAGGAGAAGGGACGGACTCTGCCTATACTGTGGTAGGAGAGACCATATGGTAAAGGAATGTCCTTTGCTTCCAGAAAACTCTCGCACCTAAGACCTTATAGGGGACTGGCCTTGGGTGTGATATCCTAAGTCTCCTAAATTGCCTCCTAACCGTTTGCTTCTTCCTGTTTCTTTACATATGGGAGAGAGTTGTATAGCTGAGCACATATACGCTCTGGTTGACTCCGGGGCAGCTGAAAATTTCAGACTCTGGTTTTGTTAAGAAAAACAACATTCCCATCAGAGAGAAGGAGACACCCTTGGCCGTTGAGGCCATAGATGGTAGACCATTAAGTTCTCCAGTTGTTACTTATGAAACTGTACCGTTACACATGTATACATTGGTTTTACACTTTGAAACCATTCGGTTCCAGGTCATCACCTCTCCCTCTTCACACATAGTGTTAGGGTACCCATGGTTACGTGCTCACAATCCCATTTTCGACTGGGAGTCAGGGCAAATAAAATCATGGAGCAAAGCCTGCCACGAATCTTGTACTGTTGAACTACCCCCTTCGAATGGTAACACTGTTATCCTAATGATAGTAGATCGGTTTTCCAAGATGGCCCATTTTGTGTCTCTTCGCAAGCTGCCCACGTCTAGGGAACTGGCACTTATATTTGCTAGAGAGGTATTTAGGTTGCATGGCATTCCTGTATCTATTGTATCCGATAGGGGTAGCCAATTTATTTCCAGGTTCTGGAAAGCCTTTTGTTCGGAAATGGGTATTACACTCTCATTTTCTTCCGCATACCACCCCCAGTCTAATGGAGCTGCTGAACGTGCCAATCAATATCTGGAGCAGTACCTTCGTTGTTTCGTATCCCACCATCAGAATAATTGGTCTGACCTTCTTCCTTGGGCTGAATTTTCTCGGAATAACGCTACTCATGATTCTTCCAGCAAAAGTCCTTTTTACGTCGTCTATGGCCAGCATCCTGATGTTCTTCCGGCTGCTTTCTCCTCACAGGGCATGCCAGTTCTGGATGAGCATTTGGCTGGTCTACGTAATACTTGGGAGCAGGTTCAGCGTTCTTTGGTGGATTCCGCTGCTCGCCAGAAGGTGCAGGCTGACAAGCATCGCAGGGCGGCTCCTTCTTATGTCGTGGGGGACAGGGTTTTGCTTCCACGCGGAATATTCGCCTCCGGGTGCCTTCTATGAAATTGGCTCTCTGCTTTATTGGTCCTTATCGTATTTTGCATAAGGTTAATCTTGTTTCGTATGCCTTAGGCCTTCCTAAGAATCTGCATATTCCTAATGTCTTTCACACCTCGTTGTTGAAGCCTTACGTACTCAACCGCTATACCCGGCATACTCCTCCTCCCCCTCCTGTCTCTGTGGAGGGTCATGAGGAGTTTGAAGTTTCTGCTGTTCTTGACTCTCGTTTCCTTAGAGGTCGACTTCAGTACCTGGTGCATTGGAAGGGCTATGGGCCTGAGGAACACAGTTGGATTTCCGCGGACGCTGTTCATGCTCGTCGCCTTGTGCGTTCTTTCCATTCTCGTTTTCCTGCCAGGCCTGGCCCTCCCCGCCCGGAGGGCGTGTCCTCAGGGGGGGTACTGTAGCGGTACTTACCCTTTCCAGGGGCCGGCCGGGGTCCTCTGTTCGAGCCGCTCGCGGCTCATCCGTAGGCAGGAACAGGAAGGCGGGCAGTGACCGCAAGAAGCGGTCACATGTCCCGCCTGACTCTAAGAGCGCGCCGCAGTTCTCGAGCGCGCTCTTAAAAGGACAGTGGGAGCCTAAATTGGAAAAGGCCTCCCATTGGCCTCTTGATTGGTCCATGTCATCTCCACGCCCCCAAAAGGTAAGTGTATGGGGAGTGTGGAGATGACAGGGACCAATCAAAAAAGTTGTTTAGCTATTTATACTTCCTTTTTCCCTTGGTTCCTTGCCCTATCATGGTTTCTGTTTCAGTTCCCTTTAGCGCTTGTTGTATTCAGTTGTGTTCCTTCGTACTTGACCTTGGCTTTGTTTTCTGACTACGTTATCTCTTGATCCTTATCAGTTCTGTTTGCCGACTTGCTGTTTACTGTGTACCAGACCCCGGCTACTCCTAGTTTACGCTGTCTCTTTGTGCCCTTGACCTCGGATCGTTCCTGACTCTGTACTTCTCATATATACGTCGAGTCCGGCCACTCTAAGGTCCAGTAGACGTATCTCCCCTCTGTGTTGTCTTCTGTTTTACTGAATCCTGCGTGTTGGGGTATATTTTCGTTACAGTTCCAGGTCCTGCCAATATCCAGCAACTTTGCAAAGCCATTGAAGAGGAGTGGACCAACATTCCACAGGCTACAATCAACAAAGGAGAAGTGCTCACTAACTCAGATTTAGACAGATTTGTGAACAATATTTGAGAAAAGTAGGCCTTTTGTGTTCATAGAAATAGTCTTAGATCTTTGCATTCAGCTCTTGAAAAATGGGGGCAAAAACAAAAGTGTTGCATTTATAATTTTGTTCATTTTATCTGGGGTGTAAAGGAAAGACCAGAGTAAGACAAACCGAAAAGAGAAACTGGTGAAGAGAATGATGGTTGAAAATAATTGTATAAGAGGGAAGGAGCAGGAAAAGGGACATTGAAACAAATTATTCACATATATATTAATCACACATGTATGTGAAGACAGAACATTACACCAACATTACACCAACCAATATTTTACTTCACACACAAACACTTTAAAACTATATAGGCCCAGACTGGCCATCAGTTAAACTGGGAAAATGTCCAGTGGGCCTCAAAGGCCGAGGCCGACAAGGGAAGATAAGAGGATCTCTCCTGCCGGCCCTTTTAGATTTGGCACTAGCCTGCTGTGTGCCATAACAGGTCGGTGGAGAGATCAAAGTCTAACACACATTGTAAATGTTCCCCTTGCACAAACACACTGCATCCCTCACACACATACATTGCATCTCTTGCACACACTCATTGCACCAATCACACACACTGCACCCCTTCACACACATATTGTACCCTTTCCACACACATATTGTATCCCTCCTACACACACATTGAACTCCTCACACACACAGCACTCCACACAATTGCACCCCTACACACAAGATACAGTGGGACCTCGGTTTAAGAATGTAATGCGTTCTTCGGGACGTTTTTTATTGCGTAAAATTTGTAAACCGAAATGCGGTTTCCCATAGGAATTAATTGAAAACTAATTAATCCATTCTGGAGGTCAGAGAAAAAGTCAAAATGAGCTGGCATGGAAACCAACTCACAATGCAGAACACACAATAAAAGGCATGCAAATGACGAAGCTCAGTTCCCTACCTTTCCACAGCTTGAGAAATGCACCAAAAGTCCCAAAACAACTGCAAACAATTTCCAGAATGGCTCCAAAACTCGATGCAAAAGCCGCTCCAACACCTCCACACTTGACGCCACGTGCTACCCACCGGCTCTAGCATGCAGGGGGCGGTGCTATAAACCTCCCAGGTGCAATGCATCCTGGGGAAACTTGCTTTGCATTGCAAAAAAAAATTGTAAACCGAGGCATTATTTTCAATGGATTTTCATTTGTAAAACAAAAATTGTTATCCGAGGCGTTTGGAAACCGTGGTCCCACTGTACTTTATAAACACTACATCCCTTATACACACACTCTACCACTTACACACTCTACATTCCAGACATACACTCTATACAGGGCCGGCCTTAGGGGTGTGCGAGCTGTGCGGCCCCACAGGGCGCCATGGCAGCAGGGGGCGCCATGCGGCCGACACAGCTCACACATGGCTGGCCAGGAATATAATTGTTGTTTTTTTTAATCGCCCAGCTATGCGGTGGCGGCGGAGCTTACCATGCAGAGGAGGCGGAGCTAAATGTGCTGGGTAACTGCAGCATGGATAGCAGGAAGGAGTCCCTGCTTCCCTAACAACCAGTCTCCAGAAGCAGCACTGCCTGTCTCCCTTCACTCCTCCATAAGGAACAGAGGTAACTATGTGTGATTGTCTGCCTGTGTGTGTGTGTGTGTGTGTGTGTGAGACTGACTGTGTGCGTGTGTGTGTGTGTGTGTGTGTGTGTGTGTGTGTGACTGTGTTTGTGGCTGTCTGTCTGTGTGTGTGTTTGTGGCTGTGTGTGTGTGGCTGTCTGCCTGTGTGTGTGTGGCTGTCTGCCTCTGTGTGTGTGTATGTCTGCCTCGGTGTGTGGATATCTTCCTCTGTGTGTGTGTGTGGCTGTCTGCCTGTGTGTGTGTGGCTGTCTGTCTGTGTGGCTGTCTGTGTGTGTGTGTGTGACTGTCTGCCTGTGTGTGTGGATGTCTGCCTGTGTGTGTGTGACTGCATGTAAGCCGTGGTGTATTTAGGATTTGTGCTGCCCTAGGAATGACGGTGCTCGGGCACCCCCCAATTTAAGTTTTCCCACCCCTTCCTGTCAAGTCCGCACTTTGACTGACAGACGCTCACTCACTGACAGTCGCACACTCACTGATAGACGCACACTCACTGACAGCCGCATGCACTCATTGACAGACGCATACACTCACACAGACACGCACTCTCATATACATTGACACACAGTGACATACACACACACTATTACTTGGACACAAACTGACAGACGCACACTAACTGACAGACGCATACACTCACTGACAGACAGACATTCTCATATACACTGACAAACAATGACATACACACACTATAACTTGGACACACACCGACAGACGCACACTCTCACTGACAGAAGCACTCACTGACGCACGCACTCACTGACGCACGCACTCACTGACCGACACACACACACATTCACTCACACACACACTTACAGACACACACATTCACTTACAGACAAACACACATACACACTCACAGACACACACACATTTCCACCAACACTCACAAATTTATATTTTTTACATTTTATTTTAAATCCACCCAGCCTCCCTGGGAGAGCTGGAGTGGATTACTTACCTGTCCAGTAGGGCTGCTGGGCGGACAGGCAGAGCAGGCAGCGAGGGAGCTTTAATCTTCCTGCTCAGCTCCCTTGCGCGCCGCTTACTGATGCCGGGAGCCAGTCTGACGTCATATTACGGCTCCCGGCTTCATTAAGCGGCGCAGAGGGAGCTGAGCACGAAGAGCTCAGGTAAGTATGCTCCCTCGCTGCCCGCTGCCAGCCTCGGGGGGGCTCAAAAGTGGCCAGCTCTTGAGCCCCCCAGGACACGAGGCAAGCAAGGGATTTGCTTGGGCGTTTGGGGCGGCTTTTTTTTGCCGCCCCCTGCAAAGTGCCCCCCCAAGGCAGATGCCTTGTTTGCCTCGCGGGACTCACGTCCCTGTATGTAAGTGTGTGTGTGTAAGAATGTATGTGTGGCTGTATGTACGTGACTGTCTGCCTGTAATTGTGTGTAATTGTGTTTATCTGCCTGCAACTGTGTATGTGTGTGACTGTCTGTCCCTGTGTGTTTCTGCCTGATCCGGTGTATGTGACTATCTGCCTGCAACTGTTTGCATGTTGCTGTATTTGACAGTGTATATGTATAACTGTGTGCATCTGACTGTGGGACTCACACATAGGCCTAAATGCGTATTCTTAGCTGAATTAAATACCCATTACACACAGCCAATAAAAATATCACCTACGACCAATACATACATATCACACACAGTTAATCCACCCATTACAAATATCACACATAGCCAACACATAGCATACATATCACACACAGTCATCACACTTATCACATAGACAACACAAACAATACATCATATTATAGTGAGATGTATTACAGTGGAGCTCTGTTACATAAAATGCACATTACTCTGTGTTTAATAGTTAGGGAGCTCGGTGATACACTAATAGGCACATTACTTGCGTTGTATTATTGTGAAGTGTTTGAGCTGGTCACTGGGTTCCAAATTACCGTGAGTTTTATTGTTGTGAGGGCTTTTTGTTTCTGTGAAGCTCATTGATAAATGGGGAAACAGCGCATTACTACAAACTTTTATTCCAAAGAGATCAAGGTAAATAATTATAATCCAGAGCTCCAAAGCAAAACCGCTCACAGTATTATGAGATATACTTAGTCTGCTCCTCTGTAATGTAGAGGAGGCAGTCTGGCACTTCTGGCCTGCACTTCTGTTGGCTGCAGACCATAAGTAACTGTCTTCCTAGCTCGGGCCAATCAGAGCGCTGCCGCAGATTACCACAGGACACTGCAAGCAACTGAACTTGCGAGACAGTTACGCATGGTCTGCACTCAGTGGAGGGGCAGACCGGATTCAGATCAGCATGCCCCTCTCCCAACTAGGTAACAACAGGAAAGAAGGAATTAATATGTGTTTTTAAATCATTATTAATTTAATAAATCCCCTATACAATCACTACATTCCTATACACACACACTATACATGGATGACCGGGGGGGGGGGGGGGGGGGGTGCTGTGAAGATTTTTCGCACAGGGCGCCCAAAGGCCAAAGGCCGGCCCTGACTCTATATCCCTTATACACCTACTACACAACTTACTCACATTACATTCCAGACAAATACACACTGTACACCTCACACACAAATTGCACCTCTCACACACAATGCACAGCACAGTGTGTGAGGGGGCTGCTGGGATCACTCTGCATTGTTTTCTCAGCTCCCTCACCAGTGTGTAATTAGGTTCTTAATTCAGCACTGCCTGTTAGAATTAAAAAATGTTACACTGCTTCATCCATCTCCTAACTACTTAAAGGACCACTCTAGGCACATAGACCACTTCAGCTTAATGATTAAGGATTAACCCTTTTTTTTTTTTATAAACATAGCAGTTTCAGAGAAACTGCTATGTTTATAATAGGGTTAATCCAGCCTCCAAATCCTCTAGTGGCTGTCTCATTGACAGCCGCTAGAGGCACTTGCGTGATTCTCACTGTGAAAATCACAGTGAGAGCACACAAGCGTCCATAAGAAAGCATTGTAAATGCTTTCCTATGAGACCGGCTGAATGCGCGCGCAGCTCTTGCCGCGCATGCGCATTCAGCCGAAAGGGAGGATCGGAGGTGGAGAGGAGGAGGAGAGCTCCCCACCCGGCGCTGGAGTAAAGGTAAGTTTTAACCCTTTACTCTCCCCAGAGCCCGGCGGGAGGGGGTCCCTGAGGGTGGGGGCACCCTCAGGGCACTATAGTGCCAGGAAAACGAGTATGTTTTCCTGGCACTATAGTGGTCCTTTAACTGTGATACAAATTCTTAGCACAGAAAGGGTTATTTAATATACTGGTAATTATAAATATTGACAGGAGAGTTGAAGCAGTTTTTACAGCTTGGCTATTTGACTTAAAATTTACGATACCCTTGCAAATTCTCTATTATTTCCGGTAAAGTGAATTAAACAAATGTTTAAACGGTTTCTTGTTTACTTCTGTTCACTGTAGCTATCGTGGCTCAACAATCTCATATGTGTATAATTTACTTATGATGAACCAAAAAATTTAGCAGTAATGTATATTTTTTTAAACGTTAATGTATTTTTTTCCCCCTCAGTGGCACTGAAGGTGTAAATGGAGGAAATGTCAGTTTATTATTATTTCCTTCCTTGAATGTATCCAGCTCTGTTAACCATACACACAATTCATCTTCATAATGCTGCACTGTCCTAGGAGGGAAGGTAAGGGGATTTAAAAAAGCATGGATTATATGGGACAGTTGCCCTTGCATCTCAGGTGTGGGAGGCCATAAATTGTAGCCTATAGAGAAACATCTGCCCTTTTATGTTAATGTGGAATTGTGAATTAATATATAGGGGAAGTGGCTTATGATCCAGAAATTCACAAGTTCTTAAATGACATTCCAAGCACCATAACCACTCCAGCGCACTCTGTGCAAAGAGATGCACTTCGCGGCTTAGCTCAGGAGAGCTATTGGAAGCTCCTATAGCTGTAATGGGGGCAGGGATCCCAGTTAAGAAGTCAAATCATTCTTAAACGGTTTGACTACTTACAATGGAGGGGCACCAGGATACCCTTTGCATCATAACCAGTACAGCATGCTGTAGTGGCTATGGTGCTTGATGTGTTCCTTGAAATTGTAGCTTTAGGCATCATCACAATTTTGCATAATTCCAAATTTGATGGTACAAAGAGAACTTGGCATTTACTTTTATCTCTGGGAGTGGTTTATCTCTTAGATGCATAGCTCCAAACCTACCTTTCATAGCTGTCAATCAGGCAGATGGAATGTTCTGTTGCAGCTGCTCAGCAACAATCTGGTCCAAGTTGTCAATAGACAAAACTGTTTTGCTTTATATATTTTTTTAGAGACCTGGCTCATCTGTTTATTTGTCTTCACATTCATTATTGGTGAGAATGTCTATTCAATTCAATGCCTGTATATGGAGTTCCAATCTATACAAATTTTTGATAACAGGTGCAATAAGGATTTATACCCAAAAATCTGGAATTGTTTATTTTTGTGTTCATATAGCCATAACTCATAATTGAGAATGGATCATACTTTTGTTAGTCAACATTAGTACTTTGTCTTTTCTCATCCAATAAATCAACATCTCCATGGTTTTATCATGCATTTCTATGGACATTTAACCATATTCTTGAGACCCACGCTCCCTAGTTTAGTTTACTCTACTGACTGACACTGTTTATTCGGAAACTTACTGAAGAGACTTATTTTACAATTCTTGCTTCCCGTTCCCCTGATCTTCCATTGACCTTCATTTGGCAGTTTCATAAAGCTTGTTAACAGAAGTACTTTTATTAAATTACTGCAAAGAAAAAAATATGTTAAGATAATGGGTCCTAGAAATCTTTAGGAATTCACCTTTCCAGATTCAAAGTAGACTACAAGGTGTCCCTTTCCTTCCAAATTTTAATTCAAATCATCGATCATCACAGTGATTATTTTCGGTGCTTTAAATTTTTGAAAATTACTAAACCAAACGTTTTCCAGTAGTGTGGAAAAGAAAACAAGTTGCAGTTTTGTGAATTCTCTGTCAGTGACATGATTGAACTCAGGCTTCAGAATACAGCAACACACTTCTTGACTTGTTTGTTAACTCAATAACTCAATACGCTGATTATTCATCTGTTTGCCCTAGTTGTCCTAGTGTTTTTCTTTTGCAGCACGCTATTTTATATCATTAGGTTCTACCAGGGCCGGATTAAGAGCACAGTGGGCCTGTTGCCGACAATTATGATGGGCCTAATTACAGAATCTTATCAACCAAAAACATTAAAACAGTCATACCTCCCAAGCGTCATGTATCTGATGGAGATGGTGCTGGAGGGAAACTCATAGGATGCAGCTATAAGAAAACACATACTCTATGCTAATTTCTCTCTAATTTATGCTTTCATCTTTCAAGTAAATCCATAACCCCTAACAGCAGTGTCCAGTGAAGCAGGAAGTCAATGGGCGGGGTAAAAGGGTGTGCCACTGGCGTGAATCACGTGACCAGACCTGCCAAAAGGGGTGAACATACCCAAAAAGGGGGCATGTTTGTCCAAAGAATTGGAAGGTCAGCCTGGCATGAATGCATGTCAGGCTGCCTGCCAACCTGCAGGCTGTCCAACTAAGGGCATACTATGCAGGCAGCACCCTGAGCTTGACATAAATGTGTCTAATGATGCACTCACTCATGCTTTCTAAGGACTGTCCCCTAGCACTCGCTGGTCCACTAATCTCCTTACCTTCTTACTAGCAGGCAGAAGTTCCTGATATATAGTCTGAGACAGAGAAAAGGTGTATGTAGTGAGTGTAGAAGAAAGGGGACATGCCACAGTGTTAGAGAGACCAACGTCTGCATTACCTAAACTAATTTTATTGTCAGCCAGTCCACACAAGTTTTGTTCCCATACATCCCTCTTAAGCTTCCAAACTTAAAGGGACACTATAGTCACCAGAACAACCACAGCTTATTGTATTTGTTCTGGTAAGTAGAATCATTCCATTGAGGCTTTTTGGAGTAAACACTGTCTTTTCAGAGAAAATAACTCCACTGGACGCTCCTTAGGTGGCTGTTAGAGGTGCTTCCTGGGGCAGTACTGCCTAGTGTGCAGCACTGCCATTCAGTGTCTCCACCTTCTGCATGCAGACACTGAACTTTCCTCATAGAGATGCATTGATTCAATTTATCTTTATGAGGAGATGCTGATTGGCCAGGGCTATGTTGGACTTGTGCTGGCTCTGCCCCTGATCTGCCTAGTTGACAGTCTCAGCCAATCCTATGGGGAAGTATTGTAATTTGCTCAGACCACCACTTCTGATGATGTCAGCAGACAGTCAGTTCAGAGGCAGAGCCAGCAGCTGCAGACTTGAATACAAGTAATATTTTACTATATTTAGGGAGGCAAGAAGGGGCCAGGGTGGTGGTTTTAACATAATAGGGTCAGAACTACATGATTGTGTTCCTGACTCTATAGTGCTCCTTTAAGCAAGAGTATGTGAAGAGTAGTTAAGGTTGCCACCTTTCTTGGAAAAAAAATACCAGCCTTAATCATTTGTATAATTAATTAGTTATGCGTGACATCACATGATGTAAAATACAAGGAGTGACATCAGAGAAAATTCTGTAAAATCACCAACAAACTACTCACAGTTTGATTCTGCTGTATAGATGGATTGCTCCCAGTGTATCCCTGTCTCCCAGTGTCTCAGTCTCGCAAGTCACCCAGTGTCTCAGTGTCCCTATGTATCACAGTGTCAGTGTCCCCATGTCGTCGAGTCCCCTAGTCTCTCAGTGTCTCAGTGTCCCCATTTCTCCCAGTGTCCCAATGTCTTAGTGTGTCCCCATGTCACTAGGATACTGGGGACACAGTGAGACATGGGGACACTGAGAGACCCGGGGACACAGAGACATGGGGACACTGAGACATTTTGGGAAACTGGGAGAAATGGGGACACTGAGACACTAGGGACACAGACACTGGGAGACATGGGGACACTAAGACACTAGGGACACAGAGACATGGGAACACAGACACTGGGAGACTAGGGGGCACTGGGAGACTAGGGGACACTGGGAGACTAGGGGACACTGGGGACACTGGCTGGGAGACAGACACTTGGGGACACTGGGAGACATGGGGACAGTTGGGAACATAGACATGGGGACACTGGGACATATAGGGACACATGGGGTCACTAGGCACACTGAGAGACATGGGACACAGACACTGGGAGACTTGGAGACACTGAGACACTAGGGACACTGGCTGGGGGACATGGGGACACTGGGAGACATGGGGCCATAGTGTCTCTGTGTCCCAATGTCTCAGTGTCTCCCAATGTCCCTATGTCTCACAGCGTCCCCATGTGTCTCAGCATCCCCATGTGTCCCAGTGTCCCCTAGTGTCTCGGTGTCCCCATGTTTTCCAGTGTCCCCAAGTGTCTCAGTGTTTCCAGGTCTCCCAGTGTCTGTGTCCCCATGTCCCCTAGTGTCTCAGTGTCCCCTAGTGTCTGTCCCCCATATGTCCCCTAGTGTCTCAGTGTCCCCATGTTTTCCAGTGTCCCCAAGTGTCTCAGTGTTCCCAGGTCTCCCAGTGTCTGTGTCCCCATGTGTCCCCAAGTGTGTGTGCCCCCTAGTGTCTCAGTGTCCCCTAGTGTCTCAGTGTCCCCGCTGCCTTTCCCCCCCTCCCTCACTTACCTGAGCTGTAGAGCTGCTGTCTGGACTCTCTGTGCTGTGTTGCTGCTCCCCCATGGATCAGTGAGTAGAGAGAGGCAGGGAGGGATATGCTGTAACTTCCTATCCCTGTCTCTCTCCACACACAGTGACCCCCTACTGGCCAGTGCTGGTATTGCAGAGTAATCTCCATTTATTCTGAGAAAAATACCTGCATTTGTATTGCCGGTATTACTGCAATACTGGCACAGCCAGGCAGCCTCAACTACTGGCTGTGCCAGTAAAATACCAGTCAGGTGGCAAACCTAAGAGTAGTGTGTAAAAAAAAAATTTTTATTTTTTGAAATGAGCCTATTCTATGGGCCTGGGCCTGGAGCTGCAGCTCCATCAGCCCCTATGTTAATCCGGCCCTGGGTTCTACAACTGGTAAGCCACTCTACAGAATCTTCCGGACTGGTTTCAGGATCTGTATTTGGTGAGCTGGAACCCAGTTGCAAGAGTGGAGAAATAGCATGTATTTAACACATGTTAAAAAAGGTGAAAAAATACAGGGATGGGGCTCAAGAAGAAGAAGAAGAATCCGAGTTGTCAAATCCTGTAGGGTCCTAACAATAGTCATATTTTAGTCTAGTCTATCTAGTCATAGTCTATGAGTCAGGGCTAGTAGTTTTGGTTAATATTCAGCTAGGAAGACTGAACGTCATAAAATGATTAGTCAAATAAAGGAACAGGTGGGGCAGGGTCTAGATAAGCCTGAGAAGTCCAAGGCAGCTGGGAATATATCAGGATCAAAGGCTGGGTCTTGAGTTGAAGTAAGATCTGTGGAGTAACACTGAGCTTCAGGTACAGGAATAGTAGTGTTACCGACCACTATCTTGCTTTTGAGTTTGATCAGGTGGACCTAGCATGATGCAGGAAACTACATCATCATCAATGTGACACAGGTGGAGTAACCTAGATGGTGCGGTTCCTGTTGTCCTGGTGAAATTCCAGCGTGTGTATGTTCCATGCGAAATCTCAATGATTACATATCTAAAAAGTTCCCAGATTTGCATTTGTTTCCTTAATTTCATCAAATAATTCTCCCCTTTCAAGCAACATCACAAGGTTTATGAGTTTCTTTGTAACCCAAGGCAATCTGTAAAGGTATTCCAGCTTTCTGAAATAAAAATAACTTTATTAGCCAGGATGTCCCAAACCATATGTATGTAGTGCATTCCAAGGCGGTAATTTACTAAACCTTCACATTACGCATATACAGGTTATATATAGGATAAATAGACATATTGGGCTTTTATGTAATTGAGAGGTTAGATTTGTTGTATTACTGAATTTCTAATAGACCAATCTATTTATGTTACACTCTCTTTTAACTCCCGCCAGACCGTGTAGTCTCTATTATGAGGTGATCAGTTAAACACCAAAGCTGGGAGCTCACTTCGGAAGAGCGCCTTAATGCCATATAAGGGAGACAGAGGATATGCACACAGAAGCAAATACCCCCTCTTACAGCTTTACCACAGCACTCAGAGCTCAATCTAATTGCAGGCTCCTCTCCCAGGCGTCCCCAAGCCACATGAGTAAAACCGGCACCAGGGCTATAGCTTGGGGAAAGGGGGGCACTCACCAAGCTATCTTGTGGGTCTATCCACCCCTTCTTACAAAGCGTTCATATGGCTCTGATTGAGTCTGTGGTCGGGAGGCTCATTAAAGTAGTGGTGAGGCAGCGAGCAGGCCGCAGGGATGGGTTCTTGCGAGGGGTTAATGAGCCCCCCCTTTTCACTTACACATGCTGCACCTCCCACCTTTTAGTTTGGCATCTGTCTGCATTAAAAGGGCATTAGGGACAAGCAACATGACATTCAATATCATTTTTTCTACTGCGCCTATTGTGTGATATGCTTTAGAGTCACCGGAAAATTGATAACTACAAAAACAGTAACAAAGCTTCTCTGTCATACAGAAATGCTATTTTTAGATAATTTTATACTTTTATTTAGTTTGATATATTGTCCTAAAATAATGGTGTCTACATTCCTTGTTCTGAAGCTGCAAGTATTGCTTTGTTTTATTGTAATAATCCCATTGCCAGTCTCTTGTGGTGATAATTCCACATACAGATAGCTCTTTTGGGGTTATAACCCCATGGTCAGCTAGTGTGGGGTATAATCCAATTACCTTCAAAAGCTAATAATCACATGGCCATTCTTTAACCCCTCCACTACCAAGCCATTTTTGTTTTTTAAAAAAAATATCAACAAAGCATTTATTTGAAACATTGAATGCAGAGCAATACGTGAGTGTACCTTCAGGGAGTGTGTATCTGGTGGATGGGATTGGAGTAACATTGTGACATTGGACTCAGAAAACAGAATGTTTTGGGCCAATACTTACTGAGTATTTAAAGCGGCACTGTCACCGTCTGGAGAATTGGCAGAATTTGCAAAGACTCCCAACACTGATGTCGCCACTGGGAGTGATGTCGCTGCTGGGAGTCGGGGGGCAGGGGGGATCCCGTGGTCTCATTGATGTTGACTGTCGGGATTGATACTGTAGCTCCGCCCAGTGTCTAAGAAAGTCATGTGTAGGAAAGATACATAAGACAATGTCTTACATCTTTAGTTAGAACTAGAGGGAAAAAAAGACAGAGTAGGAAAGAGGAAGAGAAGAGGAAACAATTTGGAAAAGGAAAGTATGGCGTAACAGTAACTTATGGCATTCATGAACAGTAGGTGAAGAGGGCCCTTCCCAAACAAGCTTACTATCGAAAGACAAATTTGAACGCAAGGGACTCACGACCAATTGTATAAATTATAAGGTTGCTGACAAATCACTCAAAATCTTTGTAAGCTTGCAATTGAAAAACTCACAACCTTCTTTCATCGTTCAAGATTTCAAATATTGCACAAAATATGTTCTTCGGCATCTGTATATTTGAACACATTCTCAACCTTATCTATCATCTGTGGCTTGCAAACACACACAGTCTACATTAACTTTTGTAAGCTTCCAGCCAGTCCACTCCTAATCTACTGTATCATCTTCAAGCTCGCTACAGAGCAGTTAGACATCTCTACATAAATAAAAATAAAAACGAATTATATCAGCTGTATGCATCTTTCTCTACCAGGATAGAGCTGAAATTATACTATATATGATATATAGTGTTATCAGCAATGCATATAACTTATTTTTCTTCAGTTGGCTAATTTACAATCATCGCTATAATAAACAAACTATTCTGTACAGTAGTCATATTCATATTCTTTTTATGGTGCTCGGGGAGTCAAATTTCACAATGGGCACATGGCACTAGTTAGCTTAGGACAGACTCGGAAGAGAAGATATAACTTAAGATGACAGTAGTTTATTTTAGATTTTATTTTGTAGTTTTAGACGGATCATGCTTCTTTGGTCCCTGAAAAAAAATAGGAACAGGGAAATGTTGGAGAATTGCTTCCCTAAGTAGACAGGCATTGAACTGGTTAATTTTTCATATTTCTACCACATAAAAGAATGAGCTGCCTATTCAAGACAAATAAAGACTGTGGTTATAGTTTGGTGAGAGTGGATATATTAAAAAGTTGTCCGCTTTGTCTGCTCAGAGAATAATCTTAGATATTTTCTTCTGCTGCCACTGAGTATCCACAAATCTGAATCCACAGTCATTACATTTATTTTATATAACTCACATACCAGTAAGTCTGGGCAAAATGCTAACCTAAAAAACAAAAAGTCTTGGACCTGAACCCCACCACCCAAAAAAAAAAAAGTCATTAATCTGTAGCCAATAAAAAAGGGTTAAAGTCTGAAGACAAGGGCTTAAAAGGGCAAGAGGAGACACTGATGGGCACAGGGTAGAAGTGGTGATTGAAGACAAAGGGTTCTGAAATGCATGGGGAGAGCAAGAAATCTTAACAGGGAAAGGGAAAGATGGAATAGCTGAGATAAAACATTGAAATAGATTAAGAAGTGAACTGTTGAAATTAACCTTAAAGGAACACTATAGTGTCAGCAATTCAAACATGATTTCCTGACACTATAGTGTTAAACTATTTAGGTCCCCTTGCACCACATCGGAAAGGTAATTTTACTTACCTTTTTTCCCATGCTACGCTGGTCTCGCCTTGGCTCACCCCACCTGGCTCTACCTCCATGGTTGAGATAATCAATCTTGATGACCTCAGCCAATCAATTGCTTTGGAGGTTATTTTGCATGCGCGGCAAAACGCTGCACCAGTCAGCATCTCATGATAGAGATGCATTGAATCAATGCATGTCTTTGGTGAGCATTCAGCGTCTTCATGCAGAGCGTGGAGATGCTGAACGCCAGTGCTGCATACTGGGGAGCACTGACACAGAAAGCACATCTAGAGGTGTTACTGGGCACCAATGTAAACATTGCTGTTTCTTTGAAAAGGCAGCTTTTACATTAAAAAGACTGCAGGGACAAGCTATAGACACCAGAAACACTACATTAAGCTGTAGCGGTTCAGGTGACTATAGTGTCCCTTTAAATAGTAGGAAGTATGAAGAGTAATTCATTTTGAGAAATTATAAATATTTACTGAATGCCAAATTATTTCACAGCATCTCTATTTGGATCCTGGAGGCCTTATAGCAATCTATGTACCACTCAGTGAGATCCAATAGAAATCCCTGATTATGATGATTATGATGGTTATGCTTAAAAAAAAATTAGTTCTGGACTGTACACACATTTGAGATATTTTTTTAAATACATAAATATACTATTATATATTTTTTTCAATAATTTTTACATGTAAACAGTGTTTAACAGAGAGAGCTTGTATGAAATAGTCTTTTTGTGGTTGATGAAAACTAACAGTAAATATTCTATCCTAACCGCCTGCTCAAAAAAACATTTTGTGGACCAATATATTAATCAACAGAATGCTTTAGCCCCTAGTAGCAAACATAATCCAAATAGGACATTGTCTGGAATATATCAGCAGTGTATTTTTTAGAAATCCATCATTTTGACCTCTTAGAAAGGTTTTCTGAAATGTTTATGAACGAGTTTGCTAAAGACCTTTCTAACAAATTGATATGTTGTTATTATAGTTGATAATAGACTGCAGAACTGGGGTCAATGTGCACCCCCAACATAATGAATATATATAACCATTTTATGTGTGCTTGCTAATTACCACTAATACCCTAGTAATAAAGACACCTCTAATATTCTCATATGATATCTCTCAGAACTATGAATACATTGAAAGATAATTTTCACATATATGTTCACCCAGTGGTGTATCCTGGTTTTGTGCTGCCCTAGGCAGGACAAAACTCAGGCGCCCCCCACGCCACCCCTTCCCCCCGCCCATAGGCGTGCGCACGGGGTGTGCCGGGTGTGCCTGGGCACACCCTAATCCCCGCGGCACGCCTATGTATTGAGACCGGCAGGGGAGATCTCGGGATCTCCCCTGTCGGCTCATGCAGAGCCGGCGCTATCCGAGCGCCGGCTCTGCTCTAAGCCTCCCTCCCCACCGACCCACAGGCAGGGAGGGAGGCAGGAGAAGACCCGGGGAGCCCTTGCCAGCAGCTCCGCCGGGTCCTCTCGCGGGATTCTGAGCGTTGCCGCGGTTACCTGCAAGGCTAGAGTTCACTCTCCACTGGACCACCAGGGAAGGCAGCAGCAGAAATGATCCCCCCTCCCAGGCATAATGTAAGAAGGGAGGGGGGATATTAAGAAATCTGCCCCCACCTCCACTGGGCCACCAGGGAAGGCAGCAGCAGCAAGGTCCCCCCTCCCTACATAAGGTAAGAAGGGAGGGGGGATATTTACCAAACGGCCCCCACACAATACACACAATCCCCCAAACATACAGCACACACACACAGCACCCACATACAGCACACAAACAGCACCCTCACACACACACATCACCCTTACACATACACACTAACAGCACCCTTACACACACACACACTAACAGCACCCTCACATATACACACTAACAGCACCCTTACACACACACACACACACACACACACAGCGCCCTTACACACACAGCGCCCTCACACACACACATCACCCTCACATATACACACTTAAAGCACCCTTACACACGCATACAGCGCCCTTACACACACACAGCGCCCTCACACACACACAGCGCCCTCACACACACACACAGCGCCCTTACACACACAGCGCCCTTACACACACAGCGCTCTTACACACACAGCGCTCCTTAAACACACAGCACCCTTACACACATCGCCCTCACACACACAGCGCCCTTACACACACAGCGTCTACACACACACAAGTATATATATATATATATATATATATATGCGGCGTGAGTTTTTGTGCTTTAGGGTGCACACCCTTATACAATAGGCTGCGCACGCCTATGCCCCCGCCCCGCCTTCTAAATACACACACACACATTCACTGACAGATACGCATACACTAACAGACACACACACACACACTAACACACACACACTAACAGACACACACTAACAGACACACACACACTAACAGACACACACACACACATACACACACTAACAGACACACACACACACACTAACAGACACACACACATATACATATTAACACAGACACACACACTAACAGACACACACACACACACACTAACAGACACACACACCCACTAACAGACACACACACACACACTCACTAACAGACACTCACACTCACTAACAGACACACACTCACTCACATTAACACTTTTTTTTTTTTTACTTTAACCCCCCCAGCCTCCTTACCTTTGGGAATTCTGGGGGGGGTCATCTTTCTCCCTGGTGGTCCAGTGGCTGCTGGGCGGGCGGGCGGCTGGCGAGGGAGCACTTCCTCTGAGCTGTCGGCTCAGCTCCCCCGCGCGCTGCAGAGTGAGGCTGGGAGGCGGAGCCGGATTATGACGTCATATTCCGGCTCCCAGCCTCACTCTGCGGCGCGTGAGGGAGCTGAGCAGACAGCTCAGAGGAAGTGCTCCCTCGCCAGCCGCCCGCCAGCGCCGCCCGACCGCCCAGAAGCCCGCCGGCATGTCTGTTAGCCGCAAGGCTAACAAGACATTTGCCTTGGGCATTTGGGGGCGGCTTTTTTTGCCGCCCCCTGGAAAATGCCGCCCAAGGCAAATGATAAAACGTCCCTGTGTTCACCGGATTGATGTATTAAAGACGTGCTAATTAAAGCAAAAATATTAAAAATACTCTTTCCCTAAAGATATCAGTAAGTAAAATGTCACAACAATTTAAATGCATGACTTTCTGTAGAAGCTATGCCTTACTACTGACTGGGAACACTTAAAACATCAGAGTAATGTAACGGGAAGTCAAAAGTATATAACTAGAATACAAGAAGTTACTCATGTGGCTGCATCAGGCAAATGGCTCAGCACTTTTCATTACAGGACAAGAGTGCTTAGAACATCCTGGTATAGGTAATCCAGCAGAGCATTCTATGTGTACCTTTCTTCAATGTATCTCTTAACCCTCACTCGCAAGAGAGCCCCAAACAGCATCTTAACAGTTATAGGGCTCACTGAATTTATTAAAAGCCTATGCATTATGGGTATTAAGTAACAGGACAGTGACACTTTGTGTATTTGTAATCGATTAGGGTGAACAAAAATAGGATGCGGAACAAACAAAGTAAAAATGTATGCGACAGGATGTGAGAGGCCGAAAAGACAACAAACTGACCAACAGAGTGTAAAGTTTGAACAGTCACAGAGGAGGTTGGAGAAATTTACAGGGTGAGATCCAGATAAAGATGTGGGAGGGGGGAGTGAATAAAACAGACAGCGAGGCACCAAGGTCAGAACCATTTCGTATCTGGGGTGCCTTCCAGGTTTTGGGGTCTGTGGTCAGGGCTGCGTGGCCGAGTCTGCTTTCATGGAGAGCTTAGCATCTGAGTCAGAATGTAAATAGACAGGAACACACACTCTATTAGGAGAAAGCAGAGCCCAATCCCAGTAGCACTAGAAACCTAGAAACTCAGACTAGCATTGTGACTGAGTTCTAAAAGGAAGCTTCCAGACACATTGTAACAGAGGATTTCTGAGCTAACTCACGCTGTGACCAGTGGTGTTTTTTGAATTTGTGCTGCCCTTGGCATGACGAAATTCAAACCCCCACCCCCCAATCTAAATTTGCTCTGCCCCTTCCTGTCCAGGCAGCATCTTTTCCTGTTTAGGACCAACACGCAGTTTGACTGACAGACTCACACTGACATACATTCACTGATAAATTCACTGACAGACACACACATTCACTCACTAACAAACGCACACTGACAGACACATGCACTCACTAACAGATACACACTCACTCACAGACATACACTGACATTCACTAACAGACACGCAGTGACAGACATGCACTCGTACACTGACAGACATACACTGAAAGACACATACACTCACTGACAGAGACACACACTCATTTACTAACAGACGCACTCTCACAGACATACACTGACAGACACGTACACTCACTAACAGATACACATTCACTAACAGACACACACACATTCACTGACAGACACACACATTCACTGACAGGCACACACACATTCACTCACAGACACAAGAGAACACTACTTAACAATACAGTAACAGGACACAACTTAACAAGTACACACTGCATACAGGACACTGCTAAAACTCATACTCTAACAGGACACTACGTGTTCACACTTACAGACAATCAAGACTATAATACTATTTATAGCATATGCATTAGGACCTTACTGCTTAACAGTAGTGATGTCCCGAACAGTTCGCCGGCGAACATAGCGTGTTCGCGGTTGCGAATACGCACAATATTCGGTCCGCTCCCTATTCGTCATCATTGAGTAAACTTTGACCCTGTACCTCACAGTCAGCAGACACATTCCAGCCAATCAGCAGCAGACCCTCCCTCCCAGACCCTCCCACCTCCATGACGAATAGGGGGCGGACCGAACATTGTGCGTGTTCGCGACCGCGAACACGCTATGTTCGCCGGCGACCGGTTCCCGGTGAACTGTTCGGGACATCACTACTTAACAGTGCAGGACCCGCTGATAATTAATCTGTACAGTGAAGGAATTATGCAGTAATGGTATACTAATTAAATTCACTAAGTAACAGGACACAACTTAAGCAGTTTTGTCACCAAAAATAAACTTTATCTAGTCTGTTTCTACATAGCTCTATGTGCCTATTTTTAAATTGTATTCACTGATACCTAGTTTTCATAAAATATATAAGGTAAAGGGACTACTTTTCCTTATGTAAAGTAGTCAAGTTAACAAAACATGACAATGGGCGGAGCTTAAACCAAGGTTCTGTTTCAGCTGCCAATCAGTTAAGATCACAGCGATCTGGTGTAAATCTTAGTAAAGGTGAAAAATGTTCCGTCCCGTCATGTGTCCTTAAGGGTAGTACTGCCACGATAGAAAATTTCCATCAAGCGTCACGAAGGGTATAATCATTTAAATACAGGGGGCTTTGGGAAAGTTAAACTAAAAGGGGAAAAAAACTGCAGACAGAGCTGTTTTATAATTATGCAATATTAAGGTACCAGTAACAGGGCACTAATTTATAATGTTATACAGTAGTAGGATACAATATGAGAGGTTGAGGTATGTGTAATGACTGTACATCTCCCATTTTGTGTCTGTTTACACTTTTTGTTGTGTTCTTCAGTTTACGGTAGATGTGGTTCTTTCTCTGCCAGCCTCCCTCTACTCTATTTTTGCTTTCACCTCATTTTTTATTTTATTTTTTATACATTTTATATGAAAACTGATTATCAGCACATCCTGCAGCAATGGTAAGTTCTTCAGGAAACGTATTGAAGACAAGTTAGCAATTTGCTAAACTAACGGCATTTTTTTGTGACAAATTTATGTAAAATGCTGAGTGTTCTGATGCAAACCTATTGCCATTATTACAGTGTCCCTTTAAACACGCATGAAATGTTTCTCATATACTGGCTGCCTGAAATAATTCCAGCATCTGATGAAGATTTGGTATTTCAAGTACCTGTCAGTTATCTCCATTCTATGATTGTGAAGCACTGCGAAATATGAAATATAAATAATAAAAGGAAACTAGTTTAACAATCTATTATTTATTTATTTTAATCAGTGTATATAATGTGTTAATCACTATAGATAGATACTAGTAAGCCTAAACATCGTTTTCTACAAATATGTACAAAAAACTTTAGAAGTATAAATTAAAGACTGTGAACGATAATCATACATAATAAGATTAAGAAGGAGCTGTAATAAATTCGTATATGTTAAGAGTGATTACATTGCAATCACACTTTGAGTTACTTAAATTTGTTTTATCACCTTATTTTGAAGATGCTCCGTTTTCGGAGACTTGACCTGTGTGTCAGCACGACATTTGTTAAAATAAAATACATCATATAAAACACTGCAGACATACATGTTCTGGCTCAGAAAAATCAAATATTAACATGATAAGCCACAGGTTTGCCCATCACCTCCTCCTTTCTTCATACAAAGCAAAGCCACGGAAACTCCAAATATTACATTCCCCAAATATTTGAAGCTGTGGGGACCACCCCTGCCTCAGAGGGCTTGGCAGGGCGGAGGAAGAGAGGTGTGTGGGTTTTAGAGTGTGGTGATGGGAGGGGGGGGCTCTTATTTTTAGAAAAGCTTTATATAGTGACTGGGAGGGTCACATGTGGGATCGGGCAGGGAGTTTGGTCGGAGTAGAAGCTGGGTATCTGCGTGGCAATGTTTGATGTGGTTGGCACCAGAGACAGGGAGGTGCGGGGGCAGAAAGTTCAAGGCCTGGAAGTTAGGGCATTTAGTCTTCATCAGCATCTTCAGAAGGAGTTGGGGGCTTCAGAGGACACGGTTTAACCCCTTTAGTCCCACACATCTGGGTGATTCATTGCATTATATGAATGATGGAATATTCGAGAATAAAACATGGAAGAACAACAGCAAAAACATAATAATGCTTAAGAAATTCAAAGCAAATAGAGAATCTCAATATTGTGTAATACATGCAGTCGCTTCGTTAATTCGTTTAAGTAAGATCACATAGTTAGAAAATATCAGCGTAAAACGTGATACCTACCGTTTTTATGCAGCATGTTAATGGGCATGTCTTCGATTGTAGGGCAGATTTTTCAAAGAAAGGGATATTCTGTGTAAAATAATAATCTTCATACACCAACTTTTTTAACTTCACGTGTTTATTGACATTTTTAAACAACAAAAATAATGCAGTTATAATACATCTGAAGGAGATATAAATTAAAACATATAGCATACACAGGATATCATTTTCCACTTGCTACTAGTCATTGGAAAGTAAATATTTAGCTCTTGTGAGTAAAAATTCACCACTGATGAGTACAGAATAGAGGCTTGCTTTGGCAAATAACATTAAAGGCCTGGCTAGTAACGTAGGACTTGAAATTTTAAGCTGGTACCGTATGTAAATACAGAGGATATCAAGGCTTATACAGTTTATGTTCTTATCACAAACAGTATAAAACATACACCATTCCTCGTTTATTAACTCTGGAAGATAAAAATAACATATAGAATAGAAACTTATAAAACTTAATTAAATAATGAAAAAGGACGAGTGATGCCCCAACCCATTCGGTGTAATTTCTTAAAAAGAAAAGAACGCATGTTGTATTGAGTAATTTACTCCCTAAAGGCTACTCATTGCTCCTATTAAATAATCTTCAGACCCAGATGACAATTAATTAATTCAATCTTTAACAAATTGATATATTTTATGCAACGCAAACATAGAGGAATGTTGTTTGTGAAGGATTTCTCCACATTTTATAAATGTTGCAAATTTGGGACAGAACCAGATTTCCAATGAAAACTGTTTTTTTTAGCTGAAAAAAATACATGAGAAAATATGTTTTTAAGACTTTGTGATAACTGTTGCAAATATGCCAAGTAATGCTATCTAAACTTCTCGCTGCAATTAGGATATCAGAGAAAACAACATTACCTTAATTAAAACAATTCAACTCACAAATCCTGAAATATACACAAACAAATGGAGGGGAGAGAGAAGAGGGAGTGGGGGGAGAGGAGAGATGTTATGTAAAAAAAAAAAAAGTGCCAATCAATTTTTTCAAAAGACAAAGGAGCACAATTTAATATACATTTTGTGTTGAGACACAAGAAATCATATGAATAAATGTCTCAGCTGAGTTATAAGAAACATTTCACCACCTACATTCACCACAGTAAAGGAGTTTAAGCATGCGTGGGATAGGCATAAGGCTATCCTAACTATAAGATAAGGCCAGGGACTAATGAAAGTATTTAGAAAACTGGGCAGACTAGATGGGCCAAATGGTTCTTATCTGCCGTCACATTCTATGTTTCTATGTTTCTACTTTAAATGTAATTGAAAACAGAAATGTAAAATTAACATTATGACACGAATGATGCCACATTGCAGGTCATAACATGACATCACATGTCATCACAAAAACTGTGACATGAGTGGGAATAGATTACTTTTCCTTGCATTCCTATGCTTGATAAGAGGATTGTGTTTTATGGATTTTATATGAATTATCATCAATTTTCACTATTATTTATTTGGAAAAATTAATCACATTTGAGCTTTATTCATTAAACCAGGAATTGTGGACAGATCAAGAATATGAATATAAAATTTTAGACCGTAATCAGCAAGTTGGAGATTAGGTGAGTTAAAGGGACATTGTAGGCACTATAACTAATTTCTTTAAATTCGTTATTGTGCCTGGAGTCCGCTAGTGATATCAATCCATTTAATGTTAAAACACTTTTAAGCTAATAACATTGAATGTCCTGGGGAGCCAACAGCCTGGCCCCAACTGCAATTTAGCCATACCAATTCACACCAGTCAATATGATATGTTGAGAGCAGTCAGCTGGCAATCTCAGCCAAACTCAACTGCTCATTGTTACTTAGGTTAATTCTTCTTCATTAGCTTGAACAACAAGGAGGGGATGGGCTGCTGGGGGCACTCATTTAACCGTAAACCAATAAAATAGTTTAACATGGAATGGAAGACCAGGGAATTCCAGACATTAGAATGGCTTCAATCTGCCGTTACAGTGTCTACAGCGTCCTGTTAAATAATCTTTCTAATTTTGCATTTCTTGGCCCACAATTCATGGTTTTTAACTTTTTAAGCGGTTTCAAAGATGGGGGAGGGGTTAAAGGGCTTTTTGGGATAGTGACTCTAAGGAAAAAAATTGGTGCAATAAGGTCCAACTTCTGTCTGTATACATGGTCATGGTTGCCTATGGCAGTGCAAGTTCATTGAGGTCACAATGGTTCTCCATCACCAACATGTATTGTTTTGTCATTTGCGAGACCAGAAATAGTATTTCTACTGTTCACTACAAAAGCAGTAAGAAAATATTTAAACGGATAACATTATCACAACAAAACCAGTTGAGAGCCAAAACAGTTTGAAAAGAAAACAATCAAGAAGTGGATTCTTATGCAAACGGGATCTACTTTACAACATTTAAGATGGTATTGAAAGTGGACAGGTCATTGTAAATTCAGCGGAGCAAACAAACCTGTCTAGTTTAGTTTATACAGCGATTCACATTAAGAAAATACCATATCAAATGAAGTTTAAAACTTCTATTCAGTCCATGTTTTCTCATTCCTTTTCTTCTGCTATCAATCAGAAAGACCAAGCTTACCCAACAATTAATGGGGGTGGGGAGATTCTTGACTGCAAAATGATTTCTCTATGGATTAACAAACTCTTAATAATGTAATATTATAGTTATCTGTATAAATCTTTGCTAACAAACCAACAGGAAAACCCAGTCTATTTTAAATGCATCGGTTTGGACCGAACCTTTTTTACTGCTGTAGCTAAAATATACTTTCCCTTTATTAGACTTTCAGCTTCTATGGTCCTTTTCATGATCTATAAAGTCATTGTTGAGTACTGGTGCCCATAACTCCACACCTGTGTACAAGGTGGGATCCTCCAATTGATTTATAAAGATATGATATATTTTCTCGCAGTTCACAGACCAAGGTACATTCATATCCATTCCTTTCCTTCTGCTCATCCTCTCACTCTCCGTGCAAGTAAGCAATGGATTGTTCTGACTCTATTACATTAATAGTCCATGAGTTCAATTCATTCAACTGACAGGGGGACTTAACCCCAGGTGAGTGACTGACACATGTTGCACTGGTGTAGAATTCCATCATATGTATTATTTGTCATGCCGTCGGGCAGGTCACCTGGAATTGACGCTCAGGAGGGAGCGATCTCGGACCATCAGAGGCACGTTTTCATTCCAAAAAACAACTTAATTTGGGGATTTTCCAGTATTTGAGCTGCAGAGACATGTTTTTTTTTAAGTTTGCTGTTATTTACCATTCTTATATTTAAAGTAATGGTCATGTCTCACTTTAACCCATTTATGACAGATGACATGCTAACTGTCAGCATTACATATGTGTGTGCATATATAGGCACTCCGAATTGCCTCTAAATTTTGCACATTAAATTAAATGTGCACAACTATTTCACTTAGCTAGAACAGCAGCAGTACAGTGTAAAAAAAAATAATAATAAAAAAATGTTTTCTTGGACCCTGTTTGTACAGAGAGGCCAAGTGGTATGGTCGGATTGGATATAAAGTACCCCTGTTTCTGACCAGCAAACTGTTGAATCTGAGACTGGGGTAACGGGCCAGGATGGTGGTACCAGTTCCACCTAAATTGGGCTTGAACCCAGATATGGATATACAATTTACAAAAGATAGAACAGATTAGACAGCTCCCCCCACTCTCACTTGCAGAGCCAAGCAAAGGGAGAGAAGAGCTATCAATCAACCTGGTATGTTGGAGAAAAAATAGAGCAATGTATAATATAGAGATATGCCTATAGTTGAGTCCAAGTAACTAGGTATCTAAAAGTTAAACACAAAAATATTAGAAACACTAACAAGATATGTATCCTAGCATAAACAGTAAAAACTGTAACTTTATTTGAGCAGACTAGAGAAAGGATACAATTGGGCAGTGTCTAATAAGTGTTTGTGAAAACAACTGCGAAATTCCCAGTGGATATGTTTGAACACCAGAGGGTAGGAATTAAAGCATAAAAAATGCTATACTGTGTAAATATCCCTATTCGGTGTCCGCATAGGAAAACAAAGGGAAAACGTAGTAGATTAGATACCTTTGAATCTTACAGAGGTTGGACGGTTAGGTAGAGGGAGACAGAGTTGCACAGTGATAAAAAGGACATCAAGTGTCCATTGTACAACGGCTTTACAGGATAGCTATGGGGTGTAAGAGGTTAATCGGATATATGATGATTTGTATGGTAGAGTTAGGTTACAGTACCCAGTAAGCCTCTAAATCTCATCTCCTATAAACTCCCCCCAACACCTTCGTGGGTGTTCTATCACTAGTAAGCCCTGTAGACTGTCCCCTTAAGCTGCCGTTACACTAGTCCAGCTTGTAAGTTCAAATGAACAGACATCAAATTAACGAAAAAAGGAAAAATAATAAAAGTGGTCAAAAGGGGATTCCCACGTGCATAGTGCTCGGTGAGTGCTCAGTGAGTGAGGAATCCGCCTGCAAACGAAACCCGACGCGCGTTTCGGAGTATGATACTCCTTCGTCAGGGGATAGAATTTGCCGCCCGGTCTCCCCTCGGTATTTAAATGTAGGCTGGCCAATCCATGGAGTAAACGTCAATTACGTCATTGATGACGTGTCGCTAGTGCGATCACGTGTGAAAAAGGTGGGCGGAGTGAACCGCTACGTCAGAATGATTGGCAGCCGAATGTCCCGTTCAATTACCTAACTCTCCTGTTAACGAAGAACATTTGAGAGTTAGGTATAAGCTCCATAGTGGGCAGTGGGACATAATCAGGCTGGTTGGCAGCCAAATGTGCCGTTCAATTACCTGACTCTCCTGTTAACAAGGGACATTGGAGAGTTAGGTATAAGTTCCATAGTGGGCAGTGGGACATAGAAAATCTCTCTTAACTATCAGGACAGTGTGAATTATCTGTCTTACTACTGGTTTCAATTTTATGTAGATATATGCTACAAGTCTGCACACAATTTATAGTATACTTGGTTAGTAGTTGTAGATATATACAAAATAAAAGTTTTGATTGGGTTTATTATTCACCACTATGTTGTCTCAATTATTTAAAGAGGTATATATCCTGTTGTTAGGTATCATTTAAGGGTTGCAGAAACCTTTTATCCTTTTCAAGGTATGAGCTCACCTTTTGTGAGGACGAGTACTTTTTGCCTTTAACTTTTTGTAGAGACAAAAACAGAGTATTTACTCTTATGTCTCAACATAAGGAAAAGAATGTGGGGTTAAGTCCACCAATATATATACTTATTGATATTTAGTCCTTCATCTAACGGTGAGCAAGGTTCAAAGGAGATAGAATCGGCCCAAATGGTGATTCTATCTGTCAAGGTAAAGTCAGGGGGAGTAGTAAAGAGAGAGGGGGGGAGGGGGGAGGGGACAGAAAATCCTTTTAGATTGGTGCTTATGGTGATTAGAAAGTTGTATACCTATACGTTAAAGAGTATACATGTTCATAAGTGATTTGACTCGCTAAGATCTGGCAATAACTATATTGCTCTAGATTCAGAGGGATGTTCTTTTTAGAGACTTATTAAATAAAGGGGGTATATGAAAACCCTTCGTTAAGTCCCCTAGGGGACAATGTTTTTAGGCGGTATATCCAATAGCATTCGCGTCTTCTCAGACGTTGATCCCAGTTGCCTTTTCTCTGGTCTGGTTTGATCAATTCAATGCCCAGAAATTTGAGGACATTAGAGTCCCCATTGTGGGCTGTTTTCACGTGTCTGGAGACAGGAGTTTCGATATTCCTCGTGGTCTTTACTGAATTAATATGTTCGAGGATCCTTTTCTTAAGGGGTCTAAAAGTCTTCCCTACATACATGAGTTGACATTGGCATGTAATAAGGTAGATCACTCCTTTAGAATTACAGTTGAAAAAGGATGAGGATTCAAAATTTTCTGTACGGGTGCTGTCACTGAAAGTTTTAGAATTTGTATTTATGTGGTTACAGGCTTTACACCTTCCACATTTATAAGTGCCCTTGATCTTATTCGACAGCCAATGTGTTGGAACTTTTTTTGCTTGAAAATGGCTATGTACCAACATGTCTTTTAAGTTCCTGCCTCTTCTAGCTGTTAAAGAGGCATATACCGGGAGGACATCTTTCAGCTGTGCATCCTGTTTCAACAGAGGCCAAAAACGGTTCATAATTGTCTTGACCTGATCCCAACCGGCATCAAAAGTGCCTATACATCTTAGTTGTTTTTGTTCTGTTTCCTTAGACCTCGAGGGTGAGATTGTTTGTTCCCTAAGGAGACTTTCCTGTTATGTGATTAATGCCCTGTGGTAAGCCTTCTTTAGGCATTTGTTGCCTTTGACCTGAACATCTGACGCAATTCTTTTGCTTTTATCTTGTAGTCATCTATATTCGAGCAATTGCGTCTCAGGCGCAGGTATTGGCCAATTGGGATCCCCTTTTTCTGTTGGGTAGGGTGGTGACTTTCCCAATTTAGCAAGCTATTGGTTGCTGTGCTCTTCCTAAACAAGTTCGTTTTGACTCCACCTTTTTGATCTGGGGAGACCACAAGGTCCAGAAAGCTCAGTGAGGGAGTACCAATCTCAGCAGTGAGTCTAAGGTTTAGGTTGTTGATGTTTAGGTCTTGCACGAAATGGAGGAATTGTTCCCCTGACCCAGTCCAGACAATTATGATATCGTCAATATACCTTTTCCAAAGGTGAATGTACTGGGTCAGGGGACTTTTGGAGGAAGGTGAAAAGACGATTTGTTCCTCCCACCAGCCCAGGTGCAGGTTGGCATATGAGGGCGCACAAGACGTCCCCATAGCAGTCCCCTGCACCTGGTGGTAGAACACTCCATCGAATAGAAAGAAGTTGTGTGTTAGCACAAAATTGATGAGTTTTAATGTAAAGTCTGTGTGTTTATCCAAGTATGTTCCTCTCTTTCGCAGGAAAAATTCCGTGTGTTTTATGCCCAGTAGGTGTGGAATTGAGCTGTACAGAGACTCAACGTCTAGACTACAGATTAGGGAATTTGTTGGTAGCTGGATCCTGTAAAGCCGTTGTACAATGGACACTTGATGTCCTTTTTATCACTGTGCAACTCTGTCTCCCTCTACCTAACCGTCCAACCTCTGTAAGATTCAAAGGTATCTAATCTACTACGTTTTCCCTTTGTTTTCCTATGCGGACACCGAATAGGGATATTTACACAGTATAGCATTTTTTATGCTTTAATTCCTACCCTCTGGTGTTCAAACATATCCACTGGGAATTTCGCAGTTGTTTTCACAAACACTTATTAGACACTGCCCAATTGTATCCTTTCTCTAGTCTGCTCAAATAAAGTTACAGTTTTTACTGTTTATGCTAGGATACATATCTTGTTAGTGTTTCTAATATTTTTGTGTTTAACTTTTAGATACCTAGTTACTTGGACTCAACTATAGGCATATCTCTATATTATACATTGCTCTATTTTTTCTCCAACATACCAGGTTGATTGATAGCTCTTCTCTCCCTTTGCTTGGCTCTGCAAGTGAGAGTGGGGGAGCTGTCTAATCTGTTCTATCTTTTGCAAGTGGTATGGTCCCCTCTATCCATTTACACCATGGGACCATGGGAGTTACTATTTTCACACTGTGAGGTATTCTGCACTTTATGGTTTGGCCATTTATTATTATTATTATTATTATTTCAATTCTTTATTTTGGTAGTGCATTTGCAGGATTACATGCGAAACAAAACTTGACAGTAAAGATACATGCTTCCACAAGAAAGATCTATACAAGTTTGAAATAATGCACTTTTTTGAAATGTAAATATCAGAAGCTAAACCAGCATATCAAAAGAAAAAAACAAGAGCTTAGCAATAAGTATTCTAAGGTAGACATGAATATAATAAATAGTGAGATATCCTACAGCTGCTGTGTGATCTGCTAGATTAGGCTCACAGAGCAAGATGTAAGTGTGGTATTAGAGACCATTCCCGAGAGGCAGAGTGTGAGGAAACCAACTTAGAAAACATAATGAGGTTACTTCACATGGGGAAAGGAGCAATTGGTTATCATAAGATAGGGCCTGTGTGCTAGGGCCATATCTGTAGGTAATAAAGTGTGAGTCCTCAGATCAGTCCCCAGGAACCAGCCAATGCCTAGCTTAGAGAGTCTGCCTGCAGACCCTGAATGGGAGTCAATGGTTACCTCAGCTGCATCAGGTCACAGTGTGCTTCCTCCTCTTGATACAATCCACCATCTCCCAGTTTACATCGAGTAATGGTGTGCTTAAAGTGCTCTTCAGCCCTGTTCCCATACTCTGACCTTCTGGTTCTGCTTATATGTTGCACGGATCTTCTCTCTGGAAGTCTCAGCTTTGCACATAGAAGACGTCTCCCTCTTCGGCCTAGTCTCTGAGTAGACGCAGACGTGCCACCCTTTGAGATTCTCTTCA
This sequence comes from Pelobates fuscus, assembly GCF_036172605.1. Lineage (NCBI taxonomy): Eukaryota > Metazoa > Chordata > Amphibia > Anura > Pelobatidae > Pelobates > Pelobates fuscus. The sequence goes on from NC_086317.1 coordinate 415,811,505, forward strand.
AGGCAGTGCGGGATTGGGTGCGTATTTGTTGCTTGTGGCTCATTTCTCCAACTCCTCCTTTATGCCTCTTGTGTAAGCAGTTCCAAAATACTGCGCACACTTGATCAAAGAGGGCCAGCAATCCATATAAAGGCTGCACGAGGTCAGCGTTGGCCCCATGCGCCATCTTGGAAACTTCAGCCTCCATTGTAGAAGTGTGAAGTGGGCTCAACTGCCCGATGATTTGGGCCAGATGCATAGAGCCAAGCTCTGGTCAGAAATGTAGGGGACTGGGAAGACCCCCGCCAGTCTTGCTTGGCAGCCTATTATTATTATTATTATTTATAAAGCGCCAACAAATTCTATAGCTTTGTAAAATGGATGAACTAAAAAAACAAGTTGTTGCACAAGACAAGTTGGACATAGAGGAACAGAAGGTGCTGCGGGCCCTGCTCAAACAAGCTTACATTCTAGGAACCAAGTTGTTGGATGGGGTCTGTAAAATAAAAATGGGGAGGGCAGATGAGTCTCTGTGGCTATGGGGACTTGCTCAATGATCCCACCGACCTTGTTATCCAATGTGCAAAGGAGGAGGGATTAATATTTACTGTTTTGGTCACTGAGATATTAATGTTGCTCCCAAATGAAACCTACCAAATACTGTATAAAGTACAACAGCACATTTATCCATTTATCTATCTTCCTTACTTCAGGTGAGGAGAACAGTACAGCGTTTATTTTCATCTCATTTACATTAATCTACACTATGTTTTATTTATTTTTGTTTTTCTTAATGTATTGACTAGAGATTACACTAGACTGAGATAGTGAAATCTAAACACCAGGAAATAGCAATTAAGTACTCTTTTTCACAGAGTGATATTTTGTTTATTGATATGGTATCTATTTGACAATGTTTTAGAGTAAATGTTTTTTATGGCAGTGAGCCTCCAAAGTCTATGTTGCACCTGCAAGATATAATCAGTTCACTTTTACTGTAGGAGAATAGTGAAAATCTCCAGTTAGTTTGTGTAAAGATGTAATAAGCAGAAGTTTAATCCTCGCTTGTCATTTTGTTCTTTTTCATCCTCTAATCTTTTGTTTTTGTCCTTTTCCTTTCTGTCCCTACCCTCAGGCATGTATTCCCTCCTCCCCCATCCTCAATTTGGATAGTAAAGGGACACACCTTACTGATGAGAGGATGATATGCACACTGACGGATCTGACAATTGGTTGCAGTTCATGGAATAAGCTGCCCCATGACTTATCTAATCAGGGGCACAATAACTTTTACAATTACCTAACCACGTCAAATGAGTTTAGAGTTATATACGGGCTAGCATTCCTAATAGTAATATGCACTATGGATGGTCCAGTTTTTAATACGGCTGACAATTATAAAAGGTCATTTTAAATCCAGCAAACAGATAAATATATATATATATATATATATATATATATATAGAGAGAGAGAGAGAGAGAGAGAGAGAGAGAGAGAGAGAGATCAATATATCTATTTGTCCCACAGTATATATGTACATATATACTGTGGGACATCTCCAGATCCAGACAGACAAGTACGTACTGGCCAACCAACCCAACATCATGGTGGGAGACAAGGAACGGAAGACTGTAGTGGTGAAGAGCTGGAAGAGGAGCTAGAAAGCATGTGGAAAGTGAAGGCAGTAGTATTCCCAGTTGCGATAGGAGCACTTGGGGCTGTAATCCTCAAGTTGGGAGAGTAGATTCAGCATATTCCAGGCTGGACATCTGAGAAGAGTGCAGTACTAGGAACAGCTAAGATACTGTGCAGAACCCTCAGACTCCCAGGCCTCGGGTAGAGGACCCAAGAAGGAGGAATATACAAAATACCACCTGTAAATGCACAAGGGGGAGAGAAAGTTGTTTATTTATTATAGATAGACCTACTTGATTCTAGCAACTAGCCAGTGGAGACACGATGGACTAAGCAGGGATATTGACTGGTGGTCAAATTAATATTTACAAACATTTTTCTTTAAGCCAACATATAAACAGTAAAGTGACCGGTAGAGCTAGAAACTATGGCTATATTCACAGGTGATCAGCGAGATGGAGAAAAGCCTAACATAAGGAACATAACACAACAAGACAAGAGAAGCTGTGAATTAGGCAATGTGAGCCTTGACATAGTACATGAATACAAAATCTAGCTAAACACAGACATCTCATTTTTGAAGAGATTTTCCACAATGACGTTACCATCTTTTTTATGCATTAAGGGTAACAGTCATTTCTCTGGAATTTACATCTTTGACTCAAACATGGAAACTGACCTATAACCTTGTGTTAACCTTTCTTTTTCATGAGATGCTCAGTTTTCTTTTAAATTTATATTAACGATTTATCAAATTACATCATAATCCATAGTGGACAAGATTTATGTCTACTTACTTGCTGCACTACATACCCCTTATTGGATAAGGGTAAGTGCTTATTCCTTCTACTGCCCCACTATAAGCACCGGTGGTAATATTTAAAAGCACTCAGTTTATATCTTGTCCACTATATATTTGTATTTACATCATAATCCAGTTCAATCAAAACAAAGCCAAGACAAATATTGAAAACGAAGAGGTAACATCTGTATGCTGACTGTTAGGTGAGAAGGACATGGCTTCTAACAATGATTGACAGGGAGCTAAGATGGGGGTACCCAGTGGCAGTATAAAGACGTGTGGACTTTTGATTTTATTTTTCACAAATATATATTTCATAAATATAAGGATAAATAAATATAGTAATAAAAATTCCAGCAAGATTTCATTCATAAGTTCACTCAGGAAATATTGAAATGTGGTAAAATGAAGGTCAAAATAGTAAAGTTGAACAACTGGGTACAATTTGCTCCAATTAGAGAGTTTATCTTTTTTTACCTATTTTAGCCTCATTTTGGCTAGCCCATTGTCACCTTGTAATCCTTGTAAGTGTACATTATGCCAAATATGAAACAGTGTCACTTTCTAGAGAACAAAATATAGATTCATTCTGGCCAAATATACTTTACATATTTTTCTTCAGAGATACTTAAATTGGCTCTGTCACCCCAAACTTACATTTCTCCATTTGTTTCCCCTTCGCATACGTAACATACTGTCACTGTCATTAAGTAAAAGATGGTGCACCTTGAATAAGGATTGGGCACTGCGAAGATTGGCAAAACAAACAGCTAAAATAACTATTTCCTCTAACGCTGTGCTAACCTGCTGCTGATTTTCTAAGCCCACAAGCTCAATAGGCCCATCTGGTCCAACTTGACTTGCACTGACTAAAGAAACCGTTTGAGTTCTGCTGCAGCAGAAAATGGCAAAGCACACTTCTCTCAGGCAGCATTGAAATAACCAAACTGTATAAGACTTTTCTATCCAGCCAGATTTACTGTATATCTGCATTTACAGGTTTGATTTGATTAACGTCTGTTGTCCGGTTGTGACTATGTTTTTATTTTTTATTTTTCTAATTTTATCACAGGTGATATACAATGCACTGGTTCAATAAAAGCAAAATGAGTATTACCTAATTTGCAAAATGATGTACATAAGTCATGAGTTCTATCCCCTATTTTCTTTTAAATTTTAATATAACAAGAGTTTCATAATGATTCTAGGCACAGCTATGATGGGTACCCATAACCAAATGGGGCACTAGGGAATTGGGGGGTTGTGACAATTTCACCAAAGTTGGTGATCTTAGTGGAGTTAAACATTGCATCATAGTGCAACAGAACCCTTATTAACCAGGATTTTTTCACATAAGTTAAACAAATATGGTAAAAGAAAAGTAAGTAACATATTAAAAAAAAAAAAAAGGCAAAACATAGAGCAATGCCCATATTGTTTTCAACTATAGTCAGGCTCCTGAACGGGCCTTCACTACACCTCTCTGCAAAAAGGGGACCACGTTTTCTGGATCCAAGGTATGGGCAGTAGATTGACTGGCTGCTCCTATAGTAGGTATCAAGAGTGCCAGAGTGGGTGCTTCTGTAATAGAGGAGAGTTTATGAACTTGATTGGGCTAATAATTTGTATAAATATACATTATTTAGAAAGGATAGAAAAATTGAAAAGGGAGCGGGGTAGGTCTTTATATTAAACCTGATTTGAAGCCAAGTGTTGAAGAAATTGTATGTGATTATGAGGATGGGGAAGCCTTATAGGTAAAATTGTGCATAGGTGGAAACAGGGGATATCCATTAATAGTAGGAATATGTTACAAGCCCCCAAACATTAATACTGATTGGGAAGAGCAACTACTATCTTAAATTAATAAGGCTGCACAACTGGGTAATTTGTTAATAATGGGAGATTTTAATTATCCAGACATTTAGTAGACTATGTGCTAACATGTTCATTAGCGGGAATATACAACAGACAAGAGGTCACCCACGGAGACTGGAAGAAAGGCATTTTTGCCTTTGATGTGTAATTCTCTGACTGTCTCAGCCATTTGTAAGGTGAGCATATGTTGGACAAATTGTATTTGGTAAATAGTGTTCATCATGGTAGATATACAATTATGAAGATCTAGTATGTCCTCCTTTGTGGCACGTATGCGGTCTGTAACAGCTTGGACATCTGCTTTCACCATTGTCTTGTCTACCACCAATAGCTTTTAGATATCCTGCAGGAGATTTTATATATCTTGTTTTTGTGGCTGGGGCTGCCCCCTCTGAGGTTTTTAAGGGAGCAGCGAGGGCCATTAGAGTCGTAAGCTGCGAAGGTGTAATATAAGGTTCAGATGGTATTGGTGAGGTAGAGGCTTTTCTTGGAAACCATCTTGGCCTGTCTTTGATGTTAAAGAAGTGTCTCAATATCCCTCATTTTGATGGGTGCAAAGACTGGCTCTGAGATCGGCATCCCATAGTCAAGGTACTATCAGCAAAGGCTGAGGATGAGTTAAAGACCTCATACGACGTTCCGCCAATGAAGGAACCACTGCAGAGACTCTCAAGTGCAAGGACAGATGGTTAGCAGTAGCCCAGGATCTGCACCTCGGTCACAGGGTCACTACTGGCTGGATGACTCAAAGGGCTTAAGATAATCAGCGTTTTATAAAAAAAGGTCTGCTGGAGCTGCACAATGTGCTTCTGCTCTATCTTGCTGCCAAGCTTTGCCTCTAGGTTGTGACTATCTATGTTTTTAATTTGAATTAAACATTTCTGTTACGCTGTACACAGTTATCTCATCACTTTGTGGAGGGATGGACAAACCTATTGTCTATATTATTATAATATTGTGTAAAATAACATTGGAAATATTGTATCACTGCCTAATTGGCTTGTATTACCACTGGGAAGCCCATCACATATTAGTACTGAAACAAAAAATTCATAAAATAGTTTTATAACATTGTTAGGCGTCCCCATGACCCCAGTATCACCAAAAAGAACTTGTATTTGCTACTATATAAACTAAGCAGTAGTAGTAGATTTCCACTTTTAGAAATTAAAATAGCTCTGAGGTGTACTGTTACATAGAACACTTCTAACACTGGCATGAAGGGTTCTGGGGGACCCATGCACAATGGAGGGGAGATTGAAATAGACGAGTTTTACTTTGCTATTTATGCGGAAGCACCTCTTGTGGCTGTCAGAGTGAGGCATTTAATCCCTGCAGAACTGCAATATTCTCACTTGCAGGATTAAAACTAGATCGACATGGCACCCAGTCCACTTCATTGAGATTAAGTGGTCTGGGTGCCTTTACAGTCCCTTCATCTACATGTTGAGTCATTACTTCTCATGTAAAAAAAAAAAAATTTAAATGGTAAGTTTTAGAATCACACAGGCATGGGATTATTTACTAAATTCAACATTTTTAATTGGCTATTTGTGAATGGCTCTGTTGTGTCATTCAGATTTAATTCACGAAAATTCTGAGCTTAGTGAAAACCTGACATTTTTGCTCCCACGGCTTCCCTAGAATGTTGTACATTCCTATGTTCCTGTGACGATCCCCAAAGCAGGTAGAAACGTTTGAGAAGAGTAAATTCTGCGTTAAATTCAATGATTGCGGCAGATTATTAGGACAAAGAATGTGATGTGCTGTAGATCATTAAAAGTAGCAGGAATAGATGAGCTGAAAGTCATTACAGCAAGGACAAATAGATGTCCTGTAGATCAGTAAAACAATGAAAGAGTAAATTCTCAGCGGCCCACAGCAGGGAAGAGGCTCACACCTGTAATTGCCCGTTTTGCTGCAGGGCTGAACTACAGGAAAAGCTGAAACAATGAAGGAAAGACCCCGGCTTGACAACAGCTATGTTGTCTATCTGTGTCCCTTCTACCTGTCAGACTGATTCATTGCTCACTGTCTTCACATTTAGCTGATGTCCATTGCTAAGTAACCAAAGCTTCAATACTGACGCAGAGTAACTGAAAACAAACATCACCGTCATTTTTTCTGTCATATGGTTAAGAGAAGGTTACATTACACCCTGGGGTGTCAAACAGATCTTCTGTAGGAATGTGCTGTGTACAAAGTGGCCATAAGTTGCTTTATTTCACGTTTCTATTTCAGTTAACGTAAAGCTCACCTGTTGGCTCTTTAACTAGAGTTTGCCTTTTGCTGTATAAATTACCCGGATAGGTTTTAGTAGGTGAGGTTTTGTTACCGAGGCTTTGATCAAATGGCATGTAATAAAATTGGTGGTTTAATGTTGTTGGTAATTTAAAAGGACAATGTAAGCAATAAACACACATTTACCTGTGAGTTTGTGCCTTTACTTTCTGAAGATAGTTTTGCCCTGTGCTAAACAATAATATGAGTGGTTACTGCCACAAACCATAACAATATTATCCCAAGTCCATCATAAAGGACAAACTATGCAACTCCATACTACGTACAATTAAATTGATTTTCCCTGGAAACCACTTCTCTTTATTGTAATATTTATTGCTGTGTAGTTCTTGGTTACACCCAAAACCTTTATATTACTATGAGTGTGTTTTACTGCTGTGGAACTCTGGGATTTTATATTTCAGTACAAATGGCACACATAACCGAGCATTTGTCACAGTGAATGCAGTTTGCCATCCTGTGATTCATGCGTCATTCCAACATTCTTTGTAATGAGGTTCTTTCAGTTTTGGACACCTTTTATACCCATGCTTCTTATTATGAAACGGCAGCAATCTATGTCAATAAGCAACATCGGTCATGAGTGTTCTGGGGTCGCATTTCTGATGGTCACCAACATTACATGCTATATACTTTTTACACTCCGCTCAGTTTCTGCTGTGGTCTTTGCATACCAGAGAGCACGTTTGATTCATGTTTTTGTTCTCCTGGTTTTGAGTTAGCTTTTGTATTTTGACTATTCTGATATCCGTGATCCTTGACCTTAGCCTGTTTCCTGCATTGTGCTCCAGTTGACCTCCACTTGTTCTTATTTATTCCCTGTTTGTGAAATGTTTTGCCTATCTGGGCACTCCGTAAGTATGACCACTATAACAACTCGATATTAGCATTTCTTTTCTCTTTCTCGGGTATTTCATTTAGGTTTGTGTGATAGGGTGATATGACCATCAGCATAAATAAGTGCTATGTCAAAGAAAACATGGTAGACATGACAAATAGGCTAGGATGTCCCGTTCCACATCACCAAACCTTTGAATTGAAGCAATCTGCAACTTCACAGCTATGTATCAAGATTTTGCGTTGGGATAAATAATTGGACAGTTGGTTAAAGGGTAAGTTCGGCCCCGACTACTCTTTCTGCTGTTTAGTGGTCATGGAGCAAGGAATGCTCCATGTGCATTATTTCTGTTTGAAACGCTGCATACTCAGAGATATCTATGATTTACTAATACCTTCCGCCCCCGGCACATGTGACCATAGCAACCCTGAAAATCTGTTCCCCAGCTACTTAATGTTCAACCTGTGCAAAAATGGGGCTGAGAATGCACCTGCAAGATGAAGCCTATATACCCTCTCTCTTCTTCCTTTCCTTTTCAGAACTCCCGCCTCCCTTAATGTGTGTAGACACTCCCTCCTTAGCTCTGAGTGTGCGCATGCACTTTGAGCCAGTTATGTTCCAATGGTCCACTCAAATGCTTCTCTCTGAAAAGTAGTGAAGTAGTTTATTGTACCATGGAGAGGGAAGTAGTGACAACAGGCGGGGCAGAGAGGGGAGCTTTGCCTGGTGCTGGATTCCAGGTAAGTTTATGCTTATTTAATCAGATTTTATTTTTTTAACATAACGGGAAGAGTCAAGTAAATAATGCCCAATACGGCATTCTAATTTATTTATTTATTTATTTTAAAGAAAGTTTAGCTAAAATTTTTGGAGTAGCCCTTTAAATTGTATGATTCATGGTAATTGAAAATTTCTATCATACAGTAATTACTGAAAAAAATGAGTGTGAGCAGAGTTTATGATTTTCAATGTCTGTTTATTTGGAGGGACACTTTACATGACTGGTTAAGACACTGAAACACTTACTGTGGACCTATCATCTACAAATGTGTGGCTGACAAAGTCTGCCTTAGCTTGGTATTAATACAGTGTATACATCATACACATACATCATACTATCATGTTTGCCAACAAGTTATAGATTGCCAATTATACTGAACATTAGTTGTCTTCTGCTTCCTGATGCAGTATCTCTGACATGCTATGGGATTAATTTCAATCTTTTTGGCATAAGTAAGCTTAAACACATTTGATTGGAGACAACTACAAGGTAGTGGGTAAACTATTAAGTGCCCTGCAAGTCTTCTTAAAGTGCACCTGTCATTTGTAAGATGACTTGTTATTTTGAATAGTATAAAATGTTATGTACACATTGTGCTAACAAAATTACGAGCAAATGGGGGCGTGGCTTGGACGCCGAGGAAGATGGCGGCGTAAACCGGGAGCTTCCCACAGGCTCAGCAAAAATCCTCGCCTGACGAGGATCCCGAACCAACACCATGGAAAAAACCCACAGAACATCCAAACCAAGGAAGACATCCTACGCAGAGCCAGGGACACCAAACAGGTGCTCATTAATGGAGTTGAGTTACAACTGTACCCGGACTTGTCACCAGCGACACTGGCCTACCGGAGAGCGATGCGCCCCCTTACACGGGCACTACAGGCCAATAAAGTTCGGTACAGGTGGAATTTTCCCATGGGACTGCAAGCTACCACACAGAATGGACCTTTCACAGTGAAAAGCGAAGGGGATATGGAAGACCTCTTAAAAGAGCTGCACCTCGCACCAATACAAATGACCTGGCCCGACCCGCGGAATTTTTACTCCTTCCCACAGGGGCCGAACCCTCCAGCCCAAATGCAACAACGAGCACGGAGACCCCGACAGCAAGCCATAAGGCCTAAAAATAAACTACTCTAAATCCCATATCCTGAACGTCAGAGTTTCCCGTTCCAATTGGCTGACCAAAAGATCAGATACCTGGGAACCTGGCTAACCAGAGAAAACAGGGACGTTTTCCAAGCTTACTTTGCCACCACACTCTCTACCTTCCAAAAAGACATGAGGGATTGGGCACACCCACACATATCGTGACTCGGGAGGATCCAAGTCATAAAGATGAATTTATGGATGAAGTGATGGAGTGGGTGATGGAGTGGGTGATGGAGTGGATGAAGAACGGGGTCCATAAACTATGGAACTATGGAAAGTGGCAGAAGAGTCAGAGGCAACCGTGCCGTTAGCAGCCATACCCTGGGGCAGGAAAGACCCGGGAAATCGAGCCATGTCCCCGTACACCAAACAAACCTTGGAAGTATGGCGCAGAGCATCGAAGACACATAGCCTAGCGCCTTACCCCTCCCCTTGACACCACTGATACACAACACTGACTTCACGCTTGGGCCTCGACCCAAAGGCATTTCAGGAAATCCTCCAGACCCCGATTCCGAGACTACACCACATAACCACCAACGGCAAGTGTAAACCACTGACGGACATGCTAGGTGACACAACACCCACATTCCTGCACAGATTTAAACACGCACAACTCTCCGCCTTCGTGCGCACCCTACCACAGGGAACCGCACTCACCAGAGACCGCACGACATTCGAGACACTAAGCAACAACCCAGACCCACTACCACACGGAATCTCCTTCTTATACATGATGCTGTAGACAGAGACCCCCACTGATAAACCCCTCTTTATGGGGAAATGGGAAACAGCACTGAATAGAACGTTCACCAAAGCAGAGTGGGAGCAGATATGCTACCTCACCCACCACTGCTCGGTGCACAGCAAGACCCAAGAGACGGCCTTTAAAATCCTCACGAACTGGTACCGCACCCCACACCTCCTCCACAACATCGACCCAGAACACACTAACTTATGCTGGAGGTGCGAGAGGGAAATGGGAACCGCGCTACACATTTGGTTGGAATTCGAGGTAATCAGACCGTACTGGGAGGGCATACACGGAATATTGGGGATGTTCTCAGATGCACCCCCCCCCCCCCCTGGAACCGGCGGCAATGCTTCTCCACCACACCACAGTACCTAGATCTAAATATAAGAAATCCATGACGATTAGGATACTGAACATAGCCAAACAGGTACTCCCCCAATACTGGAAGCAAAAGACAGCACCCCCGCTAGAAGCATGGTTCGCTCAGATGGAAGAACTCAGGGCAATAGAGGACCTGACCATGACAGCCACAGCCTCGCCCCAGACTTATGCAGAGACTTGGACACTGTGGCTACTCGAGACCGCCAAAGATGCATTCATAGAGAGGATCAAGGGCAGAGATGCTATCAGACCCCGACCCCCCCTTCCCACCACTACCTGAGAACGTTATTGACATGGGACTGGTAACCCACTATCACGCCACCTTGACGCTCCAATGCGCAACTGAAAACAGACACTACTAACCAGCGAAATAATATACACCATCTTAAACCCCTGCATAAACCCAACACGGTAGATACCTTGACACACCTTACTCCACCTATTGAAGCAGACATACACTGCAATTTGATAAGGCACGCACAGTTAATAGCACACGAACAGGAATGTGACACAAAATTCAGCAACCCACCACTCCTCTCACGGAGATGGAAGTATTGTGGAACACAAACACAATGACGAGCCGAAACTAACCTAAACACAACACATGGGAAGTACGCACTGATGAATGCCCATGTAATTTAAGGGACCTGCGCGTCCGACAACATTGCGGGCCTGCGAGCCCAATCATGCATATGACTAATTGAACTCAACAAATTGCAAAACGCTTAAATATGGTGACACGTGAGTGTCTAGGTCAATTAATACACTGAAGAATGCACTCCTGTGGGCCTGCAAGCCCAATAACACCTCTGCCTACCGGACTAATTTGATATCATACGGCTTATGCGGAGACCTGCGAGTCTCAATACTACCTAAACTAAGAAAAACAAAATAAAGACTATATTTACAACAACAAAAAAATTACGAGCAAATATATAGACAGAAGGTTATTAAGCATTTATTTTTTTGGCCATGCCTTTGGTATTCTGATCACCCAACAGAGCAGCTCTGTCATGTGGAGTTCATTTAATCATGTTTATGCTGCAATTGGTATGAATTGGTATAGGGCATTTAATCCCCTACACCAGCACTTCACAAGCACTTTGCACATGTGCAACCCATATTGCCTACCCTGCCAGGCAGCCTGCCATACTGGCGCTGTGTGCCAGGGTGATATGTATTCTTCAAAGGCAGGGACAATGTCAAGGACAGTAATTGCAAAACTACTATAATCTCCCAATCCAGACCGGCAAAATTGTCAGGCTTGTACTGTCAGGCTTCCACCTGAATGCTAGAAATTGTGGAATGCCACTCACGTCACATAGCGCGAATTGTTACATGAATGCCACCTTGCCAATCCAGGGTGATCCAACTTGCCAATCTAGGTAAGGAGAAAGGGATCACCAAGCGTGTTTGTCTTATAATCTACATGGTTTATGGTTATTTAACCAGCACAATATATTAGATAGAGATTTACCTATCTGTTGGTGAACTTGTGGCCCACAGGCTCTTTTTAAATGTTGTTCTTCTTCTTATTATTATTATTATTGGTATTTGCATAGCGCCAGCTTATTCCGCCAGCTTATTCCGCAGGGCTTTACAATAAATATCAAGTATAGTTCCATGTATAGTTATATAGGCCTTTTAATACATGTGGTGGAAAATGCATAATTTACTGATATCAAGGGCCTGATCAGGACACCATAAACTTTCAGAAGAGCCAAAGTATGTCTTGGAATGTTGCTCTACAGGTTCTGAATACCGTGTAGTGGGATACTCTTCCACTCTGTGGAGTGCTCCTGCACTCCACAGCTTTCCATAAAGGTCCTCTTGAAAGCAATCTTAAATTTCTTAAGCAGGGTTAACTGCTGTATTTGCATCCTATAATCTGGGAACAGGAACTTCATTAAGAAACAGTGTTGGGAACACATGGTGCATATTCCTTGATCATCATATGACCATAGACAGCAATCATTGGACCCAGTGACTCCCACAAACCATTACAGATTGTCTCTCATGTTTACTAGGCTAACGGTAGGGCTTAAACAAGTCTACTCAACACTAGACTTTTGCGAAAATGTTGCCCTGGCAAGCAGAAATAGACCTGTGGTGAGTGTGCCATGTACCCTCCTGGCTTGCAGTAGCAAGTAATTTTTAAAGCTTGGCTAGAACTGTAGGACTTGTAGGAATTGTAAACCCTGTTAAAAGGCATGGTTTATTTTTCTCCAAATATAAGCCTGTTCTGTTTTTGAGTCTTCAGTGCAATGTTTATTTACTCCTTACCCGCCAGCCATAAATCTTATCATTATTTTGTTTAACTGACAGATAAACTAATTCACCTTTTTGAGGCCAACAAATCTGCAATTGAGATACAGAATATCTGGCTTCTTGGGAATTCTGTTAGTTGCCTCATGTTGCTTAGTAATCTAGCACATCAAAGTCCTAATCAACAAACCTGTTTTATGGCTGGCACATACTGTTCATTGGCAATCAACTTAATAGGGACACTCTGCACAATCTCACCACTACAGAGCACTTTAGTGATTAGGTTGCCTAGAGCCCACTGGCAGCGAGTCTGGTTAAATTTAAAAGGTTTTTTTTTCTCACCACAGAGGGATCTCTCCCATATGGCCACATTGGTAATGCAGAATTAACAGTGAACTGTGATGACTAGCTTTCTTATCATTATTTGACATGACTCCCCTTTTTAACAGCATATGTAAATATGATTCATTTATTTTAAAGTTAAATCCCTTTCCTGCGCAGTGTTTTCATAATTTTGTGCACTCAGCTTGAATATAGAAATGAAATGGGATTAATTTATTATTACTATTTATAAAGCGCCTACAAATTCCGTAGCGCTGTACAATGGGTGGACTAATAGAAAAGTATTTGTAACCCTACGAGTTGGACGCACAGGAGCAAATGGGGTTGAGGGACCTGCTCAAACGAGTTTACATTCTAGAGGGAGAGGGGTAAAGTGATACAAAAGATAAGGGTATGGTAGAAAAGTAGAATAATAGAGTAATTTTCAATGAGGGCTTAGTTGTTGTTTTTTTGGATGACAGGTGTAGGAGAGGAAGCAAGGTGCAGTGAGGGAAAGCCACTAACAGTTTAGTTGACATGCTTTCCTGAAGAAGTGAGTTTTCAATTAATTTTTGAAGGAATGGAGACTCAGTGAGAGTCTAATGGAGCAGGGAAAGAAGTTCCACAGGAAGGGTGAAGCCCTAGAAAAGTTTTGATGGTGAACATTAGAGGTGAGAGTACAAACAGAGGATAGATGTGTGTCTTCGGCACAGCGTAGGGGCCCTAGACGGGACATACTTTTGTATTGGGAAGGATAGGTAGGTAGGTTCTGCGTTATGTAGAGATTTGTAAGCAAGTATCAGAATTGTAATTGTACATTTATATATGCTAGCAATTGGCCTACAGCCATATATAGATTAAATGCTATATCATGCAATTCATATGGCAACTTTAATAATCTGTAACAGAAAGAAGGTATTAAAACATTAAATACGCTTTTCTGCACTTTTTTTTGTATATGTGATTCATCTGACAGTGAATATTCTTGAGTGCTTTTAACAATTTTTAGTGTCAGCCTTTTAAGAATTCATTCTATTTTCTACCTACGGTATTTTGTAATAGCAACATTGTATTCATTCACTGTGTGACTGTCGATAAAAAAAAGAAAGAAAAAAAAAACATATAAAAAAGATTTCACATGTCTATCTACCGGTCTATATTTTTTAATTTCATTTCTTTTTTTAAGATCACTAATATCAAGCATTGATTTACCAACGCCATATTTTGTTCCTAAAATTTGGTGCTGTGGTCCAACTTTCTTCTATTTTATATTGATCTTGAAGGTTGGATATCTCTCTGGTTCTTAAAGCATGCTACATCATATGTCCATCCCTATACACATATATATTATAAATCGAATATGTAGTGGAAGAATTGTATTTGCCTGAATATAAACTTTCTTACCGATATACCAGATACTGCGTATAGGAATACCATGAAATCACGCTGTATTTTCCAATATGCCACGGGGCAGATTCCCACCTGGAGCTCTGCTGTTCAGTCCAATTACCCTCCCTTGTTCTCTGCTTTATTAGATTTTTGTTTAGACTTCAAAGACTTTATTTTAACCTTTTCAGTGTCCTGCTTTCCCTTGGGGAATCCACTTGTGTGCTGCAAACAAGAAGACCAAGTCTTATTATTGAGATATTTCAAAAATAAATAAAAAATCTTCCACCGTAATCATGGTACCATGAATTTCCAGGAAGCACAATAAAAAAATTACTCTAAACATTCCAAAATGGAAGAATATTACTATTTTAGAAAATTCTGAGAAAGTAATGGAATAATGTTACTATTTTGAGTATTTAAGAGAGACTGTATCCCCTGCATCAAAAGTCCACACTCCTTACTTTGTAGAACAAGGAAATGTAACATATGTGCTCTGTCTCAAAGTCCAAGTCAATGCACAGGCCATTCTGTGAATGCCATGGCTGAGAGTGATAGGGTATGGAAGATTCGACCATGCCAAGATGATGCAGTCTTTCAATGCAGTCAGACTGATACAAGCTCTTTTGCATGGTTCAATCCCCCAGTCATCTAGTCGTTAAATGGGGTAATTAGCATTGATGTAGAACCTAAAGAAAATCTGGGGAGACAATCTTTCATAGCAGATTTGCGCCACTGAGGAACATGTGTGTAATCGTGCAGTTTTCTATAGACAATATGATACACTATCACTGAGGATGGTATCAGCAGAATGGGATATATATATATTTAAGCTAGGATACCTCACATGTTAATATATATACATGAATATGCAATTTCTCACAAAAAAACCCGAAACAAAACAAAATATTACATATTAATATATTGGTTTTATAATCTTTCTTATGCATTAATAGATGGAGTTTAAAAGCTACACCACCACTATTAGGGGAATCGTATCCCTCTCATTCTCCCTACGAGATTTACTGGGGGTCTTCACCCCCCTATCTCTCATTATCCTACACCCATGGTTACAAGGACATTAGATTTGCTTTTTCTGATGCTGCAAGTTAAGTGAATGAGCTTTTCCTCCCATCAAACTACTTGAAATGGTTTGCTATAGTGGTTATGGTGCTTGGAGTGTCCTTTAACCCAAATTCTGTCACTTAAACATTTAAGAAACAAAAATAAATATATACTGATAAATCAAATGTACTATCTACTAGGACTGCTGCTGTAAACCTGCAAAATACAAGGAATTCATTTGCGCACCTTTTTTAATATTATAAGCACTTTGAAGGGTTATTCCAAGCATCATAACGCTGGGCACAGAGGGCCCTATCCCGCTTGCTGTAACAACATCCAGATTTTGAAGAACGTGTGATCGCTCTCAGCCAATGAATTACATTAAGTGAATTGGAAAATGCACAGAATTGATATTTTCCAGCTTGGAACTCTTGTTCTGGGCTGGCTACTGACACTGTTGGAGGTGGAGTTGCACCATAGCCAGGAAATTAGTTAAACTCAATATGTGCAGCGTTTCATTATGTGATGTGGTTCAATGACAACCCAGTGACGCTGCCTGGGTGGATTTAAACCACTGTGACACCTTCCCTTGTATTTTGCACTTAAAACTTTAAGCCAGTGTGACTTAGGTACACAAGTAACTCTATGCAAAGAGCCAAGACAAGAAAAGATTTATATTGAATTACTTTATACAATAAATGTTTACTTAAATAAAAAGACATCACTTGGGAATCCTAATTAGATTTTTCCCAGTGAGGTGCTATATTACCATCTTTAGAGGTTGCATCCAAGGTTGCACAATATGATCTAACAACTGGTGCAAAGTTGTAAAAGTGGGGTAATCGCCAGTGAAATTGTACATGCTGAAACCTTTGGTCTCTATGGTAATTGCCACAATCTTAGAACGTTGCACCACTCTATATAACAGTGATTCCATATAAATATAAACAAAAATTCCCATATCTAATATCAATATAAACTCCCTCTTGTAACTGTGCAAAACAAAGACAGCAATCCACTTCTTAAAAATATAGAACATTTAGGGATTTGTCCTCTACAGGCTAATACTATTGCTGTAATAATGATTAAATGGAAAATTACATTTGAATTAGTGAAGTTATTCCAGCCTTACCAAAACTCATCAGTTTAATATTTGTTTACAACTGCTGGTTTATGTAACATGCCCCCAAAAGCCGCACTCTCAGGCTATAGCTCTCATTGCACTATGACTCCCATTATCCCAGCAAAAGAACAACATGCTGTATTTTTGTTGATAAATCAATGATTACGCCATACAGTGGCATGCAGCTGCTGACTGTCAGTTTTAAGATAATCACAGACACAAATAATTTGTAAGTAGAAGAATGATTGCGGACACTATAAAACTAAGAATGCAACAAATCAACAGGTACTATATTAAAAGCAACATTGTCCGAACCAGAACTATAAATATATAAAATGTGAAAACGCCTCTTTTATTATAGGACAGTATTTGGAGAGCCCTAAGATGCCATAAATAGAGAATACGTGAGACATTACTTACACTTAACCTCTTAAGGACCAAACTTCTGGAATAAAAGGGAATCATGACATGTCACACATGTCATTTGTCCTTAAGGGATTAAAGAAATGTCACTGCAACCTTTTAACTACTGTGACTGTACTGCTGAAATAACTTAACACAGTGACATTTTTCCTTCTAAAGGTTTATTGTATATACAGATAATGGAACAAATGCATCCCATGGACTATAAGTGTATAATGAGGGCACACACACCCTTTCCTCTCGCCCCCTCCCATTTATTGGTTTCTTGGGGGAGGGGGAGGGGCATCTAATGAACACTATGGGTAGGAGAGGTCCATGTGGAGTGAGCCTTTGGGCAGTGGGTGGATCAGGAGTTCCTCTCTCTCAGGACCAGGAGAGCTCAGTGCAATCAAGAAGCAGGAGAGAGCAGGAGAGCAGAGAGAAAGCAGGGGGGATGGCATCACCCATGCTAGAGGTAGGTACTCTGGCTGGCACAGCATGGGGCAAATCTGTGGGCATGGGACATCCTTCAGGACAGAGGTTTTGTAAATTGCTGAGCAGCAGCAAGGAGACAGCATTAGTAGATAGAAGTCATTCTGTACAATTCCGTGTATTCATTAGTTATGAAGAACTTAACCCCAGTGACATATCAAGAGTTAATGATGGTTTGCAAAGCTCACCTTGTTTTACTCGACACATCACTAATTCGTGTTAATGGGCAGTGTATGAAGAGAGCTTCCCCTGTCGTATATAGAATTCGTACGTTTCATCAGGGAGGGCAGTGGGGATTCCTATGAATCCTCTTCCTGGGTGATAAACCTGATACAACACCTATATGGTGTGTGAATTCTATCTACCTACATCATCATGGACAGCAATTTAAATGCACTGTACTCAGGAAATAACCTGGTGGGTCTAGATTGGGGGTTAACTCGGGGTATTTAGTAATCCAATCAGCTGATGTTGTACTGTTAGGGGTTTATATAGAGAGTTAACAGCCTGTGCCGTGGTATTGGATTGAGAGGTGACAAGGGACAGGGATATATGGTTGAATATTGGGGGTGGTGATTAAATCGCACCTTGGAAGAAGATGCTTAGTTTATAGCACCTGTAGGAGTACAAGTAGTTCTACTGATGGATACACTTAGTATACAAGCACTCCTATGATGCTCAGTCAGCTGAATGAGATTCTGTGGGTGTTTTGAACAGTCCAGCCTGTTGGCTATTGTAGAGTTAATCATATCAAAGAGAGCTGAGCTGCTGAGAATCCTGTCTCTTCTCTCAACCAAAATGAGGGCTCAGTTTGCGGATTTAACCAGAATGGGATTTTGGGTCCGGAAACAACAAAGTTTATTTTAAATTTTTTTTTCTCCCTAATTCTCCAAGGGGAATATATTCCTAACTCTGCGGCTGGGAGAGTTTTCAAAGGGAAGCAGAAGGCAGAAGCCGGTTTAACCGGATACTTCCCAGAGATGATGAGCAACAGCTTGATACATTGTAACCCACAAAGATTGGGCAGACCTGGGGGGGGAAGCCAACTGTCATTGCATTCTTCTGCAACTCCCATCAGTTACAGCCAGCCATGCAGCTGCGGATCATGTGAGATTAATGACAGTAGACGAAAGGCAGCTTGTCTCTTCCTGTGCCATTATTCCATACAAAAAAACCAAACGGTTATATATATAGCACCAACATAATCCAGCGCGTTGTTCAAATCCGTTAAATAATTTCACAAGGCTACACTGTTGTTCTAGTTATATGGGCACTATTGGCATTTTAAAATAGCTAGGAGTATATGATTGAGTTGGAATGTCACTGCAAGTAGTGATTCCTTTTAGTGTACTCGAATAACCTGAGCTGTAAGGGCTGTCTAACGTTAGGCTGGTAGGAAAGGCAGTATGTTTTTTTTTTGTTTTGTTGTTGTAATCTGCATGCTCTTCATATTGAGGTTTGACAATAAAGCACATTTTCTGAAGAAATGTTGAAAGCAAGTTATTCTTCTGACTGACTACAATTGAACCTGGTGATTTACTAATGAAGTGAATTTCACATTTCAAGCTATTAAAGTTCAGCTATTTTATCTTAAATTTGAAATACACTTCGAACTCCCACTTTAGTGACCTTGATAGAAATAGTACACAGGGAAAGTGTGTTGGGTTGCTAAACTCTATTCAAAAATCAAACCTTTTTATTTATTTTTTTCATCAGCCACTATTATTACACCTCAAGATGCTTTTTATTTTTTAATTATTATTTTTTTTGGTTTATTAATTGTATGTAGAAATGCTTGGGCACATGACCGTAACTGCATAATAATTTAATACATGTAATAGAAAACTTAGCAGTATTGCTGCCTCTACCTCCAATTCTATCTAATGATTTAAAATAAATTATATTCCCAGTGCTGTTTAATTCTCAAAATTGCATCTTCACAAGAAAAAGTACTCCAACGGTTTAGGGATTCCCACATTTAGGGGTTCCATTCACTCAACTATAAATTCTAGCAAACTAAAGTTCAAACGGCAAAATTCGAGTAATTATTTATTAGATGGGACTGCAGCTGAGTTGGGATATTGCACCAGATCACTTATTTTTGCCTAAATTTTGCTACTCGATTTTTGTGGTTTTATTGAACAAACAATCAGAAATACACATGTTTATTCACAAAGAGAACTGTAGTGAATTCAGATTTAAATGGCAACATTTAGGCCAAAGTCTATTTTCCTCTAAATTTTGCAATTTGGTTTGTGAATTTAAAATTTAAGGTGACAATAGCTGACCTGGAAGAATTCTCAGTCAGCTATGCTTTCATTTCAGCTACTCTGGCCATAAATTTAAAATTCAGTTTCAATTTTCTCTTTTAGTACGTAAATAACCCCGTACATAAAAAAAAAAAAATATATATATATATATAACATTCTGGAATTCATGCTACCTAATACAACATGGGAGTATTTTCAAGTCATATGTCAGTATATTCTTTTTGTTTTCTTTCATTGCTGTGACATATTTCCTGTGTTGTACTATATCACTTGCAAAAATATTAAATACAAACATTCTAACATTAAAAATATATTTTTACTTTTTTACCATTTTCCTTTTACCCCTTAAGGACACATGACATGTGTGACATGTCATGATTCCCTTTTATTCCAGAAGTTTGGTCCTTAAGGGGTTAAATATCTTAGGAAAGTAGTGCTAAACCAGGTTATCTCTGTATATCTAGCACTTTCTATAGTTCAGTTTAACTCTCTGTATTACCTACATTCATTTTGAAAAGGCACAGTAAGGCATATGATGCAAATATTTGTATATTGCATTACTTTCCCCGTGATTCATTGTGCTCACACACATTTTTAGCTTTTGGAAAATTACAAGTTGGAGTTCACATTAACAAATAGGGATTTAGGTCATAGAAATTACTTGTCTGCAGTGCAACCCTCAGCACATTTTGTTATGAATTGCTAAATTGCAAGTGGGTGGAATTGTGGGAAACTGGTCGACAAAATGGCTTTGCTCACGAATCAGTCAGAAAGACAGATATAACTAATATAGTGTTAATTAAAATCTTAAGTGAAATGTTCTTATTTTATGCTGTTAGTAATTATTCACAAACCAAATGGTCTCAGCAGCACACATTTGTAAAATGATTTCCAGCCAAGTGTTATATTAGCAATCTAACCCTGTTGCTTCGTTTATTTGGAAGAGATATTTTTAAATTCATGCTTCTAGAGCTTGGTGGAGATGCATTTGGGTGGGATCTTGAAACATTAAAAATAATTTGTATAAACCCAGTAGGGACATGCTTCAGATTCTGTGGATAATAGTCTGCCTCAGATGCTAGCTTAGCAAATATTAGCCTACACTTTGAGGTCAATAAATTCCAGAATTTTGTCGCAAATGTTATTTGTGGAAGATCTGTATATATAGTCTGGTCTTCTACAGATTCTTGTAAACACTTTGTAATACAAGATTTTAGGACACTCTCATAATCCTATCATATAGGTAATTATCAAATTTAAACCTCTGAATTTTAAGTAAGAGACCAAGAACGTCTGAGTGTTGCTTCTTAATAGCTTGCTATTGGTAAAGAGCTAAACATGCAGAATAGAGTTATTCTTACAGGGGATATAAAAAAAAAGTTACAGAAAACCATAAGACGATTTGGAAATTATGGGGCCTCTTTTCCAAAGAATTCACCCTTTGAGGACAGTAATAATTTTGTAGTTCTTTCAATATCCTGGGGTATATGAAGAGCTGGCAAGAGAACATCTCTTAAATCAAAATATATGAATTTTCTAAATCAATTTTGAGTTTAGTTTGAACCCCTTTATGCGTAGCCATAAACTATTTCTTTTCTTCTTTCTTACTGTAAAACTTATTTTAAACTTACACAATTAGAAATAATTGTAATTAAACTATGCACGAGCATGACCTTTTTGCTGTACATTTTGTTTCCTTAAAAATTGTTTAACGGCAGTGTGGTAAATGACTTTTAGATACTACATTAAGACTGACAACACAACCTGTACAATGGACAACAGATTACTCACACCTGTGTATTGTTCATTTTCCCCTTTTAAAAGGACATTGTTTGATCCTTACAACACATTCAGGGCTTTTAAAGGGACACTAAACCATTTTTTCTTTTAATTTAAGGGATCAATGAAGCAGATAATGAGAGGGGGTAGTGCTGGCAAATTTAGATTTGCTTCACTGCCTTCTCTCTACAATGTCTATACAGAAAGACTGCTAAAAATGCCCTTTTCTATAAAAAAAACTGGGTTCATAACTGAACCCAGCCAAACCCTATCTATGGCTACGTGGCTATGTTATGAAAGTCTATTACACAAAAAATGGCAGAGACCATATGCCCTGTAGGATTAGTTCCATAATATATTAATTATCCTATTAAACATAACTTGACTGTTCTGTTCACGCATCTTCTAGCATCAAGTTTTCAAGCTGTCAGTGAGCAAACTTAATTTAATCCAATCATTATATTAACTATAATTTAGCAATAAAAAGAAAACAAGATTGACTGAAGTTGGCTGGGAAGTTAATTTATACACTGTTTCATTTAAAAATAAATCCTAAGGAAACAGATCCCAAACTAGTTCTACTGCAAATAGTCTAGTTTTTTTTGTGTGTTTTTTTTAGGTTAATCTTTGGCTGCTGGAGCACTCATTTACACTAGTTTATTATTGGGTCTCATATGTGGCTCTTTTTCCCCTAGTTTTACATCATTAGTTTTAATTACAAGACTTGCATAGAACAATCATGGGTTTTTATTCTTTATTGTAGAAACTTAAAGAACATTGATATAAATTTGGAACAAGCAATATTACTATATTCCTTTTTCTTTTTTGATTGAGACAGTAATAATAACATTGAGGTACACTGGTCAAGTGGCTAAACTAAATAGAAAAAAAAATCTTAGTGGTAAAATGAGTGTACGGTGTGTTAATTGCTTGCTTTCAAATGTTTTTCAAGTGGTTTCATGCTCTTTTTTAATGCCAGTTTGAGGTTGTCCGGCCCTGCACCCAGCACTACAACAGACTCGTAAAGTATTGGCTAATTTAGCACTGCAAATGTTTCCTTGCTAAAATGTGAATTGTCAATATTTTAGAGAATTACCCATTTTAGGCCAAATTAGGTGTATTGAAAAAAAAACATCTTCAAGTTTTCATTTAGTCTGTTTTGGCCTAAAATTCAAAATTCACTTTGAATTCCAGACAGTTAACATTTTAGCAAATAAATCTTTGTATGTTTGTTAAAGTAGTCATTTGTGAACTTGTATCCTCTATCCTAGGTGGGTGTTGATAGGTCCAAGTGACCACAAATGGGAGATGCAGTTACACATAATCCTTTCTATGTGTATTGATTTGTGCAAATGACTGATTTGTAGGGCTCAAATATTTGAATTTAAAAAGAAACAAACCAAAACCAACAACTTTAAACTAATTTAAAAGGAAACACGCTACAGTAATTTTAGTGTTCTCAGTGAAATACATTTTAGCAATTTGGGTAAAAATATAGAGCTGAATAAATAGCCACCATAGAGTCTTTCTGTAAATCATAGAGCACTATGCTTACAAAAAAAATAAAAAAATTTGTGTTTGTAGGGTGAATCCATGCTGCACTTGAAAGAGTTCAGAATTAGTATTTACAGATCTTCCTAAATGCACCTCTTTGTATATAAAGTGTAATGTGTTCTAGTGATGATGTGGAGTTTGCTATGACTTCATACATACTCATTTAAAATATATTTTTTTATTGTATTAGTGCTGAATGTCTGTTTTAGAGTAGGTTAGGCCAAGTGCTCACAGCCAGTGGCGTACATACCAGGGTCGCAGGGGTCGCGGCTGCGACCGGGCCCGGCCCACCAGGGGGCCCGGCCGCCCCTGCGACCCGGTATGTACCCACAGGGCCAGCCTCTTCTGCTGGGGGGCCCAGGAGCCGGCCACCTCCGGGCCCCCCGAGGCTGGCCCTGCTGTCACCCGGCTGGCGGGCGCGCGAGGGAGCACTGTCCCCTGGGTGCTCCCTCTTCAGCTCCCTCGCGCACCGCACTGAAACAGGAGCCGGAAGATGACGTCATCTTCCGGCTC
Organism: Pelobates fuscus; assembly: GCF_036172605.1. Lineage (NCBI taxonomy): Eukaryota > Metazoa > Chordata > Amphibia > Anura > Pelobatidae > Pelobates > Pelobates fuscus. The sequence continues at coordinate 415,835,180 of NC_086317.1, forward strand.
CGGTATCAGTACGCGGCGCGAGGAAGCTGAAGAGGGAGCACCCAGGGGACAGTGCTCCCTCGCGCGCCCGCCCGCCAGCCGGGTGACCAGCAACACCACTGGACCCCAGGGAATCCCCTCAGCTCTCCCACAGGTAAGGAGGCTGGGGGGATTAAATAAAAAAAAAAAAAAACTGAAAAAACGTGTGTGAGTGTGTGTGTGTTAGTGAGTGTGTTAGTGTTAGTGAGTGTGTGTGTGTTAGTGAGTGTGTTAATGTGAGTGTGTTAGTGTTAGTGAGTGTGTTAGTGAGTGTGTTAGTGTTAGTGAGTGTGTGAGTGAGTGTGTTAGTGTTAGTGAGTGTGTGAGTGAGTGTGTTAATGTGAGTGTGTTAGTGTTAGTGTTAGTGTTAGTGAGTGTGTTAGTGTTAGTGAGTGTGTGAGTGCGTTAAAGTGAGTGCGTTAAAGTGAGTGCGTTAATGTGAGTGCGTTAGTGAGAGTGCGTTAGTGAGAGTGCGTTAGTGAGAGTGCGTTAGTGAGAGTGCGTTAGTGAGAGTGCGTTAGTGAGAGTGCGTTAGTGAGAGTGCGTTAGTGAGAGTGCGTTAGTGAGAGTGCGTTAGTGAGAGTGCGTTAGTGAGAGTGCGTTAGTGAGAGTGCGTTAGTGAGAGTGCGTTAGTGAGAGTGCGTTAGTGAGAGTGCGTTAGTGAGAGTGCGTTAGTGAGAGTGTGTTAGTGAGAGTGTGTTAGTGAGAGTGTGTTAGTGAGAGTGTGTTAGTGAGAGTGTGTTAGTGAGAGTGTGTTAGTGAGAGTGTGTTAGTGTGAGTGTGTTAGTGTGAGTGTGTTAGTGTGAGTGTGTTAGTGATTGTGTTAGTGATTGTGTTAGTGATTGTGTGAGTGAGTGTGTGAGTGAGTGTGTGAGTGAGTGAGTGTGTGAGTGTGTGAGTGAGTGAGTGAGTGTGTGAGTGAGTGTGTGAGTGAGTGAGTGTGTGAGTGAGTGTGTTAGTGAGTGTGTGAGTGAGTGTGTGAGTGAGTGTGTGAGTGAGTGTGTTAGTGAGTGTGTTAGTGAGTGTGTTAGTGAGTGTGTTAGTGTTAGTTTGTGTTAGTTTGTGTGTGTGTTAGTGAGTGAGTGTTAGTGAGTGTGTGTTAGTGAGTGTGTTAGTGAGTGTTAGTGTGAGTGAGTGTGTTAGTGAGTGTGTTAGTTTTAGAGTGTGTTAGTGTGTGTGTCTGTTACTGAGTATGTTTGTGTGCGTCTGTCACTGAGTGTGTGTCTGTCAGTAAATGTGTGCGTCTGTTCATGAGAGTGTGTGTGTGTGTGTGTGTGTCTAAAGCACTTACCTTTCTCCAGCGCCGGGCTCCCTTGGCGCTGGCGATCTCTCCGTCCCGATCCGCCTCTCAGCTCCGAATGCACATGCGTGGCAAGAGCCACGCGCGCATTCAAATCGCCCATATAGGAAAGCATTACTCAATGCTTTCCTATGGACGTTCAGCGTCTTCTCACTGTGATTTTCACAGTGAGAATCGCAGAAAATCCTCTAGCGGCTGTCAATGAGACAGCCACTAGAGATGGATTAACCCTCAGTGAAACATAGCAGTTTCTCTGAAACTGCTGTTTTCAGCTGCAGGGTTAAAACTAGAGAGACCTGGCACCCAGACCACTTCATTGAGCTGATTTGATCTGGGTGTCTGTAGTGGTCCTTTAAGTGTATGTGTTTATGCATGCACTGGCGTACATACCGCGGTCGCACGGGTCGCAGCCCTGCGACCAGGTGCCCGCCCGCAATGTGTTGCGGCCCCAGCCCGCGCAGAGTAAGCGGGGGGTGGGGGGGGGGCCCACAGATCAGTTTTCGCACCGGGGCCCCATGGGTTGTGTGTACGCCACTGCTCACAGCCATTTTTTTCTACCCAAAGTTGAAAAGTTAATGCTGAAGTTCAGTTGCACATTAGACAGGCTGTAGGTGTAGAAACCAGGAGAGCTCTATTTTATGTCAATCATCTTGTAATGAGTAACATAAACTAAGGGGGTGGTGCCCAGAGACTATATGCACAATAACTGTCAGAATGAACTATAGTGGCTATGGTGTTTATAGTGCCCCTTTAAGAAATTTTACATTTTCAAATGACCTAAAATGTAAAACAAATTATGTATACTGACTATGGCACTCATTAGTGGTGTTCTCTTGAGGGGTAGCTCTCACTAAAGGCTGACTTTACATGACTTAAAAAAAAAAAAAATTGTTGTGCGAGCATTACAACATGCTTGTATAGCCACGACCGCTATAACAAGCCCAACGGCAACATAATATAACATCAACATGGCATATATAATAACTGCACTTTTTAAAATGTTAACAGTAGAGTATAGAATAAAACAACAGATTGTTAAAGTATGAAGAGAGTAGTTTCCGCACAGACAGTAGGGTTAGCATTGGCATAGGTACATTTGAGCTAGAGTGAGCATTCATATGGAAGTCTGAGTGTGTGAGCAATGAGCATATCACGTTTAGTGGTATCTAGTGAGAACCTTCCCCTCTAAGGGATAAGGCCAGTATGCCTTTGCTGTAGAATTACAGGGAAACAAAATTTATTGGCGATGTGGAGGCCCTTAAGGCAATATAGGAGTTAGGGACCAACAAAAATGAACAGAGGGTCCTGACGTGATACCTAATGCAACATATAAAGAGCTCCTCGTCAAAAAACTAATTGTGATATGGTCTGATTGGAGCTGGGGGGGTAGTTGGTGAAGAGGAGCCAGCGTTTCTGGGTTATTCCCGGTTTTAGTGGTGGGTGACCGCGGGGGACAGTCCTGCTGTGTGTGTGTGTGTGTGCAGGAGACCTGGAATTGTGTATAATTAGAGGTCTGTGTAGGTTAAAGGTAAACTGGGGGGTAAAATCCAACATAAATAAGCGTGATATAAAGAAAACATGAAAAACAAAAGTCAGTGGTTCAGGTAGTCTTCATCCCAGATGCGCCCCTGGGAGCTGGGACAAACGGGACATGTTGGCTGGGTCCCAAGATGTAGTGGTCGAAAGGGGTCATGAGGCCCATTGTTGTCAGGACAGTGTCCATCTCCGCGATGCCCGCTACTCTATGTTCAGTGCTCCGATGCTGTATAATGAGCATGTGTGATGGTCCCTAGCGGTACCCCACCCCTTTGACCGCTGGTGCCTCTGTCATCGGTCGAAGGGACTTTTGCCATTGTAAGGTAGTGCGTGATAGGTCTGAGAAGAACGTTAAGTCCATATCTTCAAAGCTGTACGGGTTCTTCCCCTTGATGGCTTTTATCTTGCCCGTTTTGAAATTTGACCAGGAGGCCGCCTGTTGCAGAGCCTGTGAGTTGTGGTGGCGGAACATGCCATCCAGCTGCATCCCTTTAGCTTGCTTAGGGGGTAGCAGGGCTGCAAAAAGCCTGTGGAGGAAATAGGGTAGCTCAGCTGAGGACACAGTGTCAGAGAGGCCTATAATTTTAACGTGCTTCCACCTTCGCCAATATCCACGGATTGCCGAGGCTGATCTGGGCCTGGCTTTTTGGTTTTCCTCCCCATCAGTGTAGGGGATGATTCTTGGCTTTCTGCAGTGTGGTAAGTTGCCCTTTTGGGCTGATGTTAGGCTGTTTGGGGCTTTGATCGTCGGAGAGCAAGTATGCGACTGATCAGGCCGAGAGCCGGCTTTACATCACTTTTAGCGCACATCACTTGCTAATATAGGCATCAATTTACTAATTTCGAACAAACTTTTAAAATAATTTTGACAAAATATTAAAATATCATAACTAAAATGTAAATATTAAAACATTTTTCACAATATTAAATCTTTTGAAATGCGTATCAAAATGTAATATATTATAAAAAATATAAAACAAGCCATAATTTTCTATTTCAATCAATACAGATACATTATATTTGACTTGCACAACAACCAGTCTCAATTTATTTTCTACCATTTTGACTTCATATTGTGGAATATGCATCATGGGGATCACAGTCTAATTGATATGGTGGAGTTGATTTATCAAAGTGTCATTTTCTGAAACATGGTACAGAGTTCTAAAAAGTAGACTGCTCCAGTTGGATTCCATGTTGAGGTCAGGGTTATTTATCCACTTAAAAGTGGTACAACATGTAAATGGGTCAGAATCACCAATGGAACATGTCTGCTGGACCCACTGCTTTCCATGGTGATAGAACCATTTTTAGTACTTTATACTGCATTTTAGAACATAATGCTTTAATGAATAACCTCCCTTGCTATATTTAGAACTTTGTGCCACATTTCAGAACATGACATAATGATAAATGTAAAATCAGTGACCAGTACACTGGTAGGGCCTTTTGTTGGGTCTTTAACACTGAACAAATTGTCCCTCTATTAAACCAATCTGTCCCCCCCACCCCCATCTACAGAAGGTTCTTACAAGCAGGGATTTCAAATCAATGCAACTTTCAAAAAGAGCGTGTTTATTCTGGACTAAATTGCCTAACACACTGTTTTTTGCTACCTTTTTCCAACCAACGTACCACTAATAACAGATTTTTCCAGCCAAACATCTCTAATATCAACCTTGTATTCAACGAGTTACCCTAATTATATTTTCTATCAAATACCTTGCCTTCTGAATTTAAAATTGAACTGAATTAGTCCCCAGCTTCATCATGTAGCACAGCTTATATAGCCTTGTGCAAAGAGATACTTCAGTGTGGATTTACCTCATTTTTAAAAAATGTAATTCAATCAAATAAAATGAGTAAAATGCTTAAAGGGACACATTGGGCACCATAACCCCTAATCGGCCAACCTCAAGGGGTTAAACTGCTAAGGAATTGTTTAACCTCAAAGCCTGGTGCCTATGTTGCAGTCTGAGACCTGAACCAGGAAACTCAGCTAATGTGCTTATCAGTAGCTTCCTATTACATTGGTTGGAAAAAGGTAACAAAACTGAGTGAGAAAAGTAGGTATTTTTTTTCCACTTCATTTTGTGCATGGGGGAACAACTGATAGACTGAGAGCGTCAGCCTATCAAAGGCTCCCTATTCTCAAAGCTTAGTGAGAAATGTGTGTGTATATTTTTCACTAATTCAGGCGTGGGTCAACAGGTATTTTGAGTAATGGATTAACAAAAAACATTCTTTTTTTTGTTTGTTTTTTACTTCATACAATTAAATGTTAGAAATGGTATTTAAATTTAGTTTAGTTCTTTCTTTACCTATGCTTCCTGTTTCCTTATTTTATACTCCTTCTTGCCCCATTTTGTTTTCCTCTGTTTATGATGTCTGCTGTTTGCCCTTCTGTGGGACTGATATTACTGATGGATTGTGGGGTACACTGGGTTGCCAAATTAAACACAATTTTGCTCTAAGCCCCGCCCATTAAGTTTTGTCACCATGACTGCCATACAAAAGGAAAATAAGTCCCTACTTTTCATTATGTTTTTTTATGGAAACTACAGCACTCACAGAAAAAAAAAACATAATTAGACACAGATAGCTATATAGAAGCAGATTAGATAAAGCTTATTTTTGGTGATAGAACCACTTTTAACCATTCCATTGAAACAAACAAAAATAATAACAAAGTGTATATTTTATGTATTTGTTTGCAGTTATATGTATCTAATAGCTCTCTAATTTTAGGGGGGGGGGAGGGGGGATACGGGGAGAATTACAGATTGGTTTAATAGAGGGACAATTTGTTCAATGTTAAAGACCCAACAAAAGGCCCTACCAGTGTACTGGTTACTGATGTAATTACTTATTTTGAGGACATTTATCGTGATGTCATGTTCTAAATATAGCAAGGGAGGTTATTTATTAAAGCATTCTGTTCTAAAAAGCAGTATAAACCCTGTGCAAATACAGGAAGCACCTCTAGGGACTGTCTGAGAGATGGCCACTAGAGGCAGTCTTTTTTTTTTTTTTAGTCAATCAATTTTTATTGAATCAGGCAAAGATATGGGTACAGAATGAAGAAGGGGGGTTAAAAAGTGTTCATACAGGCTGGGAACATGATAACAAATTGTCACAGCATTTGCAAGCAAAGAGTGTAACTGGAAATTATGTTATGCATTTTACAGAACAATCACTGTGTAGCAGAAAAGAACGGTAGATAGGTAGATCTAGAACAAATTAACTACAAAAATGGGTTTTCATTCAAACGGCATTGTGTGGGAGATGGTCCAGTGCTACTGGGCCACTAGAGGCAGTCTTAACCCAGACGTTTCTCTGAGGGAAAAAGGGTCACTACACCCAGACAACTTCAAGGAGATAAAATGATCTGGGTGCCTTTAGTGTCCCTTTAAGTAGAAAGTTATACCTCAACCAACACTGCATATGGCAGTCAAAGATATATTTAATGTTTAACTTTTGAAAATGTTATTACAATTGAATAATATAAATGTATCTGTTTACTTTTTAGGAAGAAGCTCGCTATGTCTCCAGCCCATTAGCAATGCTTACTGCTGCCTGCAACAAATTTGGAGGCTCAAGTCCTCTCAGGGATACCCAGTCTTCCACAAAACCTGGAATAAAAAAAACATACAATCAGAATAATGACTTTAGTGCCACTAAACTGATGGGGGATTCATACTCATCTGCATATTTGGGAGGAAGCAGTTTAATGTCACCATGTGGGACACCACCTGGACCACCTAATTATGGGGGAGACTATGGAACATACTCCCATTCATATCCTGCATCTTCAGGATGTCAAGATCCCAAGAGCCTCTCAACATCAGAATGTGTGCCTGGAGTGTACGCCTCTTTAGACGTTGGACATCCATATAGCTCATGGTACAAAACAGGCATTCATCATCCCTCAATCTCTGGTTCACCCACGGGCACTGGAGGGTCATGGTGGGATATGCATCCAAACAACAATTGGCTAGGTAACCAGTCACAGTCAGATGGTCTGACTGCATCCATGCCACCAGTGACCAGTCCAGCAGGTATGAGCACTCAATATAGTGCTGAATACACCACACTGACCCCTGCTACATACCCTTCAGTAGGGTTTCCATCTATATCCCCTTCATCAAGCCCTTCTCCATCCTCCCATCTTCTTTCATCATCCCAGCATTCCTTGGGCCCAGACATGTACAAGCCCAAGCTCCTGGCTACCAATTCCTTGCTGGAAACACCAGGATCTCTCAAGCCACAGAGAGGAACATCATATGGGAGCACTGGACGTCCTTCGTGTGACTGCCCAAACTGCCAGGAGCTGGAGAGACTTGGCACCTCTGCTGCAGGGTTGAAAAGAAAGCCAATGCACAGTTGTCACATCCCTGGTTGCGGGAAGGTATACGGCAAAGCTTCACACCTTAAAGCACACCTTCGTTGGCACACTGGAGAACGCCCTTTTGTTTGCAACTGGCTATTCTGCGGGAAGCGCTTTACACGCAGTGATGAGCTTGAGCGCCATGTGCGCACCCATACTAGAGAGAAAAAATTCACATGTCCACTCTGTGCAAAAAGGTTCACTCGCAGTGACCACTTGAGCAAACATCAAAGGAGTCATGCTGAACAAGTAGGGGCTAAAGAAAGTGCAGTACCAGGTGATGGAGCAGGAAGTGCAGCAGGTGAAGGACCTGTAGATGGAGTAGGGCCAACTGATGGCTCCCCTGCTGGAGGGAGTACCCAGGATAGAACATCTGGCAGTCCAGGGCAGGGTGGGCTGTTAGATATATGAACAGTGAAATGTACCTGATATGTCACCTTTTGAGGAACTGTCTGGTGCGGAGTAATCAACTTCATTGCTGTACGTGTGCATTGCTATGCAGGCCTGTGTACCACTCAAAATAGTCAAGGTGAAGTTACGCATGGGCTAGAAACAGCTTGAGTCCTTTGCTGTCTAAACCCCATTAACTGGTCAAATCCACAAACTTGTTGGATGATCTCACATAACCAACACCTTTTATATTTAAACTTCTTACAGACTGAATAGTTTTAACAGCTGAACTAAAGAGCAACTATGTTCAACAAGGTCGAGTTTGGTATTAAGCATGCCAATCGTGAATACTGATATTGTACAAGGTAAAATTGAGGACTGCGCACCCGTGGTGGAAACAGAGGAGGAAGCATTGCAAGGAAGAGTTTGGTGTGTGCAGAACCCTGGGCCACATGTTCTGTGTTCAATGAACAAAGGCTCTGTGACTAAATTTGTGTTCTATAGAATTTTCTAGAGGAGCAAATATATATTTTAAAATAAAAATTATAACCTATTAATTTCATAAAATGTTTTGTCCGTATTCATGCTGATAGTAGAAGATTGCACTGATAGCTACTAATTGTGGTAGTTTATGCTCAAAGACAGAAGAGGATGCTGGCTGTTCATGATCTTATTCAATAAAGTCACAGCAAAATCTGGTATTCCAGCAGAAGTATAGTCACTAGATCAGGAAATGTAGAGAGCTGACAATGGAACTACACATTTTAGCAGTTTTTTGTTTGTTTGTTTTTTTAAACTGTTTCCATTGTTTTGAGTTGGAGACATTTTTCAAATTTTGGCTATTGTGGCCTAAAATAATTACAAAGTGTATACCTGATTGAAACATCTGATTGAAAAACACACACACACACCACCCCCGTCGCACAGTTTTATCCATACATTTTATAAATTTATATCTCAACTTAATTTAAGTTTAAAGAGCAGTTTTGTTAATGTTTCATGTGATGTTGTTGGAGGGCGATGGACCAGCCATCATCTTATTATTAATATATTTTTAAACTCTTTCAATGTTGGACTACTTTGCAATCTATTTTGATTTTAAACAAGCTCCTTAGGTTGTGATAGTGAATTATCTAAGCTGCTGTTATGTATTCCAGCGAAATTTCAGGCAGTACAAGGGTTCAATGCTGTGGAATTGTAAAGGTGCACTTTCAGAAGCTGTATTTAAATTGCACTCTCTATTTTAAACATATTTTCAACCCTTCTTGAGTCAAATGAGCCTGGGAAAACATAATGACAGATGTTACAGATTTCTTTTTTTCTTCACATAATGCACGTTCTTCAAATTGCCTATTTTCTAGGTAATAATGAATATGCCAAATAAAATAACCAAACTACAGTGAAATGTATTCAAAAAAGTGTGTTTTTAAAAGTTATAAAAGTTTTAAAATGTAGACCAAAAGAGTGAAAAATTAAAGAAATACAAAAAAGCAGAAATAAAGTATTTTTTTGCCATTTTTTTAAACTCAAAGTGAATTACCGTATTCACTAGACACTAAATTGTAGTGACTATTAAACATATTTAGGCAAAAAGTTAGCTTGCTATTAAGTTTTTAATTCTGTTAATTAGGCGTAAAGTAAATAACTCCAATATGTTTTTGGTAATAAGTGTTTAGTGACTATTTCCCATTATTTTGAAGATGCTATTGATGAGAGCTTCTTCCAAGTCAATGCCTATTTAACATGTTGCTTTGCAGTTGGAGTACAATCCAGTTTTGATATATCTTATTGCTTATGTGTCAGACATTTTTTTTTTTTTTTCCAATTTGCTTGAGAAATACAAAGTAATGTGGTCTTTTTTGTATAGGAAAACTCTTTCTATAAATGACAAAATAAACTAAAATATTTTTGTTGTATGTATTTTCAATTAACTTGTCTTGAAATCTTATTTATTTTTATGCTTCAATATAAAATAAAATAAAAAATTAATCTGAAAGTGGTGTGTAATTATTTTAGCTAAACCAAGATGAAAACGAATACAGCTGGCTGCAACAAAAGGATCACTTCAGGCTTACCGATACCAGTAGGGTCCGTTGTTCAAGTTCTAAAACCTTTTGAGCGGTTAAACGGAACACTATAGTCACCTAGATCTACTACAACTTAATGTAGTTGTTCTGGTGAGTTTAATGGTTCCCTTCAGACATTTTCATGTAAACACTGTTTTTTTTCAGAGAAGGCAGTGTTTACATTTCCCCTAGGGACACCTCCAAGAGGCCACTCCATAGATGGCCACTGGAGGTGCTCCTGGCTCAGGGCTGCACAGTAAGCAGCCCTGCCGTTTAGCGTCCCCAGGCCCTGCATGGAGACGCTGAATTTTCCTCATAGAGATGCATTGATTCAATTCATCTATATGAGGAGGTACTGATTGGCCAAAACAGCATTTGGCCCCGCCCCGTGCCAATTTTAATGGGGAAAGCATTGGATTGGCAAAAAAAATGGCCATTTTGATGTCACAAAGGCCGGCAGACCTGCGTGGCGCTGGAAATAAGGTGAGTTTTAAACTTTTATAGGGGGGCAAGCCACCTAAATGGTCGGTTTTAACTATAGGGTCAGGAATACATGTTTGTGTTCCTGACCCTATAGTGAGCCTTTACTTTATTAACTTGAGTCTGCCAGGCACCACTCCCCGTCTCCACTACTAATGCTGGACAGACAGAAGTTCCTAGGAAGTGCTTTTGTAGGATGCAGAGTAAATCTTGATAAAGGATTAAAAGAAAAGTAGATAAAGTTGATAAAGGATTGACTGCAGCATTTGCCAAATGACACCATTGTAGAACTCCCAATATTAGGTCTAAAAGATGGGCTTTTGCACTTTGGGACCAAATTTACCAGCCTTTCTCACTGTGGTGTCCCTTTTTTAGGAGCTCAGACTATATGTTCTGTATGAATGGATATCATCTTCATAAACCATCACTCACTGCACCAGAGAAAGGGCAATGTGTTCAGTTTGGAGACATTTCAGCTGCATTAAATTGAGCAACAGATGTTAACCCTTTTAGGGTTAGTCGGGGTCCATTGGTGTGTGTGGTTATAGAAATAGTTATTGTGAGCAAGGCATGACCCATCTGGGCTCAAGGAGACCTACTCTTAAAACCAGTTGCTGCTGATTATTTTATTTTTTTTAAATGGTGGGGAGCTAGACTCCATCTTTATTTCTATAACCCTATACAAAGATGAATGGGGGAAAGAAGAAAAATATAGCTTACATGGTTTACAGCTTCCGGGGTTTCTTAACTAGATTTGGAATGTTGAAGATGGCTAGTGAATTGCAAAATGGCCCAAATTAAGAAATTATCAGTTGTGGCACTTCACTAAACATAAATCACAGTAGTGATGATAAAATCAGTCATGCTCAGCAGTCCGTTTACAGATCTCGATATTCCCTATAACGACACAGGCCGGCTTCCTAGTGTAACTGAGATCAGACGGTTGATCTCTCTCCAATAAAGTATAAGCATGTCCGTTATAGCTACAAAACACAACACTTTGTCACGGTTCGCAGCTAGAAATCTAGAAATATTAAAAATTAATGAAAAAGTGCTTAGGTCCTTTTTGCATGTCATAAGCAAGACCCGATTGTCTCACTGACTGACTGCCATTTAGATCTCTTTTGGAAAAAAATGAAAAGGGACCACAAAAAAAAACCCCACAGGAGGCCTGGCAAATAGTCTTAACTCTTTCTTCATCCAATGCTCACTGATGTGAAGAGTAATAATAATAATAATAATAATAATAATATAGGGTGCAGAAGATGCCTAGTCTACTGAACCCCATATTATATGTATGCTCATGGAAAGGGCCGTGGAATGCCCATACTTGGGCCCGATGTTGAAGGTATGGTCCCAGAAAGAGTGAATGACATTTTACAAGTTTTGAGTTCCCAAGTCAGTGATTTTGTTAGTGAATATAATTTTTGGCATAAATTTGTTGCAATGTCAAAAAAGCCCCAACAAGCATCAGTGAGTCAACATATATATTTTTCCAGCTTGTGCATCTTTACTTAAAACTTGCATTTTTCCTGTTAATTTTCTACAATTCGTGGTCTACCGAGTAACACATATTTAAAATGACATGATCACATAAAAACAGACTCCAACACCACCCGCAGAAAGACAATTCTTTCCTCTCACCTCTTATTTTGGTAAATTTCAAAGATAGAGATTACTATCACAATGGGTTTAAAGGGACACTATAGTCACCAGAACAACTACAGCTTATTGAATGTGTTCTGGTGAGTAGTAGAATCATTACCTTCAGGCTTTTTGCTGCAAACACTGTCTTTTCAGAGAAAATGCAGTGTTTATATTACAGCCTAGTAATAATTTCACTGGCCACTCCTCAGATGGCTGTTAGAGATCCTTCCTGGGTCAAGTCTGCCCAAAATGCATCCAAACATTCAGTGTCTCCACCCTCTGCATGCAGACACTGAACTTTCCTCATAGAGATTCATTGATTCAATTAATCTCTATGAATAGATGCTGACTGGCCAGGGCTGTGTTCGAATTGAGCTGGCTCTGTCCCTGATCTGCCTCCTTGACAGTCTCAGCCAATCCTATGGGGAAGCATTGTGATTGGATCAGGCCACCACTTCTGATGATGACAGCAGACAGCTTGTTTTTCTGAGGCAAACACCATGCAGATCTACAGCTTCAGGCTTGAATACAGTAAGATTTTACTATATTTAGGGAGGCAAGAGGGACCCGGGAGGGCTAGATTGTGATTTTAACACTATAGGGTCAGGAATACATGTTTGTGTTCCTGACCCTATATTAAACCTTTAAAATTGAAATACAATAAGTCTACGTAATTATCACATGCAGGACCACTGATCAGCAACATATTCCATAGAGAAAAAAACACACTGCTAGTAAAAATGGAATCTCAATGTGCCTTGCCCTCTCTTACCCAAAAGATTATTCCAATTGTTTAACTAGACCAGCAGGGTGAGATTTGCCAATTATCAATTCAAAGTGAATTTCAAATTTACAGCCAAAAAAAGCCAAACTGGAAAAATTCTCGAATGAAGCTATTTTTTGGCCATTTTGTCAATAGACCTGTTTGTGTCCTTGTCTGCCTTTTAAAAATGGGGGTAAATGGAACACGTGTAACAGGGTATAATAGTAGGACAAGTCGTGTTAAAATTTTTTTATTAAAAATTAAAAGACAAGTCTCTACTTTAGAACAACAACCCCCAGAAACACCCTTCTTGTAATCTGAAAACTGCTCCATAATTTTTTCCCCTCCGATGAAATATTTTAAATTCCCTAAAATTGCATTTTAAAGTCTAAAAGAGAAGAGATTTTAGTGGAACTACTTTGATTTGATTTAGACGATGGTACATGCAGCTTACGAACATCATAACCACTGTAATGGCATGTAGTAATTTTGGTGCTGAAAAAGGCACCTTTTTTCCCTAGGAGCCTAAATTATGAACATTCATTAGTAAAATTAACTCCGGAAGGAAGAACCCTGAGGAAGCATAGGTTTCTTAGATTCTTCCCAGCATCTAAGGTGGTTTCCAGTGTTGCTATAATAAACAAATGATTGTGATTACAAGCCTTAGCTGCTACTTATAAATAGTACTGTACAGATACTCAATCAACCCAAATATTCTCATTATTTAATCCACCCCTCTAAATCCAAATGCCCCTGCAAGAAAAAAAGTTAAAATTTACATAGGGCCTTCTCATAAGTAAGAACGAATAATTTCACTATAGTTAGAATGTATCAACATTAGTTTTAGCAGGCTGATGGTTATTTTTTTCCCTGTATATCCTGTTAAAAATCTCAATAAAACTGAATAAAATGAAAAATATATTTTCGAAATAACTAAAAGTTTTTGTGCCCCTTGTCTGCAGTGGTTGGAAGAATGAAGACTTTGGGACAGGGACACTGTCTTCCCATTAACACTGCGGGCCTTGAAACATACTTGTTAGAAATGAGGATAACAGATGAAAAGAGAGATATATGAAAGAAATAAACCCCAAAGCTCCCCCTCCCCCTCACCTGGCAATATGTTCCCCTTTCTTCTGACAGCTGGTTCTGATTTTGGCATTCCTAATTGCAGTTGTTGACATTTTTGGTGGTGTGTCAATGGCTAATGCATCCACTGATTCAGTGTGCGGCTCTCCCAAGCCTTCTCGAGTTAAAATAGGAAACCCACACGTCTCCCCATCTCTGAGAAGCCTCCATTTGGGGTTTTGGATCATGGCGTGCTGGAGGATAACACTGTTCCTTTTTAAACATTACAGCCACAGACTCTATGGCCCATTTTTAATAACATAAGAAATTGGTATCGTGCTGCTATGAACATGTCAACGTCTGTTAAGCTAAAAGGAAATTAAACATTTTTGAGTCCATACTGAATGCTTTTTTTCCCGGACTTTGTATAAAAAGTGTTAATATTAAAGAGAATTTTGGTGTGACAAGTTATTTCAGGACGGAGTTGATCACCATTATATCCATAAAATTATGTAACAAAGGATCATATGTCAACTTTGAAAGTCTATCAGTTTCTCCAACTCACAAGTGTCTGCAGAGAGAAGTGGCTGAATTTGTACAGCCCATCCTGGTCATCCATTTATCATTGCAAGCTGTAAGTCATACAAATGAAAGCCTACCTATAAAACCAAGCCTTCCATGCATTGTGATTGGCTTGTTGTACGGACAGCCAGTCACAATACAGCTTATAGAAAATGTTTGTAGTGAGTTCACTGAGGCATGACCCAGTGGTGTCCTACACATAATGCAAGAGATTTTACAGTGTACTCAAGTCAATAGGAAAAATCTACAACATAAAATTGTATACAAGTGTGGATTTAAAGCATATAAAATCAAAACAAAATTAAAACATCCAGTTGTAAATATCATTCACTGCCACGATACATATGCAACTTCTAAGGTGCCCTGAGAAACAAACCAAAAGTAATACAAAAGTGACAATGGAGGGGGGCAGAGCCTGACTGCCATGCTGAACAGCAGCACACGGAGTGAGCTCCGGGCAAAAGCTCCAAACTAAGCAACTTAACTGACTTTTCGGCACCTCCTGGTTGCCTTTATGAATGTTCCCTTGATAAAGGCAACCTGGAGGTGCCGAAACGTTGGGGGGTTACTTTTTGTGTCCTGTTTCTGCCCTATTAGGCTTGTGAAAACTTTTGGTAATTATCATTTATTTTTTTGTGCCTTATTTTGTCACTTTAATTATAATTGTTTGTTTTTGTATGTATGTGATCTGAGCGCCATCCGGTAATAATGTGCGCTCATATCTAAGCTATCTGGGGATATGTAGAATGTGTATGTTCTATGTGATAAATGTAACAGTATGTATTTTTATGTCTTTTATTGTCCTTTGTATGTTTCCCAGTTTTCCATCTGGTCCCCTAGGGGAGTGTCCACCAGGTGGAAGACCTGCATAAAAGCCGGGCAGGTAGCCCCAGTAAATCAGTTCTGCTTGATCCTCAAACGAAGTGTCATCTTGTTCTTGGGGGGAATTGGATTGTATGCTGTAACAGTGCGACTGCCAACTGTTCTTATGTTTTTTCCTGTTCGGCTGTTTACAGCATTCGTGTGTTTCCTGTTCGGGAGTTGGAGTTTTCATGTGTTTGCAGTTCGTGAGATTGGTGAATTTGTGTGTTTGCAGTTCGGGAGATTGGTGATTGCAGTAGCTGCCTGTGCATCTGAAAAGGGGAATATCGTCTAAACGGTTTTTAACCTCTTGTGTGCAAAACGGTCCATTACAGATGGCCAGGTACCCCATGGCCTCTTGTATATTGGTGAATGGCTAGTCAGAATAGGACAGGGCATATACATATTCAATATTAGTGGCAGGTGTCGCAGTTTTAGAAAAAAAGAGAGTTTTATAGCTGTAAGCAGTAGGTAGTGTTAACTAATAAAATCTTCAATATATTTTGGTATTCCCCCCCAACAGTCCACACTGAACTGGCTGCAAAAAAACTGGGACAGAAGAATACCTTTCTAATTGCTTTAAAACATTACACTATTAAAGCAGCACTGTCACTCCCCCACAAAAAGTATTTCATAACGATAGAATCTTTATGAAATACTAATTTTGACTGTGTTCACTGCAATGTGTTCCCTGAGTGTATGGCCGTAACTTGGGCTTACCCTATGAGTCTGTGCGTGTACATTGGATGGGTTTAAGGGGGTTATGCTGGGATCAGATTTATTCGTAATGTGTTCAATTGAGTCGCTGCTTTTCAGGGCCAGTCACGCTAGTATTGCACGTTAGCGGGAATGAAATCGTCCGACGGAGGTCGGTCGATCTCATCCATGCCATGAAACAGGATATGGCGTATTGCTTCGCCCTGTTTAAGTATTTGACTCTAGTTTGGTCAAATATAATGCCTCTCCCAGTATGGCGGGTGGGTTTAAAAGGGAAGGGTTTGGAACATAGTAGGAGGAAGGTCAATATGACAGTTTCGAGATTCATTTGTCACGTGGGCGGATTGGTAGTTTGCCACTTTGAATTGGAAGGGGACAACTCTAATTGTCATGCGACGGGATGGGGTTCACCTGTCACCGATAGAGTTGGACATATTTAATGTGGGACTCCAATCGGGCATTGAGGCTGCGCTGTCGGCAGGAGGGGGTGGGGTCGAGATGCCGCTGTGGCATAGGGCACCGGTAGAGGGGCATCGCGGTGGCGGTATCCTGGACAGCGCAGAGGGGAAAAAGGATAAGACGAAGAGTCCCTTTAGGGAGATGACAGCCTGCACGGAAGCTGATGGCAAGTGCTGGCTGTTTAGGTTCTTGGGAAAAAAGGTTGGAGAACTTTTTGTTGGGCATCCGCTTTACAGCTGAAAGGGTTTTTGAATAATGTTAAAAATTTATATGTTAATAAAGCTGTGGCCGTTGCCCTTATCCACTAAAGAAGGTGTCCGGTGTATTATTAGGGAGCAATGGTGTGTTATGGGTCAGCAGTCATGTGTTCACTGCAATGTGTTCACTGAAATTTCAACCCACTCAAATGATCTTCAGAGACAGTGTAGGCACTACTGTGTCTCTGTATGTCTAACGGCTGACAGCTGTACGCAGGGCTGCCATCAGGGGGTGACAACCATGACGGTTGTCACGGGCCCGGCGGCCCTGGGGGGCCCGGACTGCTCTGGCAGTCCTGGGCCCCACTTTCCCTCTCTGCACACATAGATAGCGAATATCGCTATGTGTGCAGCCGCGGGCCCCCGGCTCCCTGTTACCGAAGAGGGAGCCCAGGCAGCACACAGCCTCTTCTCCTCTCTGCTAATAACTCTCGTGAGACCCGGTTGCCATGGCAACACTCCGCGGGTCTCGCGAGAGTTATTGGAGGAGAGAAGAGAAGAGGCTGTGTGCTGCCTGGGCCCCCTCTGCGGTAACAAGGAGCCGGGAGGGCCCCCACCGGACCACCAGGGATGGAATCTCCCCCCTCCCTGGACAAAGGTAAGCAGGGAGGGGGGAGAAACAATTTAATTCATTTTTTTTAATTATGTTGAAATGCCCCTTCCTCCCCCTTCCCCTCCCCCAGATTGCACATTTACACGCACACTACATACACTGACACAACACACACACTACATACACTGACACAACACACACACACACACACTACATACACACTGACACAACACACACACACACTACATGCACTGACACAACACACACACTACATACACTAACACAACACACACACTAACACAACACACACTGCATACACTGACACAACACACACACACACACTACAGACACTGACACAACACACACACTGACACAACACACACACACTATATACATTAACACAACACACACACACTATATACACTAACACAACACACACACTACATACACTAACACAATACACACACTGCATACACTGACACAACACACACTGCATACACTAACACAACACACACTCTGCATACACTGACACAACACACACTGCATACACTAACACAACACACACACTGCATACACTGACACAACACACACTGCATACACTAATACAACACACACTGCATACACTAACACACACACTGCATACACTAATACAAAACACACTGCATACACTAACACACACACTGCATACACTAACACAACACACACTGCATACACTAATACAACACTCACACTGCATACACTAATACACTAATACAATACACACACTGCATTCACTAATACAACATGCATTCTGCATACACTACACACTAACACACCCACCGCATCCACTATACTGACACACACTCTGCATTCGCTACACATTAACACACTCTGCATTCACTACACTCACACACACTCTGCATCCGCTACACACTAACACACTCTCTGCATTCACTACACATTAACACACTCTCTGCATTCACTACACTAACACGCTCTCTGCTTTCACTACACATTAACACACACTCTGCATTCACTACAAATTTACACACACACTACATTCATTACACTGACACACTCTGCATTCATTACACACTAACACACACTCTCCATTCACTAAACTATGCACACACTCTGGATTCACTATACTAACACACACTCTGCATCAACTGTACACACAGCATCCACTACACAAACATCCTGTATTCACAGTACACACACTACATCCACCACAAATTGAAACACTCTGCATTCACTATACACAGACACTGTGTCTAATACACACACTACATCCACTACAGACACTGCATCCACTAAACACATTTCATCTAGTACATACAAACACTACATCCACTACACAAACACACACTACATCACTGTACACACACCACATCCACTACTCAAACACTCTCTGCATTCACTACACATTAACACTCTGCATTCACACACTAACACACGCTCTGCATCCGCTGCACACTAACACATCCTCTGCATTCACTACACATTAACACACTGCATTCACTACACTAACACACACTCTGCATCCGCTACACACTAACACACTCTCTGCATTCACTACACATTAACACACACTCTGCATTCACTACACATTTACACACACTCTGCATTCACTGCACTAACACACACACTACATTCATTACACTGACACACTCTGCATTCACTACACACTAACACACACTCTGCATTCATTCCACACTAACACACACTCTGCATTCATTACACACTAACACACACTCTGCATTCATTACACATTAACACACACTCTGCATTCACTAAACTATGCACACACTCTGGATTCACTATACTGACACACACTCTGCATTAACTGTACACACAGCATCCACTGCACAAACATCCTGTATTCACAGTACACACACTACATCCACCACAAATTGAAACACTCTGCATTCACTATACACAGACACTGCGTCTAATACACACACTACATCCACTACAGACACTGCATCCACTAAACACATTTCATCTAGTACATACAAACACTACATCCACTACACAAACACACACTACATCACTGTACACACACTACATCCACTACTCAAACACACTCTGCGTTCACTATACACACTGCATCCGCTACACAAACACACACTCTGCATTCACTGCACAAACAGTATCTAATACACACAAACACTACATCCATTACACACATTCTAATTCACTTCCACTATACACACCACATTCAGTCCCGCATCATTGTCAGCGGACTAGGTAGGGCGTGGGCGGGCCCTGGAGGGAGGGGGGGGGGCAGACCTTGTGCTTTGTCAGGGGCCCCAAAATTTCTAATGGCAGCCCTGGCTGTATGGAATTGGTTATGTCTATGGAGGATCCTACGGTCTCAGAAATCCCACTTTAACTTGCCCCTTCCCGGCCACTAGACCCGCAGCGGTGATGTCCCTGTTGGGAGTCTTTGCGAATTCTGCAAAGTCCCCAGACGGTGCCAGTGCCACTTTAACTGTTCTATTACAAATTAGCTCCTCTAAAGCATTAACTAAACTGCTACTTCAGATGTGTGTGAGAGCTTTGCTATAAGCCATTAAAATATTTCCTGAGCTTGATAAAAGCCCTAAGGGGCTGAAACGTTGCTGTGTAGTTCCTGGTTCACATGAATTGCCTTGATTTTGGAACCTGTTGGAGTGCCTGGATTACTTTCTACATTTACTAAATTTAAATTTGGTCCTTTTGGGTACTGGGACTTTCCATGGAGCACCCTGGATTCCATAATGAAGGGTTGAGTGCACTTCCATTTTCATTTATGTCTATTAAAAATATTTTCTTTGAGATTACAACAAACAATAAAGGCGTTAATATGTTACAGAGTTTGCAGACTAATATGAGAATTAAAAGAAATTATGGCTCACAATGCATTGTGTATGCCTATTTCCACTCAGTCATACATTTTCACTTTTTAGTTAGTGACTTGTGATGAGATGACAGGCAACTTGCAAAACTTAGACTATTTTAAACCAAAATTATAGAGCTGAGCTTTTTTCCTGCTTGACTGTTTAGATCTAAATTTTCAAGGCGGTTGTCCTCTTACCACAAGTCACTACTAAGCGAATAAACCTCTTACTCATTACAAAGCCCCACTGCCACAAGCAGTTTATGTTAGCTCCTGGATAGAGTATGCTGAGCCTGGCCAGGCTATTCAAACTTGGCCATTTGTGGTAACCAGTAACACAACAAAAACATGAAATGGTTGGGAGTTCTTTACAAACATGGGGCCAATAGTCTGGCAAACAATTTGTGGAGAGCTATTGATTGCCAGACCTCTTCTACATCTCATACATACGTATATCATACTGTCGTGTTACATTGTATTATATAAGATTTCTAAGATATTCAAGTCACCCAAAGAACAGCACCAAACCTTCTTCTACTCTCTCATCAGTGGAATAGAGGATAATATAATTATGGGGTCGGCAACCTCATTAAAAACAGGACAAAGAAATGACTTGTCCCCTACTACCTGCATGTGGGTGCCTTCGTCTGAGCTGCCCTGTGGTCAGTTATTGTTATAAACTATGTCCTTCGCCTATGGCAGTCAACACAAAAAAACAACACACACACAGAGAAAAAAGGTTAACACTGGTTGTGGTGTATTACAGACAAGTTACCACACTAGTTGTAGGTGATTTTTGGTGATTTGTCCAATGGTGTAAATCTCAGAGAAGTAACTGTTCCCCTGTGTTGCATAAATTGCATTAAATAATAGTGTCCTGTTTTGTTTTTGAACGGATATATCACATAGGAAATCAGATTGTGGGTAAACACTTTGGAACAGGGACATTGTATTTACTCAAGCAGGAAGAGAGCAAACATAGCTGTGTCCGTTAAACTTGTGCAGGGTAAAAAAAATGTGGTTCATTTAAATCGATTCATTTGGGGGGGGAAAAAAGTTTCAGAAAATTTGGGTTTATTTTCCATGTTTCTTTTCGGTTTGAATGTCATTGCAGTAATTTTGGAAAAACCGATTCGCACAAACCAAGATGGAGGAAAAAAAACAGGCCAATCAGTGTGCAAAATATATACATAATATAAATTTAAATGAATTTTCACACCATTTGGTTCACAAAACAAGTGAGAAATAACCAATGTATGGAAAAAAGGAGGAGCAGTAAAATATAAATATATACGGTACATATATATTATTTTTTTCAAACTTTTTCCCTTTGTTTCCCCCTATATTGGTCACATTTAATTTTATCTCTGAATAAAATCAACATTAAACATTAAATGTCTGTCTCCTATCAATCATCTTTTTCTCTATCAATCAATGGTTTGTTTTTTTTGCTCCATGGACAGAACTCCTAATCAAGATACCAACATTGTCCATTGTACATTTAGTTTGTTTTGTCATTCATCCAAATGGTGTTTCAAAGATTGGGATTCGGAACAAATTGCAGATTGCCCAATATTCCGACAATTCGCAATTCGTTTGAAACTGAATGCACAAGTCTAATATTCATAGGAGATGCATTTCACATCAGCACATCACTGATTTATCTATGCAATGCTTCCAGTGAAATTGGAATGGAGAAAAAGTATTAGTGCACCCAATAATAAAGGGGATTTCTATAAAAATGACTCAAACACATGATGTCTTTTTGCATCATTTTATACGTGTGCCAGCAAAGACCATGCATAATTATAAAACCATTAACTAAATATACACTCGGTGGAAAAAAACAGCTGTTCCAAATAGATTAACCTGTAATATTCGGCTTAGACGTCTAACCACGCTTTCTCAGTGGCTTCAGCGTTATAGGTGCTTCTAAGGCAATTCTAAGGCAATTCTCCTGGCAGGGAAATGGTTAAGAAGTATGTGCTGAAATAAAGAACAGTACCAGTGATTATTAGATACTTCTACCACTGTTTTGCTCAGTGTTATTAATAGGGGAAATGCCGCAATCAGTGTTTTCTAGCATGTGGCTAAATCCAGAGTTGTGTTTTCACTGCCTGGGTGGCTGGATGCCTCTGGTAACTAACTCACCTTATTCTTGGTCTGGTTCCTGTGCAAACTTGGCCTGTGTACAAGCTGGGAGTTTTTGGCAAGCATCCTCAAGGGCTGTGGTTGTTCTGATGTTTACCACCGCGTGGCGCCATGAGCTGTGCAATCCTCTGAGGGACTAGCCAAGCCACCTCCAGATGGAGAGCTTGGGATTCTGCTAATTTTGAAGTCCACATTTAAACTGTATGCTAAAATTACTGGAAAAGGGGGACGCAGTTCTTCTTAGGAGATGTGATGTGAGAGAACTGAAGCTGATAAAGATCCCCATCACCGAGATTTATAGCTATGAAGCTAGAGCTATAGTGGCCAAAACAATAGTTGGTGAAACAGGTTGTTGCCGAACTACAATACCCATAATGCTTTGCTAGCACAAACGTCTACTAATTGGCCACCCCTGAGCTGCAGGGGTCCCTAATTATCATTGTAGACTCTTAAAGTGGCACTGTCACTCCCTGCCTCCCCCCACTGCAAAATATGGATTTCATAAAGATAGAATCTTGCTGTGTTGAAATTTCACTGAAATTCCAACCTAGTCAAATGATATACAGAGACAAAGTAAGGACTACTTTGTCTCAATATTTCTCCTACACCTGACAATTTAGAGGTGTCAATCATTCCAGGTGTCCCCAGTGTCAGTTGCAGAGATATTAGCCATATCCATTGAGGATGTCGTACATGTTTGAGAGTACATCAGTGATGTCAGCTAAAGAGGGTGGGCTGTAAAGAAAGTCTTTGTAAATTATGTAAAGTCCCCATATGGTGACAGTGCTGCTTTAAATGGACACTGTAGGCACCCAGACCTCTTTGAAGTAGTCTGGATGCTGAGTGCACTTAGTGATACAATGTAAAACATTGCACTTCCAGAGAACAATTGCAGCTCTGAGTCTGCCCTCTGTGGCACGTCCGGAATCCAAGCGACCTTTGGTCAGTTATCTGACGCTGGACGTCCTCATGGACCTCCATCGTCAGATTTTCTAACCATTGAATAATGCTTTCCTATGGGGAGGTCTAATGCGTGCGGACATTGCCGCGCATGTGCATTAGGTCTCCCCCACCGGCGGACGTCGGCAGGGGAAGAGCCTGAACCAGCGCCGAGGGACATCGGCGCTGGATTCAGGTAAGTGGCTGAGTTTTTTTTTTACTTTTCCAGCTCGCAGGAGAGGGGGCCTATTAAACCTATAATGCTTTCCTGGCACTATAGAATCCCTTTAACAGTATACATATTCAAATCCCTATTAAGGGTTAATAAGTATAGGGGTGTATATAAAAAATACCCCTTTCTGTCTCATTAGAGATATCTTTGCCAGAAGCTCAAGGAAGCAGGCTGAAGGGTCAGTGTTAGGACCCGCTTAGGGGGGTCTGCCGTGACGTTGGCAGGCGGGCATTCCCCCCAATGGCCATTGGAGCAACTAAATGACCTCCATTTGTCTAAATATACATAGGGATTAAGGAGAAAGCGCAGGTAACATTTTCTTTTCTTTGGTTTATATTCAAATCCATAGTTGGACGCTTTGGCTTAATTAAATGTTTTTGAAAACCTTTGAATATTTTGTGTGACAAAATAATAATAATCAAGAGGTGGTTAAAAGACCATGTCTTATATTTTTAAAATGTACAATATGTTGTATGTATTTGTATAATATGAGCATAGGGTGCATAGGATGCATGTTAACAAATATTTATGTGTCTGTATACATAGGGGTTTTAAAGCAAAGTTGTAATATTTACACAGCGTGCTGTAATGGTTATAGTGACAGCAGTGCCCTAGTACACTCCATTTCAAGTAGTGAAACCTTTTTGGAATGGTTTGAGTTCTTACCAGGGTCCGCTGGACTTCGCTCCTTGCCCCCCTTGCAGCCTCTAAGAGAGCCAGAAGCTCCTGCTACGAACTTCCGCTACTTCTATTAGCTCACCATAGCTAATCCCGGCAGTGCATGACCAGCTCATTGACTGAGAGGGCCAGATGATCGCTCTCAGCCAGGGAGCGAAGTCCTGCATTGAGGTTACCAAATGGTTTGACAACTTACACTGGAATACTGCCAGGGCATTCGTAGCACCATAACAACTACATAATCATGCCTCCCAACTGTCACGATTTCAGGTCCAGTCCCGCTGTAGTCCTCTAGTGTCCCTGATTCTAGTGTCCCTGATTCTGGGACGTGCTGATGTTGGGAGGTATGCATAATGCTGTAGTGGTTATGGTGCTTGTAGTGTTCCCTTAATAATAATAATAATTATTATTATTATATTAGCATAAGGTAAAATATATTTGTGTGAACACAAAATATAGAGGACTAATATACAGTCTCTTTGCTCATTATATTCCAGACCAGTGTATTAATGTCAAACTTGCTGCTATTGTATAGTACAAAATAAATAAATAAATAAGAACAACTATAAATTGCTTCAGGTCACAGTGCTGGCCACCCTGAATGCAGTCTACACAAAGTGCTGCTCGAGGAAGTCAATTGGTGAAACGCTGTAATCAAGCTGTGCTGATTTTTAAGAAACTGTGTAAGACCACGTGGAAATAATGGCTGTCAGAAGAGCTCCCGGTGTAAAGTCGCCAGAATGTAATAGTTTTCTTTATTTCCCATGGTGGCCTTTAGTTTTAACAGTAATCCATATAATTGCTTAGAAAACATCATAGTAATGATTTACTTTAAAAAATCTCCATTTGGAAAAGACAAGTGAATCAGGTTGCCAATAAATAGAGCAAATCTATAATGACATTGTATGACCTCAACATGACTAAACTGTCAGAAACAAAATATTTGGAGCTCAAAATGATGTGAGAGCAACAGCAATGGCTCCATGTTGTAGGTTTAGCTGTGTGAGGAGCCCACGTGGTGTTTAGAGCTTCACCTGGATGAAGAACTCTTCATGGGATTTTAAACTCTATTTAATACTAACCACCTAGCACCCTTTACCACTACCCCAAACCGACATCGTCTTTATTCCTAAAAGGATACCCCTATATTACACCTCCTTAACGAAATAGTAGTCTTTTGAAAGTGGCATTTAAAAAAAAATTAATGCTGATAATAGGAACCCAGCATCATTATATCACAGTCCAATAAAAAACACACACACACACACACACACATATATATATATAGTTTTTTTTTTTTTTTTTAATTCTTTATTTTTGCAGTGCCTGGAATGGTTACAAGAGTGCGTATGGTACCCCAACGGCAATCCATACGTTAGAATTGAACATACATTACAATGGGTATTAACAGTCAAAGCACTTTTTTTTTTTTTGAGTAAGTGTTGCATAGTGAAACAGGCTTCAGCGAAGGGTAGGAGTACAAAATACACGAGTATGTAAGACTAGTTGGCCTCGTTTACATGTCGCAATCTGCTGTGAGATGTGGCTAGCTGCGCGTATATTGATAAAATACATGAGATGAGTAAAGCCACTCTTTACAGCTGTAGTTTACATAAGAGTCTGCCAGGGTGCATATGAACGATAAACATGTGTAAAACAAAAACAAAAAAAACAAAAAAAACAATACATATGAACAAGAGAGTGGTTTTAGGTTCTGAAATGTGTGGCTGTTGTTGCTCAGAGTAACTGTGCGAGCTCAGTGTGCTTAGTTGGAGGTGTGAGCTGGGTTCTCACTAGGTAAGTCTGAGATAGGGTAGCCTGGGTTATATCCCTCACTATCCTCTCCGAGTGGGAAAATGAGGGGGTATGAGCCTTGTTCTGCTACTCAGGGCGGGCAGGTCAAGATAGGGGCTAGTGGTAATTGTAGCTATCCCGCATACTAACCGCACCGGTCTGGGGCAGTCATGTTCTGTGTGGGTTTTAGCGGGTCCAAGATGTAATAAATGGCTGGGGGGGCATTAAGCCCGTGGTTGGGGCGCTTGGGCACTGTGTAAGCCCGGGAGGGACATTTTACCCCTGCTTGCCATGTATCTTGCTCTTAACGGTGGCTGACCGTGTTAGACTACCGTCTGGTTATGTACTGTGGTCGCGTAACCGTAGGGGCTAAAACATATAGTCAGCATAGAAGCTGATTGTAGTTGTGAGACGGTGACCGCGGAATAGTACTGCCTGTGTTGAGTGCCTTAATGTCGGCATTACCCGTCTATGTGGTAGTGTCCCCTTCTCATGCCCAGTGTATTGCCTGGGCGGTCTGGGGCATTCTGGCACAGTAGGAGGCCTGGGAAGGTTGAAGGTCGAACAGGCTTGTAAATGGCGAGGCACAAGGTAGAGGTAGGCGGCTGTGAAAAAGCCCTGCGGGTGCAGTGATGTTAGCATGCCTACATAATCGGCCCGACCTCTAGGAGTATTTTAAAAGAGGTCAGTCATCCTTAAGAATGGCCGGGGAGTTTCCCTTACACATTAAACTTATGTGGCTTCGCATCTTGTGGTGTCTGAGTGAAATTATATAACTAAGCAAGTGACAATAATAAACATTAGTGAAACAAAATTTAAGGAAGAGGGAGTTTAAGTCTCTGATTGTGTCAAAAGTAGAATTTCCACAAAGACGTTAGGAGTCCCACTCTGCGTTCAGGCGGTCAGTCTGGGTGTAGGCCTCATACGCCGTTCAGCCGGTATTCCAGGTGCGTCTTATGGGGCGATCTTGAAGTCGTTCTCCGTGGCCCTTAGTCCTCATAGACCCAAGGACAACAACAAGAAGGTAAGTGAGGGGCTTTAAGTCCGCCTTTGGTTACAGCGAGAGTCTACCGCTTTTGTCATTTGGGTGATGTTTCTTGGGACAAATGTCTCGGAGGTGTCCGGGTTCCCCATGCGGGAGTTGGAGGGCCTACCAGACTGCTGAATGGCGTCCTGAGGGAGGCCCCATGCCGCCAAGTGCTTTTTCGCTTCTGGGAGGTCAGATATGAGATATGTGCCAGTCCCGTGGATTACTTGTAGTTTGCGGGGTGGGCGCCATTGGTATTGTATGCTATGTGCGCGGAGTAAGGTGGTAAGTGGTCTGAGGGCCGCGCGCCATTGCATAGTTCCCCTAGACAGATCCGAGTAAAAAAGGAGGGACATATCTTCAAAGGTATATGGCGTAATTCCCCTGGTGGCTGCCATTACTGCCATTTTGTCTTGGCGTTTATTGAATTTAACAATAATGTCCCTGGGTGCTGTCTGTGGCGCTGTTGCGGGTTTGGGTATTCTGAATACGCCGTCAATACTTATGCCCTTGGCCTGCTTTATTGGGAGGATTGTGCTTACCAGCCGCCGAATGAGATGAGGCACCTCGGCGTCCGAGACAGACTCCGCTACACCTCTGATCTTAAGGTTTGCGGCCCGTCGCGTGTCCTCTATTGCCGCCATTTTATGTTCCGCTTGGATGTGCTGCTGTTGTAGGGCGGCGAGGTCTCTCTGCAGAGTGGCAAGTTGCTTTGTATGGCTTGCTGTGTTTTGCTCGACGACATCCATGCGGACCGACAGGCCTTGGATGTCTCTCTTCATGTCCGCCATGTCGGCCTGGATGCCTCGTCGGAGCTCGGCCAACAGTTCCCTCATCTCCACCTTTGTGACCGGAGACGCGTCCATCTGTGCCTTAGGTGTTGTCGGCGGTTTTGAAGCGGGCAGGGCAATCTCCTCTTGGTCGGAGAATGGGTCGTCGGAATTATTGAAGTCGTCTACATAGCTCGTGTAATCCACCATGTTGGGCTCCAGGGCCCCCTGCGCTCTCCGCCACAAGTCACCAATAGTTGCTCCCGGACGTGTGCCGTCCGATTTCAGTTTTTTGCTCCTCTTTCCCATGCTACCTAGGTTGTATAAGTTGTAAGCTTGGTCGAGTGTTTTTTGGGGGATAATAGTTTGTATTTTTGCCGAAATAAGCTGGTATTAGCACGGAGCTCTTCGGAGATGCGACCGTTCCGTTCAGCTGTTGGCTCCGCCCCCCGATATATATAGTTTTTAACAGCAAAAATTTTTTTAAGCAAACGGTAGAATGATTTCATTTTCAAGTTCCTTCTTTTTCCTGAGTGTATCTTTCATTCTTTTCCCCCTATGTTCCATTTAAAAAACAAACAAAAAAACATGGACGGAACCCAGAAAACATTTACGTATGGAATTTTGGGAGGATAAAAAAAAATAAACAACTTACCCAGCTTGATATGCATGCTCAAAGTTGTTTTAGCATGCATAAAACAAAATAAATGAAATACAGGCATATATTTTTAATAAGAATCAATCAAACAGGAAATTAACTCTTAACCCCTTAAGAACCAATAATGGCCTACTACACCATCAGAACATTTTTTTCTTAAAGGACCACTCTACACCCATAAAGTACTGAAGTTCTTTA
Organism: Pelobates fuscus; assembly: GCF_036172605.1. NCBI lineage: Eukaryota > Metazoa > Chordata > Amphibia > Anura > Pelobatidae > Pelobates > Pelobates fuscus. The sequence goes on from NC_086317.1 coordinate 415,863,568, forward strand.
TGTGTAAGGCGTCTCCCATTTTAATGGCACTTTTATAAATAAATTAAGAAATGCCAACCTGGCTGTCAATCAAGCATCTTTTTCTATTAATTATATTGAACTAACAGAAGTGACACGTTTCTGCTACAGTGCCCTGCCAGTACCTCTCCCAAGTCATAGTGGCCCTGGTGGCATGGAAGCCCACACGCAAGCGTCCATAGGGATCATAGAACCCCTGCACCCCCAGCATCCTCCTCTGCTCCACTGACGCCTCCCACTTGCGACTGAGAATTACCAGATTTTACTAATTACATGACGTAAAGTCATGATTTTATAAAGGACACGGAGGCGAGTATTAGGCTTATCTCTTTCTTTTATTCCTCAGCAGCAAAGAAAGGATATTGGTATTTTTAATATAGCAATAACAAAAAACAAAATACCCTTCAGGGTTAACCATATAACATTCCAGATATCTTAACCAATGGGATCATTCCTTGTACTATGTCCCCTCATGTGACCTAAGCCACTCCCTCTTTCTAGCTGACGCCGAAGCTGAACACATCAACAGGACAAAAATTCATGAACTTGGATATTCTCCGGTAGAGGGTTCCGGTGAGTCTTCCGGTGTAATTAGGGGTAGGAAATGATCCCGGTCGGTCCATCACAGGGTTAAGCTGTAGGAGACAGAGAAATATGTGGTAAAATATATTCCGAGACCGTTTTTCGTGCATATAAGCCATACCAGGTGTTCAAACGTTAATATCTGAAAAGTTTTTCGTTAAGTCCCGGAAAATTCTGATTAAAACTTTAACATTAGTGGTGTATCACATTGCACTTGAACATCTAAATCCCTCTTACCTGTTTATAGTAAATTGGGTGGGAAGATGCGTGTATGTTTGCTTACCTGTCATCGGGTGGGCTAATACTCGCCTCCGTGTCCTTTATAAAATCATGACTTTACGTCATGTAATTAGTAAAATCTGGTAATTTTATTAAAGGACACGTAGGCTCGTATTAGGCTAGTTTAAAGCTGTGAGATGACCATAGAGGAGATATGTTCAGTTGGTCGAAAATAGTAATCTTTAAATGTCGATTCTCGGGACCAATCAGCTGTGCGAAGAAGGTCCTCTAGTTTACAACCCGCTGAGAATGCTTTAGAGGCCATAGCGCCTCTTGTAGAGTGTGCCCCATAAACTGATATATCGATGCCAGCAGTCGACATTATCCATTTCACCCAGCGTGCCAGCGTTACCGTGGATACCGGGTGGTGCGGTCTCCTCAACGCCAAGAATAGGTCGTGTATTGTAGGGTTCCGAACTGACTGGGTCCTTTTTTCCTATTCTTGCACGCATGCCACCGGGCAGAGGTTAGCGTTGTGAGGAAATGATGGGTAGAAGACTGACGTGGTTTTTGACTTCGTACGTCTGGTGATATTAAACAGGACACCCTGTGGGGTGAAGGACCGCGCATCGATATCCAGGGCTCGAACGTCAGACACCCTTTTGCAGGAAATTAAGCACAGGAGCATAGCCAATTTTGCGGACACTTGCTTGAGTGTGAGATCCGAGTTTGGAGGCCATTCGTCCAGTAAGCGAAGGACTTTATTAACATCCCATAAAGTTGTATATCGGGGTTGTGGTGGTCGTGCAAATGTTATGCCTCGTAGGAGGCGACAAACCAATATGTGCTTTTCAGCTGGGAAGCCTTCCCATCCACTGTGGCCGTCTGAGATCGCCGATCTGTACACATTTATGGTGCGGTAGGCCAAACCTTGGTCATACAGGGTAGTAAGGAAAGTCAGGACGTTATTTAAAGGAGCACGTATGGGATCCACGTGTTGTTCCACGCACCAACTACACCATGTGTTCCAGGCATGAGTATAAGATCGTCTTGTTCCTGGGGCCCAAGCTCCTGCCAATAAGTCCAAAGTTGTTCGTGGAACGTTCGACAGGGCCCAGGTTCCCCAGAGAGGAGCCACGCTAGAAGCCTGAGGTGGCCTTGTCTCAAAAGTGGGTGAGAGTTCCCATCTGGGTCTGATAATAGGTCCGTGGTTCCTGGGATCAGTCTGGGAAGGTCGATGGACATTTCCATGAGTGAAGGAAACCAAGGCTGTGCTATCCAGAACGGTGTTATTAGAACTAGCGATGTATGGGAGCGTTGTAGGTGCAGGAGAGTCCGTGCTATGAGTGCAAAGGGAGGGAAGGCATAGAGCCATTCGTTTGGCCAATCTTGTAGGAAGGCGTCCACTGCCAAGGCGTCTGGGTCCGGTCTCCAGCTGAAAAATGAAGGGAGTTGAGCATTCAGCCTGGAGGCAAAGAGGTCGATGTGCATCGGGCCCCAGAGTTGTTGGAGGTTTTGGAATATCAAAGGATTCAATCGCCAAGCACTGTTGTCTCGTAAATGCCTGGAGTTCCAATCTGCTACCCTGTTGGAGAGCCCCGGAAGGTATTCCACTTGTACTGATATGTTGCGGCTCAGACAGAAATCCCAAAATTCCTTTGCCAGATTCGTGAGTATTGTCGATCTCGTGCCACCCAAGTGGTTGATGTAACGAACGTCCGAGATGTTGTCCATGCGCAACAGTATGGAACAATTGGTCGTGTATCCGAGGAGGCTCCGGAAAGCGAATGACCCTGCTAGGAGTTCCAAACCATTGATGTGGAGTTCCTTTTCCTTTGATGACCATTTTCCACCTGTAGAGGCAGTGGCGGATCCAGAGCCTGATCTCGGGAGGGGCACTTGTAGATTATTTAAAAAAAATAATCCTGGCACAATAACCACTACAGCTCAGTGTAGTAGTTATGGTGCCAGTAGTGCCAGGATCCCACCCCAGAGTAAGTAGTCATACCGTTTAAGAACAGTTTGACAACTTACCTGGGGTCTGCTGGGATATAGGGCATAGGAGAAGTGGTGTGTGTTAGGGGTGAAGTGTGTGTGAAAGGTGCAGTGTGTGTGTGAGCGGTGAAGTGAGTGTGAGTGCGTAAGGGTGACAGTGTGTGTATGGGGGCACTGTATGTATGTGTGGGGCAGTGTGCGTATGGGGGGCACTGTGTGTATGGGGGGTCGTGTGTGTGTGTTTGGGGCAATGTGTGTATGGGGTCAGCAGTTTGTGTAGGGCACTGTGTGTGTATGGGTGTGCAGTGTGCAGGGCAGTATGTGTATGGGGCAGTGTTTGTGGGGCAGTGTGTGCATGGGGACAGTGTTTGTGGGACAGTGTTGTATGGGGACAGTGTTTGTGGGACAGTGTTGTATGGGGACAGTGTGTGTATGGGGGCAGTGTGTGTATGGGGGCAGTGTGTGTATGGGGGCAGTGTGTGTATGGGGGCAGTGTTTGTATGTGGACAGTGTGTGTATGGGGTCAGTGTGTGTAGTGTTTGTATGTGGGGCAGTGTTTGTGGGTCAGTGTGTGTAAGGGGGAAGTGTGTGTAGTGTGTATGGGGCAGTGTTTGTGGGGCAGTGTGTGTATGGGGACAGTGTGTATATGGGGACAGTGTGTGTATGGGGACAGTGTGTGTATGGGGTCAGTGTGTGTATGGGGTCAGTGTGTATGGGGTCAGTGTGTATGGGGACAGTGTGTGTATGGGGTCAGTGTGTGTATGGGGTCAGTGTGTATGGGGTCAGTGTGTATGGGGTCAGTGTGTGTAGTGTCTGTATGGGGTCAGTGTGTGTATGTGGGGCAGTGTGTGTAGTGTTTGTAGTGTGTGTATGGGGGCAGTGTGTGTATGGGGTCAGTGTGTGTAGTGTGTGTATAGTGAGTGTGTGTATGGGGCAGTGTATGTGGGGCAGTGTGTATGGGGGGAGGGGAGGAGGGAAGGGGGGCTTTTTTAATAAAAAAAAGCAAAAAATGTATTTAATAAAATATATTTATGCCCCCCTCATGGGGGGGAGGGGAGGAGGGAAGGGGGGCTTTTTTAATTAAAAAAAAAAAAATGTATTTAATAAAATATATTTATGCCCCCCCTCCCTTCTTACCTTTATTGAGGAGGCATTTCTGGATCCCTGGTGGTCCCAGTGGGGAATCCCTGGTGGTCCAGTGGTTCCAGTGAACTCTAGCCCGCGCTCCAGGGCTAGAGTTCACTCTCGCGAGATTTGGAGCGTTGCCGTGGTAACCGCGGCAACGCTCCAAATCTCGCGAGAGGAGGACCCGGAGGAGCTGCTGGTAACAGCTCCCGGGTCCTCTCTCCCTCCCTCCCCTGCCGGCTGTCAGCACAGTGCCTGCGGACCGGGGAGGGAGATCACTGATCACTCTCCCCGATCCGCAGGCACATTGCAGGGCTGGCGCTTGGGCAATGCCAGCCCTGCACTAGCCGGCAGGGGGAATCTCGGGGGGGGCAATTGCCCCGTTGCCCCCCCCCTGGATCCGCCAATGTGTAGAGGTGGGACCACAACGAGCGCCCCATCCGAGTCTGCTCGCGTCGGATTCTATGATGAGATCCAGGGTGGTTCCGAATATCGCTTTGCCGTTCCATGCTTCCATATGTTGAAGCCACCATGCTAATTCCTCTTTTGCTGCGCAGTCTAGAGGCACAGAATCTGAGTAAGATTGACCCAAGCGTAGATGGGTTGTTTTGAGTCGTTGCAGGGATCTGTAATGGAGGGGTCCCGGGAAAATCGCCTGTATGGAAGCAGACAGCAGACCAATTATCCTGGCCAGTTGTCGTAAAGTCAAGACTGATAAGGTCCGCCGGATTTCTTTCTTTATGAGTTTTACCTTCGTGATAGGTAGACTGAGCGTTTCCGTGAATCGCGTCTATATCGAAACCTAGGAATTCTATCGATTGTGAAGGTTGTATGACTGACTTGTCCCAGTTGATTATGAAACCCAGGTTTTGCAGAAGGGTCGATGTCCAACATAGATGTTGGTGCAATAGCAGGGTGTCGTGGGCCATGATCAGCATGTCGTCGAGGTATATGATCATACGTACACCTCTGCTGCGGAGAAGGGCGACTACTGGTTTCAGCAATTTGGTGAAGCACCACGGGGCTGAGGACAGGCCAAAGGGGAGGTATCTGAACCGCCACATAGTGTTTTCCCACTGGAATTGGAGTAAATGGTGACATTCTTCTGCGATCGGTATCGTCAGGTATGCATCTTGGAGGTCCAGTTTCACCATCCAGTCTCCCAGTCTTAGGAGGTCTCGGAGGCAGTGTATCCCTTCCATCTTGAAGTGATGGTATGTGACAAAGGCGTTGAGAGGTCGCAGGTTTATTACTGGCCTCATGCCTCCACCCTTCTTGGGCACTAAGAAGATATTGCTTAGGAACCCGGGGGTGGTATTGGGTACTTTGTAGATCGCACCTTTCTCCTTCAATGTGTGAACTTCTTCTGATACTAGGATTCTGTCTCGTGGGGAAAATATAATCCGATGTGGCACTGAGTGTTGGATTGGGTGTTGTGTGAATTCTATGCGGTAACCTAGAATGGTCTCTAGGACCCAGGCATCTGAGGTTATTTTGTGCCAGACATCGTGAAAATGTAACAGTCTGCCCCCCACCTGTGATAAGGAATGGGTACGTACTGGGAAATGACTCCCCATAAGGCCGACGGCCATAGGAGGATCCCCTGGGTCCACGTGGGTGCCATGACCTGCCCCTGGTTGGAAAAAATGGCGACTGTGTCCTGGGTTCGGGAGGATGGAACCGTGTCGTGATGGCCGGGAAGGGCGGCCGGACAGATGGCCCGCTGTCTGCCGGCCCCACCAAAAACCTTTTGCGAGAACACCCGCTTCATAATATGCTGTGCCTTGTCCAGTGCCGTGAAGGTGCTGACATAAGTACCCAGGGTCTTAACAAAGTCGTCTCCGAATAGGAGACCTTTTGCCTGTGTTCCAGGCTCTGAGATTGCCAAATGAATCAGTTTTGGCTCAATTTTCATTAAAATGGCTTTACGCCATTCTGTAGCCAAGGCAGTATTGGCGTTTCCAACTAGGCAAATGCCTCTCTGGATCCACCCCCTGATGGCCAGTAAATCAATTGGGGTCCCCTCTGTAAATGCCGTTTCGACCATGTCGAAAATTTTTGCTATAGGCCCGAGAATGTCAAGGACCTTGTCCTGGCAATGTTTGAGGGCGTAATCCAATCCCTTCTTGGCCTTCCATCCCGACTTGCCCAAGAACTGGGCGATCTTGGGATCTACCTCAGGGGTTACGCAGGCCATGTCTGGGACCGTGGGACGTGGGCATTCCGCCCTCAGTTTACTCCTGGTGGCCTTGTCAAGGGGTTTTCGCACCCTGGTTGCATATAAACAGCCACATGAGTTGTGGGATACCATTCCGCTGAGCGCGGATTATGCAACGTGTCAGGGTCGAAGAGGGATTCATCCGCTTCTTGATCAGCGTCTATCGCTGGGTGTGCAGTCTCGCTGCGTTCAGGGGATGAGTTTTCTGAATAAATCGGGTCGATTGCCTCGGACCCATCTGAAGCCTCCTCTGAGTCCGAATCCGAGTCGGACGAATCAGGTAGGGCTTTTGCCGTCTTCCAACTCCGCACCGGTTTTTCCCGGCGGGGGGCTCTTTTACGTGGGGGCACCACGTCCTCAGTTTCAACAGGGTGCAACCTGTCCGTCATACTAGTTTTGGAGGCGACCCCTGTTAGGTGGTGTGATTTGCACGTAGCCTTGCGGCTGCTAGGGACTCTTGGCTTGCTGTCAGTTGGTATAGGGGGTGCTGAACCGGAGGTTCTGCCGGATGCCATAATGGCGGAGGAAATTGTATGTGACAGGGTGTCTGACATCACTCCCATGGCATTAAATATCGCCTGAGTCACTGACTTGTTCATTGTAGCACCCAGAAGCGCCTGTAACTCTTCCTAGTTCACGTGGTCCTGGGATGCTTCCTCACCACCTCTAATGGCCGCAATGCCTGTAAGCAGAGCTGCTGAAATCTGCTTGCTAGGGTTAGCAGAGGCAGTGGGGGCTGGAATCTGTTTGTCAGCCTGAGACTGCATACTGATTAGTTTTAAATACAGAGCTTGGCTTGGGAAAAACCAGGCACTACACAGTATGGTGGGTGGTGGGACTGGCACAGTGCAACTGACACCTCTGAAGTGGGTACTGACTGAAGTATGGCACTTGCTTACACCAAAAACTCTGACTGCACAGTATCAAAATTACTCTTGCAAAAGGCACACTATAAGGCACTGAACAGAACTTATGCAGAAATAATATGACAGCTTACCAAGTGTTCCCTCAGGAATGACACCTGGGGGACACTGGTAAGCTGCCCAACAACCCCCTTAACCAATTAGCTCACGCCCCTCCCTTAATGAGTGGCGCGAGCGCCGGGTGAAAAACGGCGGCAAATCCGCCAATCGCAAGATGGCCGCCGCGATGCGCGGGAATGAACTGCGCATGCGCGGGCATATGAACTACCGGTTACTGCTGGCCGCGCTCCGTCGGGCGGCTAGATTGCTCGTTAGGAGCAGCGAAGTGGAGGAGGAGGAGGAGGAAGATGGAGAGGGGAGGGGAAGTTGGTAGAAAACCGGGTTATAAACAACCCGTGCGGTAGTGCAGAGTGGAGGCTTGCCCCAGGGGAGGGGCAAGTACTCAGCACTGAAGAAAAAAACAGAGAAACCAAACAGTACAAATATTAAATAATAACAGACATCAATAATAAATGATAAGAGTAAATGTAAAACACATCAATATAGTATAATATTTTCCAGAGTAGAAAAATATGTGGTACTTAGCTGAGGCAGCAGCAAAGAAAGAGGGAGTGGCTTAGGTCACATGAGGGGACATAGTACAAGGAATGATCACATTGGTTAAGATATCTGGAATGTTATATGGTTAACCCTGAAGGGTATTTTGTTTTTTGTTATTGCTATATTAAAAATACCAATATCCTTTCTTTGCTGCTGAGGAATAAAAGAAAGAGATAAGCCTAATACGAGCCTACGTGTCCTTTAATAAAATCAGAGGCTTCTCAATGAGAAAAGGGGGAGGGCTTGCAAAGGCTGCAGGCAGAAGATTTATAGCTTTAGTAAGCTGGTTTTAAATCTACCCCCAACAATAACATGCATAAATAAAATGCATGGATGATTAAATTGGGGGTATATCTACAAAATAGCGACTTTTTATGTGGAGTGATCCTTTAAGGATTCCATTGCAAAAACACATGAAGTACTTAATTAATGACTGCAGGTCTGCATGGAACTAACAGAGCTCAATAAGCAGGACAGGTGCAAAGATTTTTGGCTGCACAGTGCACAGGTGAAGATGCATTTTGCCGCCCTTAACCCCCCCCTACCCCCCCCTGCCCCACTCTAAAATTGCATCTTCACCTGTGTGTCCTTTAATTTCCCTCTGGAATTTATTACCCCCTTTTGTGTCTTTCCCCCTTTAGTATATCATATCCCCCATTTTCCTAGGTGTGTCTTTTACTCCCCCCAGCTCCTATGTGTGTCTCTTACATCACTGAGCCCTTTTGTTTACCTCACCCTTTCTATGTCTCTTTCTCCCCTAGCACCTCTGAATGTCTCTTTCTACCCCCAGACCTTCTGTTTGCCTCATCCCTCAGCACATTTCTCTTTCTCTCCCCAGCCCAACTGTGCCTCTTTGTGCCCCCAGTCCCTCTGTGTTTCTTTGTGAATGTATATGTCTGTGTGTGTCTGCACGTGTGTGTGTGTTTGTGAATGTCTGCGTGCTTGTGTGTCTGTATGTGTATCTGTTTGTCTGCATGTGAGTCTGTATGGGTATCTGTATGCGTATCTGTTTGTATGTGTGTCAGTGTGTGCCCCTATGTATCTGTATGTGTGTCACAGTTTATATATCTATGTGTGTCATTCTGTGTATCTGAATGTTTGTCATTAAGTGTGTCTGTGTATCTGCATGCATGTCTATATGTGTATATGTCTGTATGTGTGTCTGTGTATCCACATGTGTGTCTGTATGTGGATCTGTTTGCATATTTGTCTGTATGTATATCTGTGTATCTGTATGTGTGTCACTGTTTATATCTGTATGCGTATAATTCTGTGTATCTGCATACGTGTCTAATTGTGTGTCTGTGTATCTGCATGTGTATATGTTTGTCTGCATATGTGTCTGTATGTGTATCTGCATATGTGTGTCTGTATGTGTATCTGTCTGTATGTGTCAGTGTGTGCCCCATGTATCTGTATGTGTGTCATTCTGTGTATGTGTATCTGCATTTGGCTATATGTGTATCTCTCTGTATGTCTGTCTGTGTATCCGCATGTGTGTCAGTGTGTGTCTGTATCTGTATGTGTGTCAGTGTTTGTATCTGTAGAAGTGTCATTTTGTGTATCTGAATGTGTTTCATTCTATGTGTCTGTGTATTAGCATGTGTGTCCGTGTATGTATCTGTATGTGTTATATTATACAAATGGAGGAGCAGGGAAGGGAAGATGTATGGGGGGGGGGGGACCCAGGGCAATTTTCGCACTAGGGCCCTGTGGTTTCTAGTTACGCCTCTTGGAGCATCTAAATCAGCTATACATACCTGAAATTTCCCTTTTTCATGGCAGGGGTTGTCATTTTAAGTCCTGTTAAAAAGAAACCATAGATTATAAATACCACCTATTGCAACCCTGAACAAAAATAACTATTTGCTGAGTTAGCAGGACCTAGAGAGGCTTCCTGACAGCTCTGGCAGTGTACTCCAGGTCACCTGTATGATGAAGATACAATATTTGTTTAAACATTCTACTTTGTGGTTAAGTAATAACTGTATTATGTCATTTTTCTCTCATAAAGTTGCTTGGTCTGGCAGTTCATTGGATATAGGCTAAGTCTCTAAATTTAATGAAGTTCTACCCCGTTAGGATGACTTTGAGTATGTGTTATGTCTTGGCTTTCTGTCATTCCATTAATAAAGAGTAAGAATTATGTCAACACAGCTCAACACAGAAGCTTTCTTACTGGTCTTAAAAAAATCACTCGTAGTTCTGGATTTAAGGACTCCAAGTTGTTTTTTAAACTCAAATATTAAAAGTTCTGTAAAATGTTATGCCAAAAAAAAGGTTATTTACAACTAGTATCCTGAAGTATGTATGCCACAACCTAACCTATTATGGACTAAAAGAGTAAAAAAAAAAAAAAAAAAATGAAAGGCAACAGGATTTTTAAAAACAATCACCTATATATATATATATATTAGAAATAAAATAATGCCTCTTCAAGTAAACATTAACGTGATTTTGCACCGTTGTCTTCATCAAGTAATGGCCATTTATGAATAGTCAGCAATGAACAGGTTAACATTTCCACAGACTCAAAAATAGCATTGTGTGGGGAAGTTGGTTTATAAAAATGAATCAGAGAAAAAGGCAGGAGAAAATAATCTGAAATAAAAACTGGTTTTGGAAGTCATAGCAGACGCCTCCCTCGGTCAGAGAGGAACTCGAAACCAGCGATAATGCAGCATTAGAGGCTCACCGCAGGAAAGGGAAAAATGTATCTGAAATGTATGGAAATGGCACAACATGGTAGAAGAGGGGAATGGAAAGGGAGAAGACAGATATTACTAGTGATCTAATGAGTATATAGGTAAAATGGACAATTAGCTCCTGATTCCTTGCCACCAATGCTTGGACACAATGACCCATTTATGATGCAAGGTTCCATTCCAGGTACGTTAGAGTTCTAAAGTACACACAGTGTATTGAAATTCCAGCTACTGTGACCTGGAGTTTGTTTAGCATTATAAGTCGCAATAGGATTCTATTCATGCTAAAATTAATACTTCAATAAATGTTATTGCATGTAGATTTAAAGGGACACTATAGTCACCTGAACAACTTTAGCTTAATGAAGCCGTTTTGGTGTATAGAACATGCCCCTGCAGCCTCACTGCTCAATCCTCTGCCATTTAGGAGTTAAATCCCTTTGTTTATGAACCCTAGTCACACCTCCCTGCATGTGACTTGCACAGCCTTCCATAAACACTTCCTGTAAAGAGAGCCCTATTTAGGCTTTCTTTATTGCAAGTTCTGGTTAATTAAGATTTTCTTATCCCCTGCTATGTTAATAGCTTGCTAGACCCTGCAAGAGCCTCCTGTATGTGATTAAAGTTCAATTTAGAGATTGAGATACAATTATTTAAGGTAAATTACATCTGTTTGAAAGTGAAACCAGTTTTTTTTTTCATGCAGGCTCTGTCAATCATAGCCAGGGGAGGTGTGGCTAGGGCTGCATAAACAGAAACAAAGTGATTTAACTCCTAAATGACAGTGAATTGAGCAGTGAAATTGCAGGGGAATGATCTATAAACTAAAACTGCTTTATTTAGCTAAATTAATTTAAGTGACTATAGTGTTCCTATTATATAATAATCAGGGTTTGCCACAAGGTTTAAGAGATCCCGCATTAGAAGGCATACAATTTATTTATTTATAAAATATTTTACAATAAGGTCTGTTTATTATTATTGTATCACACCAACATATTGTTCAAAGGAGCTTACAATCTAGAAGGATTTGAGATAGACAGGTATACATTTTAAGCTGTCTTGCCCAGCGACAGTGACCAGTGCAGTGGTCTGCCTGGGATTCGAACAAGGGTTTCCAGGTTCTAAGGAAGTGACTCAAACCAGCATTAAAATGCAGTTATGGTGATGTCAGTACCCACTTGAAAAATTAAGATCACAATATTATATTTGACAAAAAATTATCTCCATTTCGTTTAACTTATAGATTTTTTTTAAACTTGTCTTCTACAGGCTAACAACCAGGCACCATAATTCTGTTTAATGAACGCATCTCTCATTTTTAATGAAGAGGTCAAATTTTTAGGAAGTTAATGTTGAGCAAACGTTTTGTAACAGTGAATTTTGTGTGAATGCTTGTTGCAGATTTTCTTTGATTCCAGACAAAATGTAGAAAGATACATGTGACGGACCCGCTGGCACTCCGACCGAGTACCTCCGCCAATCGATGCTCCTAGTGCTCGCCGAGGACTCCAAGCACTCCAACCGACACCATCAGCACTGCAGACTTATCCCATCCCCCAAGCATGAGCCGAGGCTTCAAGAAAGGGTCAAGCAAGTCTGTTTAATTAATGAGCACACAAAAGCAAAAGCACTCATGCAGCAAAACAACTCCTCAGAGGAAAACAAAATGACAGTTAAAAGGATCAGACAGAGTTTGAAATATGACAGTTATTAAGGGTTAAACTGGTGTTCTAAGAGAGGGAGGGGGAATAAAACAGTCAAACTAAGTCCATAAAAAAGGGGTTTTCTTCACACTCTGCATCCGAAGTGCATAGCAAAACTGCAGATCCTTTGTCAGAGCATTTAAAGGGCCATAACCAGTCTAATAAAATCCACTATGCCCAAATAACGTATTTAAAGGGCAAAATCTTCCAGGGACCATAGTAACATGGCAAGTGGCTGGTAATTAGTCCTCTCCAGGCACAAGTGGCGAAGGGCACTTTGTCACAGTACATAGGGGCTTATTCCCTAAACATGGAATTGTTAAGAAGGAGACAAAAGGAAAAGGAAATTCTTGACAGGTGTATAGTCGCCATTTTGGGCAGTCGGAATCCAGGACAAACCAAACCCATATCCTAACCCAATAACACACAGACACTAAGGAATATGGGGAAATTTGTCCACAGCTTTATTAACCAATAATAATAATAATATTAATAATAATAATAATAATAATAATAACGATAATAAATTAACAGATAAACATGGGTCATTGCCCCCCATACTCCTCCCCCTCGCATCCTGTTCCTTCGGCTACCATACAAAAGGCAATGACCCCCATATAATAACACATATACATATTTATAACATACACCAACATTATTCCAATCCACCAATTGTAAAAGTGCCAACCATCCATTAACCACGGCAGGGGTATACCCGGATACCCCTGCCCCACCAGGTTCTGAGCCACCTCCAGGACTCGAAACCTCTCAAACACCGATGACCACAACTTGTTTATTCCACCTCACGTTCATCCTGGGGAGCCTATTTCCTCTCCTTCAGCTCCCCGTCCCGCCACAAGCTCAGACCTTGACCCCTTAAGCTGTCTGAGCTCCGCCACCCCGAAGAAACAGTGCCATCCGTATACCATCCTGCCAACCCAAGTTGAGCAGGTCCAAACCCACATCCGAGAGATGAACACCATCCGAGCGGTAGTATCCTGGCAACCCTTCCTCCAGCTCAAGGTGCCTCACCACCACACCCCCCACCTTCCGGACAAAGCTTGCCATCAAGCTGTTCACTTTCTTCCTGCACCTATCCATAGCCACCGGATCCCGTGCGTGCCGCCACCAGAGCCGCGGGACAATTTCCGACCAAACTAACATGACCCCCGGAAGCAGGCCCCTCAACTTGTTAATGTCCTGCTTCATCCACTTCACCAGCCGGCGTTGCGGCGTAAGGCCCAGGTCATTACCCCCCACATGTAGGACCAGCAAGTCCGGCGCGTACCCCGCCGCTAGCATCCTAAACAGTGCACCACAAACATCCCCCCAGCAAAACCCCCGATACCCAAACCAACGAACTGCCAACTGGCCTCTCGGAAAACCCAGCTGCAGGCCTTGTGCTCGAGTTGCGGCCCTCCTCTCGGCCCAGAAGACAAACGAATGGCCCACGATCCATGCCACACGCCCTGGGGAGGAGAAAACAAATGGTGAGGGAAGTCTAACAGAGACCCCCACCCCAGCCCAAAACATTGAAGTGTTCCATTTTAATTTATTTAGTTATCCTTTTTTTTTTTTTTTCATATACAGTCCCCAAGTCCATCACTCCAACAAACCCAACCGGACATAGGAACGGAATCTTACTGATTCCCACCTCCCTATCCGCTTCACCACCTCGTCCCCCAATCCCAACCGTGCTGCCTCCGTGGCCGCCCCAATACGGAACGAGTGCGTCCCAAATCGTTCAGCCCGAAGCCCCAACTTACCTAGGCCCAACCGAAAAACTTTCGTGAACTGGAACCGAGAAAGGGACGCTCCGTCAGCATGTACCAACAAGGAACCCCCTATCGCCGGTCTCCGCGCCAGGTACTCCGCCGTAGCAGCCAACGGGCACAAAGCCGAGCCCGGCAAGGCCCACAGTGTCACGTTCCGGCCCACGCCGCGGACGTCCGTTTTGGATCTGCCAAGGTGCACTACTACCTTCCTATCCAAAACACGAACCCCCGAAAATTGCAGACCCCCTTGCACCATCTTATTAGCACTCACCAATTCCCCTATTCGGAATGCCCCAAAAAACGCCAAAATAAACGCCACCTTGAACAGCGAAGCTTCGAACCCATCGAAACAGACCTCAGGCAACAGACCCACCAAATCCCCCAATAGCTTAACCGACACCGGGCGCCTGGTATCTGGCGACCTGCGTCCCTTGCGATAACCCTTCAGGGCTTGCCTGATGACGAAGGTCTTGGTAAAGTCCTCCTTCCCATGCCACCTAAACCAAAACGCCATCGCCGCCATGGACCTGTCCACCACGGCAGGGGACGGCCCTTTTGCCAGCAACTGACAGGTGTACCACAGGAAAGCATCCCGCAGGGCATCCCCGCTGTCTATGGCCAACCCGTCCAGCGACCGCTCCCACGAGCCCCAAACCTTACTGTACGAGGCCCAAGTGGCCGGTGCCAGAGAAGCCTTCACAAGTCCTCCAAGCAGGATGCTCCCAGCTGCCAAATCTCGTCCGGGCAAGCCTGCCCTTCTTTCGATGCCCCCGGCGCTGCCAGCCAGAATCGGGACCACTGAAAACGAGACAGAGCATCAGCCACCTCATTCAAATACCCTGGAACATGGCGCGCGCGAAAAACAACATTCCGAGACATACACAGCAATACAAGTCGCCTAAGCAGCTTAACCACCGGCTTTGAGGCCGCAGACTGACGATTCACCGCGTGTACCACTGCCATGTTGTCCGAGAAAAAGACCACCTTCCGATCGCGCAGCCCGTCGCCCCACAGTGCCATTGTGACGACCAACGGGAACAACTCAAGGAAAGCCAAGTTGCGCATAAGAGGGCTCGATCCCCAAGATTCCGGCCACCTCTCCGCGCACCAGCAGCCACCAAAGTATGCCCCAAAGCCCACACTGCCCGATGCATCCGTGAAAAGCTCCAGCTCGGCCGACGACTAGCCCTCCTGCCGGAACAACACCGTCCCATTAAAATCCCGCAAGAAGGCATCCCAGATGCCCAAGTCCGCTCTCATGGCCGCCGACACCTGGATGAAATGGTGCGGGGACCGAACCCCCGCGGTAGCAGCCGACAAGCTGCGACTGAAGACCCTCCCCATTGGTATGACCCGGCACGCAAAATTGAGCAGCCCATCAAAGACTGCAGCTGCCGCAGGGTAACCTTGCGCGCCCCAGCCACAGCAGCCACTGCCCCTCTAAGCCTGCCCAGCTTATCCCGGGGCAGCCGACATTCGCCCAGCCCTGAGTCAATCTCCAGTCCCAGGAAACTCAGACACGTGGTCGGGCCTTCAGTTTTATCCGCCGCCAGCGGAACCCCGAAGTGGCCCGCCACCCACTCAACCGTCCGCAGCAGGCGCAGGCATTCCAAGGAATCAGCCGGCCCCACACACAGAAAATCATCCAAATAATGCACAATAGAACGATTCCCCGCCTCCTCCCGTACCACCCATTCGAGAAAAGTGCTAAATTTCTCAAAATAGGAGCACGAAATGGAACAACCCATGGGCAGGCACAAGTCCACGAAGTAGGCCCCTTCGAAGAAACACCCCAGTAGGTGATGACAGTCCGGGTGGACCGGCAGCAGCCGAAACGCTGCTTCAATGTCCACTTTAGCCATCAGAGCCCCACGCCCGGCCCGCCTGACCAGTTCGACCGCCCGGTCGAAAGATGCATACGACACCGAGCATAAGTCCTTACTAATACCGTCATTCACCGACTCCCCTTTCGGGTATGAGAGATGGTGAATGAGTCTAAATTTACCCGGCTCCTTCTTGGGAACCACCCCAAGTGGGGAAATCCGCAGGCCCTCCCGACTTCTTTGCCCAGCTTCTCCCTCACCACGTCCGGGAAGTCAGCAACAGACTTCAGGTTGCGCAGCCTCCCCGATCCCCCCTCCCGCTCCTGAAACGGAATAAAAAACCCCGTCGCAAAACCCACCAGGAGCACAGCAGCATCCGCCCTGTTACCGTAGCGGCTTAGCCACGGCTCCATCGCGCTTAGCCTCACTGGGGTTAAGCCCCGGGGAAGCGGATGCACCCCCTCCCCCGGCCGCGACAGCCGCACCGGCGCCCTTACTTACCCTTCTTGAAGCAGCGGTTGAGCCCATGAGCGCCCCCGCAGCCGGAGCACTCGTGCTTGAAACGACAGGTGGCCCCCCATTTGCATTGGCCCTCATTATAGAGCCAGCATAAGCCCTTTTGTAAGGTGGCCGACGAGGCGGACTGCCCCCTTGCGCCGGCCGAGTTCTGAAAGGGCTGCGCCTTCTGCGCCATCATCAGCTTCATCCAGAGCGGCAGGTCCATCTGATCCCACCTCATACCTGGATTAGCCGCCAGCCGTTGTCTAAACTGCTCGTCATACCGCCACCACGCCAACCCCCCGTAAGTACGGTACGCTTCCCAAATGCCATCCAGATAGCAAACCAGAGACGAGCATAACCCCGGTGATTTCTCGCCGAGCACGCTAGCCAGCACGCAAAAGGCCCTCAACCAATTACCAAAGGATTTCGGAATCTTGCGATACCGCTTCCTCTTTTCCTCCTCCTCCTTTTTCTCATCCTTCTTATCCTCCTCTTTGAGGTCAATAAAGTCCTCTAATGGGAGGAGGGAGAAAATCTCACAGAACTCACCCTTCCATATCTTATCCTTTACGTCCTGTTTCAAGTGAACCCCCAGCGGACCCGCAAAAGATACATACACGTGCTGCCTAGCCGCGTCGGGGATACCCCCAGTCAACTCAGCCCGCTCACTCCCAGCCTCCCCTACTTCCTGCGGCACCGCCATGTCCCCGCCCGGACTAGGCCCTGTGGAATTCCCGACCCGAGAGCCCGTAGCCACATCTCCTGGAGCCCACACCTGACCAATGCCGCTAGTGTCACCCCCCGCCCCCAATGAGTGGAGTAGTGCCTGAAGTGTGGTAACTAAAGCGCTGGAGTGTAGTGACCCACTGGACTCACCGGCCAAGCCCCCCGACACCTGATCGGTGGGGGCTGCAGTGCTGATCGCCCGACGTCCAGGAAGAGGAACTTCCGCCGCTGTCTCGCTGACCGGGGAGCCCACCCGGTGTCCTGCCTGCGAGGAGGCGGAACGGCTCCGAGACCTAGGACAAGGAGAAGAAGTCCTGGGTAGGGTGTAACGAACATCAATTCCCCTCCCGTCACGACCCCGGGAGCGCCTGCTCTGCACCGAAGCCTCCCGCTGAGCGCCACTACCCCGCGGCACCTGGGAACCCCTGGGACTACGACTCCTCCCGTCTCTACCAGTAGGCCGCCCCCGCCGACCATACCTAGGGGCTGCCTCACCATCCCCTGCCGAGCTGTCCGAGGGGGAGCAGTGCCGACCTGACCTCCCCCGAGCATCCCGGGACCCCGGAGATCTAACTGGCGAGGGGCTGCCACTACTACTCCCAGAACCCGGGCCCCCCCGTAGGCCACAGCCCCCCCGCCGCCCACCCACTACAGAGGATCCCAATCCCCCGCCTACCCCACTTCTCTGCCTATCCACCTCCGGGACCCCCCTCCCCGCACCAACTGCCACAGCCCCTTTACCCTTCCCCCCATGCTTACCAGACCCTGCCAGCCCAGACCTACCATCCACCCCCTTGGGGGACCCGCTCACTGACCTGGCCGCACCCCGAGAACCCCCACCGCCCTTGGAACTCACCCCTTTCAAACCACACTTTCTCTTAGGGGCCCCAGGACCCTCCCCCCTTACGACTAGGGCCCGGGCGCCCTCTACTGGCCTACTCCCGCCCCCCCCTGTGGCAGAGCTCCCCCTAGCGTCCTTCCCGCCAAGAGGGCCCCGGCCGGAGCCCTCTGCACTTGCCTGTTGCCTCCTAGGCTGGTCATGCGGTCTCCCGGATCCAGACTCATCATCATCATCACTCTCCGATAGGGGGGAAGCCCTCCTGGACCTCCCTTCCGTGGTTCCCGAACCACCAGGGGGCCGCCCGGTCACCTCCAACCCGAAAGCAGCAGCGCCCCCGTCCACGATATCCTTCCGCCTCCGAGTGCTCATCCGAGGCTCCGGCCGCACGCGGGGAGGCAAGGCCTCGACCACGCGGCTACCGGGCCTGCTGCCGGCCGCAACCGAAACTCCACTGCCTCCGGGGATAACTTCACCGGGCCCCGCGCCCGGGCTTAGCCTCCTCGGGGGCCTCCGGGCCCGAACCGGTCTACAGCCATCGCCGTCCCGATCCGCCACCTCCGCCAGGGCAGGGCCTAGCTGGGCCCGTAGCCAGTCCGCACCCTGATGCCGTGCTGCCGACCTGATCCCCTCCAGCAAACGCTCCACGTTGTCCATTGGCCCTGCAGAGGAGACAAAAGAAATCCGACCAAGCAAAGTCCGCGCACACCGAGGTGAACACAAACTCAACCAGGTAGAAAGTTAGAATGACTCACCTAAAATGGCTGCTCATTTAAATAGCCAATCCTACTTACCCATAATTCCAACCCTTGCTTACTTCCTCCTACGCCCGCCTCCTAACCCCTGTCAAGGCCTTTTTCCGCTTAGCTGCGCTCTAGCTACATGGGGCTACAAGACCAATGTATCCAAATTAGAAACGTTTGCAGTTAAAAAAGATGTCAGATGGATCTCTGGTAAAAGAAAGAGCTACATTATAGATTCTTCTATAAATAAACATAAATAAGAGCACTGCCCTGAAATGAATAAAATGTTGTCTCTGTCTTTGTGGGGCTGAGGGTGCTACATGTCATATTTCTGTAAATGTGTTACACCCTAGCTGTCACCGCTACACATTTCAGAAATTGCTTGCTATTTATTACGTTCATTACAGGCGACCATACAGGCATTTATTAGTAGTATTTATTATATGCATTCTTCCATAATTCTACTTGTCTTAGGTGCTCAGTTGATTGTACATGTACTGTATCTAACAAATACAAGGAAAACACATGATGCAATTAATGCTCTTTTTAAGTGATAACATCAATCACAACAACCACTTTAGTCTTCTGGGCAGAGCCTGACCCAGCGACATTGGCGTTGGATTCAGGTTAGTGGATAAAGAGATTTTAACCCCTTTAGTGCCGCAGGAAGGGGGGCGCGAGGGAGGGGGGGGGGCCTATTAACCCTATAGTGCCAGGAAAACGGCTTTGTTTTCCTGGCACTATAGGATCCCTTTAAATTAAAGCCCCTTCTGAACTTTTATAGGGGCACTTGAAGTTCTTAAATGACAGTAGAACAAACCTATAGGTCAAATTCAAAATTTTATTTTGGTTCAGAACGTGGACAATTGCCTCCATTCTTTAGGCATGAATTTCTCTTTAACTTCTTTTGTAGGTAGCCATGTGTGCTGAATGTATATATGACTGTGTTTTGTTTATGAATATGTCAGCAAATTCATGTCCATATTTGCAAGAGTCAGCGAGTTATCTAGCACATTCCAAGAGCTATATGAAGGATGACCGAGTTGTGAATTGGAGGGAACTTTTAGTTGAAAATAGCTTAACTGCCAAAATTCTCTAAAGTATGTTTTCAATGGAGTTATTTTGGCCTAAAATATGAAATTAACTTTGAATTCCGTACAGTTTACTCTCTAGTGCAGTGTTTCACAATTGGGGTTCCGCGGCGATTTGCCCATCGGGTGGCCCAAGCATTTCGGGCCACCTGATGGATATCGCTAAACAGGGGTGCGGTCCGGCGCCACGACCGTCTAAGACTGCGACCAGACCACTGTTGTATGGGATGCTGGGAGGAAGTGACAGCACTTCCTCCCAGACAGAGCGCGCCTGTTAGAGCACCGGCTGGAGGGAGAAAGGGAGCAGCAGGTATGGAGCACCTGGCACATCAGCCTCAGCCAGCAGAAAAAGGTAAGTTAACAGCAAATATAAACATATGTGTATGTGTTTGTGTGTGTGTGTGTGTGCACCTGTGTCAGTGTGTGTCTCTGTCAATGTGTGTGAAGCTGTGTGTAAGTATCTGTGTGTCAAGGTGTGTGCACTGATATAAGTGAAAATTGCCAGGTACCGAAAGTGAACTCAAACGTTAGGCCAAAAGAGCCTAATTAGAAATATTTTCCAAGTCCATTCTGTGATCATTTTGGCTATTTTGGCTTTAAATTTAAAATTCAAATTGCATTCACTTAAAGGGTTATTCATTAAAGTGAAAATTCTAAATTCATTTTACATCTAAGGTCAAAATAAAAATAGTAAACCTTAAAAAATTCTCCAACTTTCAGTTAATGTACTATTGCCTCAAAGTGGCACTGTCACTGTGTGAGGACTTTGCCGACAGCACCGTTGTGGGTGGAAAAGGTGAACATTTCCCTCGTGGGCGCCACCATCTTCTCCCGACGGGTCCACTTCAGCTTCTGGCACTGAGTACTGCATTGACGTCTATGGAGAATCCCGCAAGACTGAGGTATCCTCCTTAGATAATGCCAATTTCCTGCAGCCATCACTGGTGATGGCTGGGGGGATTGACACTTCTAGACAGTGGTAGCTCCGCCTAGTGTCTAGGTGTTAGAAATATACAAAGACAAAAGTAGTCCCTACGTTGTTTCTGTATATCTCTTGGCTAGGTTGGAATTTTAGGGAAATTCCAACACAGTCAATATGAGTATTTCATAAAGAGTCTATCTTTATGAAATATTAGTTTTTCGAGGGGAGGCGGGGAGATGGGGGTTGACATTGTCGCTTTATATTTGAAATTCACTTCAAATTCTCAGTTTAGTAAATAACTTTGATTGCCTTCATTACAATTTTTCTCTTTAGTGACTAACCTTGAAAGTGACGAACCTTCACTGAATACAACAAAGTTTAAGATATAATTGAAATCAAAAGATGTTTCCATTTGCTGCTTTTGATAGTTGCCCTGCTTCAAAAAAAAGAGCAGAATATATATAAAAAAAAAATGTAAATGTATAATCCAGCACCCGCCAAGTCTCTTCACTGCAGCCCAATGCCCCTCCAGTAAAATATTCAAACTTGATGATCTGTGTCCAATGAGATACTTCTTATAGAAGCATTAAAGATGTACAGCGCATGTGCAGGAGTTGCCACGATCTACCAATCCATGCTTCTCTTCTATATAATAATTTTATCTTTCTGTCAAAAGCCACTACTAGGCATGTAAACCATACAATATAAACAGTGCTGTTTCTTAGTGTTGATTTAATTTGCAAGGCAGTGTCTAGGTCCCAAAATAACTTTATTAAGATGAATATTTTAGTGGTGCAACTGTCCCTTTAACAAGCAAACTGTATTGTACCACTAGAGGGAAGCAGTGAGCACTTTCACAACCTCTGATATAGGATAGGTAAAGTTCTAGGTTTGCAGTAGTTACCCATAAAAGTAACAAAAGGGGTATTCTCTACATTGCGAATTGACAAGGGAAATTAAAATTTTCTGCCAAAACTATCGGTCTGGAAAAAAAGCCAAGTTTGAGAATTTTATATTGGTTATTTTGTCTGAAATTTTAAATTTCCTGTTCATTGCTGTCTTAGTGAATAGACCTGAAAGATTTAAAGTAATATCAAGGAAATATGGTGCCAAAGTAAGCCATCATTGATAAAGACAGTGCAGGCAGACATTAGTACATAGGGTCTGCCACTTCTTATTTTTTTTAACCCCATTCCTGCCACACATACGTGAATGTGCAGTATTAAACATGTCTACCATGCAGACAGCCGGAATGCAGGCCAGCTGATAATTAACCCATCTTGGCTAATAGGGGATTTGACAAGTTTTTATTCACTATAGTGAGTATTGTTGGTAATTCAAAGTGAATTTAAATTGACAAAAAGGTGGATCTACTGCAATGAGCAAAAAAGGCCCTGTCTCAGACAACTCAACATGCAAAAACTCATTTCAGGGAGGCAGCTGCACACCCCATGTGTGCCCCCCACCCCCTTCCGTGAGTTTCAGTTTCACCATCCAATCCCCGGTGAGGAGCAAATTTCAAGGAAATTGAATCTCCTCCATCTCGAAATGTCTGTAGCACACCATTTAAAGAACAGAGGTTGATCGCTGGCTGCACCTGGCCACCCTCTTTAGAACCAGGAAAAAGTTGCTCACGTATGTGCAAGGGGACAGGCGTGTGGGCTCTACTGTCTCTTTGAGGCGTAGATCCTCCAGTCCTGCATTGACCAGGTGTTTGTCGGACCTCTAAATCGGATGGGGAGAACTCAACTGTACAGGGGTCCTAGCAAACTGTATATGGTACCCTAAGACTATCAGGAGAATCCAAGTGTCCAAGGTAAAAGTGGACCGAGCCTGAGAAAAATGGGTGAGCAATTTCTCAACAGATAACCCGGAAGAAATGTGAATTAGATGGTGATTCACCGAATGGGCATCTAGAAGGAGCAAATCCTCTAGCCTCTGGAACTCCAAGGTCCACCCCTCTGTGGGAAGAGGGGGATAGAGAGTCCTTGCATCCTGGAAAGCACCCCTCTGGGAATAAGAGGTTAAGAGGTGGGGCCTCGACTCTGCCTGAACAAGCCTGAGGAGAAAGCACTGCCACTGGGACAGCCCCTGTAGCCGCTAGCCCTGGCGGAGACCTTTCTGGCATAGACTCTGCGCATGGAGTGTTACGCTTTTCAAGTGCAGTGAAGGCATTTACGTCTCTGCCTAGGTCTTAAATGAATAAATCTCCGAAGAGTAGCCCATCAGTGTCCTTACCCATCTCAGTAATATCTAAATTTGTGAGCTTAGGCTCGATATAAGGCTTAAACAATATAGCCTTCAGTCCCTCTATGGAAAGGGAGGTATTAACATTCCCAGCCTGGTAAAAAGTCAGATGGACACAACCCCACATCAGATGTGGATCTACAGGGTGGCCGTCACAAATGGTCGCCTCGGCCAATTCAAATATGAACCCTCCATCTCTAAATGTCTGTAGCACTCCATTTAAAGAACGAAGGTTGATCGCCAGCCAACTTCCGCGGTGTGCAGACGTCTGGCCGACATTGCGTGCGTACGCACACTATTACAAGCTAGGGTGCGTGCGCCTTGTCTCCGGCTTCTTAAAGGGGAAGTACCATTTTTACCATTGAATTGGCACTCTATTTATATCTATTTAATTACTGCCCTATTAGGTTTCCTAGCCTATCAGCTCTCACTTAGCCCTCTTTATACCTCCCTCTTTCATCACTTCCTTGCCCTGTCGTGGTCTTTTGTAGCCCAAGAGTGCGTTCTGTTGGTTTGTCTTTTCTGGTATCTGACTTCGGCTTGTTTCCTGTTTATCCGTCTTTCTGGCATTCTTGACTCTTGGCTTTATTCTTCGTTTTTTTTTTCCGTCTCCTATCTGACCATTCTGTTCTCATCTCATTTTTGCACGTTAACTCAGGACCAGTAATACGTCTGGCTTTGTGTACCTTTTGAGCCCCTTAGTTTGCGTGTTGGGGAGGTTAACCTTGACAAACTGCAAGTAAGATACAATATGGTCAACAGGAACTTACTCTGCCAACCGGGGATGATGCAGTTCTTCCAGTTCAAAAGTGTATCCATGATAGCTTCCGTATGGGACCCAGGTTTAGAATCGCCTTTTAGAGCCTGTGAAGGAGCTGGGCTAGGATTAGGGAAATTGCCCACATACTCGGCAGCAGGAGAGCTGTCGTCAGACTCCGAGGCAGATTCCATCAAAGCCTCCTCTTGAAACCCAAATTCAGATTCGGAGTCACTATCAGGTAGTGCTCTGGCACTTTTCCATTTACACGTCTATTCTGCCTGATGCGGTAAGGCTCGTTTGCGTTGGTATTAATGCCATCATGGATGGCTTTATGACCATCAGTCAACATGGTTCTGGAGGCAGGCGCCAGCAAGTGGCATGTCTTAGCAATCTCCTTCTTGCCTGTAGCAGTAGTGGGCATAATCTGCATCACATAGGGAAAGGTGAAAGCAGCAGCAACATCAGGGGCCAGGGGCAAGGGGAGCATGATCCCTAAGCTCAGGGGAGGCTCAGAGGTTTTCAGTTCAGGGCTGTGACATTCCCCACCATCCCTACTGGTAACAGGGTGAACAGACTTACAGACTGGGACATGCTGAAGCCAGAAAAGGCATCAGCAGATCATACACAGTAGGACTATAGAAAAACACCAATGTAGGGGTATAGAGAGCAAACACAAACCAGGATGCGGCACAGTACATGGGAGAACACAGTAGGGACCTGCAAGCAGGGGCGGACTGACCGGTCGGGCACTTCGGACATGGTCCGAGTGCCCGGCTGGGAGGGGGGCCCGCCATCAGGGGGCCCGGCCGCCCCTTTAAATGCTGCAGCCGCCTGAGCGCTCTCTTAAGAGCGCTCAGGCGGCTGCAGCTTCTCACCTCCCCTCCCGCGGTGCCGGCCGGAGTTATAGGAAGGTGCACACACACTGAGTGTGCACCTTCCTGTCAGTCCGGCCGGGTACAGGAAACATAAACTCCTGTTCCGCGCGGAACAGGAGTTTCTGTTTCCTGTACCCGGCCGGACTGACAGGAAGGTGCACACTCAGTGTGTGTGCACCTTCCTATCAATCCGGTCGGCACCGCGGACGCAGAGCCTCTCGGCCACGCTACGGGGAGGGGGGTAAAAAGAGAGAGGGGGGGGGGGGAGGGTGTTAAAAGAGAGAGGGGGGGGTGTTAAAAGAGAGAGGGGGGGGTGTTAAAAGAGAGAGGGGGGGTGTTAAAAGAGAGAGGGGGGGTGTGTTAAAAGAGAGAGGGAGGGGGGTGTTGAGAGAGGGAGGGGGGGTTAAAAGAGAGAGGGGGGGTAAAGAGAGAGGGGGGGGTAAAAAGAGGGAGGGGGGTTTAAAGAGAGAGGGAGGGGGGTTAAAAGAGAGGGGGGGTTGTTAAAAGAGATGGGTTAAAAGAGAGAGGGAGGGGGTTTAAAAGAGGGAGGGGGGTTAAAAGAGAGAGGGAGGGGGGGTTAAAAGAGAGAGGGAGGGGGGGTTAAAAGAGAGAGGGAGGGGAGGTTAAAAGAGAGAGGGGAGGTTAAAAGAGAGAGGGAGGGGGTAAAAAGAGAGAGGGAGGGGGTAAAAAGAGAGAGGGAGGGGGGTAAAAAGAGAGGGGAGTAGGGGGGATAAAAAGAGAGAGGGAGGGGGGTAAGAAGAGAAAGGGAGGGGGTAAGAAGAGAGAGGGGGGTAAGAAGAGGGAGGTGGGGTAAGAAGAGGGAGGGGGTAAGAAGGGAGGGGGGAGTAAGAAGAGGGGGAGGGGGAGTTAAAGAGGAAGGGGGGAGTAAGAAGAGGGGGGAGGGGGTAAGAAGAGGGGAGATTAAGAAGAGAGGGGGGAGTAAGAAGAGGTGGGAGTAAGAAGAGGGGGAGGGGGAGTAAGAAGATGGGGGGAGTAAGGAGAGGGGGAGGGGGGAGTAAGAAGAGGGGAGAGTAAGAATGGGGGTAAGAAGAGAGTGGGAGTAAGAAGGGGGTAAGAAGAGGGGGAGGGGGGGTAAGAAGAGGGGGAGGGGGGAGTAAGAGGAGGGCAATTGCCCCCTCCCCTGTCCGCAGGCACCGTGCGGGCAGCCGGCAGGGGAGGGAGGAAGAGAGGACCCGGGAGCTCAGCCTGCAGCTCCTCTGGGTCCTTCTTGCGCGAGCACAGATCGTTGCCGCGGTTACCACGGCAACGTTACGGCTCTTGCAAGAGTAAACTCTAGCCCTGGAGCTACGGGCTAGAGTTCACTCTCAACACTGTGACCACCAGGTATTCCTGGTGGTCGCAGTGGTGAGAGTGAACTTTAGCCCCATAAACACACTGCCCCCACACCATACACATTCACACACTGCCCCCCATACACACACACTGCCCCCACACACACCATACACATTTACACACATTGCCTCACACACACACACATACACTGCCCACCCATACACACACAGCCCCCCATACTAACATTGCCACACACATACACAGCCCCCTCGTACACACATTGCCCCACACACCCTACACATTCACACACTACACCCCCTCACACACACTGAACCTTTCACACAGACTGCACCCCTTACACATTGCACCACTGCTCCTATACCCTACTACAGCCTCATATCCCAGCAGACCCCAGGTAAGTTGTCAAACTGTTCTTAAACGGTTTGACTACTTACTCTGGGAGTGGGGCCCGGCCCTCCTGGCACCATAACGACTACACAGAGTAGTAGTGGTTATTGTGCATGGATTATTTCTTTAAATAATCTACGAGTGCCCCAGTAGCCAGCAAGCCAGCCAACCCACAGGCCAGCCAGCCCACAGGCTGGCCAGTAGACAGCCAGCCAGCCTACAGGCCACCAGTTAGGCTTAAAGCCAGCAACCCCACAGCCTGCCAACCGCAGCCAGCAAGCCACAGCCTGCCAGCCAGCAAGCCACAGCCTGCCAGCCGCAGCCAGCAAGCCCACAGCCTGCCAGCTGCAGCCAGCAAGCCCACAGCCTGCCAGCCGCAGCCAGTAAGCCCACAGCCTTCCAGCAAGCCCACAGCCTGCCAGCCGCAGCCAGCAAGCCCACAGCCTGCTGGCAGTAGCCAGCAAGCCCACAGCCTGCCAGCAAGCCCACAGCCTGCCAGCCGCAGCCAGTAAGCCCACAGCCTTCCAGCAAGCCCACAGACTGCCAGCCAGCAACAGTAATTAAGGTAAGAGGAGCCAACTTGGCCTAGGTATCAGCTATGTTGTGTTGCTATATTGTGAATAGGAACCAGAGTGTTGGAGAGACCCCCCTCCAGGCCCCATTAGACTCCATTGTAGTCTCTAATGGGACCTGGAGGAAATTCTTTCTAACACACTCTCTAAAGGACACTGAGATAGCCTCTGCTAGAATGCTCCCCCCCTCCATGGCCCATTAGCCCTCAATAGTAGTCTCTACTGGGGCCTGGAGGCGACTGTTTCCAGCAGGGACACTGAGATGGCCTCTGTTAGAAAGACCCCCTTCCAAGCCTGTTAGACTCCATTGTAGTCTCTAATAGGGCCTGGAGGGGATTCTTTCTAACACACTATCTAAAGGACACTGAGATAGCCTCTGCTAGAAAGACCCCCCTCCATGGCCCATTAGCCCTCAATTGTAGTCTCTACTGGGGCCTTGAAGGGATTATTGCACTTTTGTTCCTTGTGTCTAAAGATTGTGTAGGGTGTGGCTGGAGGCGGTGCATGGAGGCGGGACATGGGTGGCGCTTGCTGCGGAGTATGGGTGGGGCCTGTAAGGGGGCCCTTGATTTATTTTGCCCGGGGGCCCTGAGGGTTCTCAGTCCGCCCCTGCCTGCAAGCCTGAGTGCTGCACTGCTCACTGGAACACACAACAGAGGACTGGGTGCAGTACAGCCAGGGCTGCCACCAGAAATTTTGGGGCCCCTGACACAGCCCACCATCTGGGCCCCCCGGGACCCGCCCCCCAAGTCAGTCTACATGACCTGCCCCAAGTCTGCCCACATGACCCGCTCCCAAATCCACCCACAGGGCCCATCTTAAGTCCACCCACAAGGATAAAGTGTGTGTGCACTGAATTTGTTTGTGTGTGTATAGTGGCTATATAATGTGTGTAGTGGATACAAAGTGTGTGAGTAAAGTGGATACGCTGTTTATAGTGGATTCAGATTGCATGTTTGTGTAATGGACTGAGTGTGTGTGTATAGTGGATGTATTGTGTGTATAGTGAATGCAGTGTGTGCAGGCGCGGACTGGCCATCGGGCACACCGGGCAAATGCCTGGTGGGCTGCGATGGCCGTGGGGCTGAGGCCGGCAGGGAGATCACAGGATCTCCCCTGCCGGTCTATGCAGGGCCGGCACTATCCGAGCGCTGGCCCCGCTGTTTTCAATGATGGGCGGTGGGGAGATCAAAGATCTCCCTCACCAGCCCACATAGAGAATATTCCAGCCGCCAGCGGGGAGAGAGGGAGGGAGCCAGGAGAGGAACCGGCGGAGCTCTATCTTGCAGCTCCGCCGGGTTCCTCTCGCGAGATCCGGAGTGTTGCCATGGCAACGACCGGATCTCGCGAAAGTGAACTCTAGCCCGCAGGCTAGAGTTCACTCACCCACTGGACCACCAGGGATAGTGCCTGAACCCCCCTCCCAGATACCACCATGCCGGTCCCCCCCTCCCAGGCTAAAAGGTAAGAAGGGAGGGGGGGACATAATGCCTACTTTTTTTTGTTTTCATCTACCCCCCCAAACACACACAATCCCTTCTAACAGGTATACACAGCACTCTCACACCCATCATCCACAGCACTTTCCCACTCAGCACTCTCACACACACCACTCTCACACACACCACTCTCACACCCATCATCCACAGCACTTTCACACTCAGCACTTTCACACACAGCACTCTCACACACACATCACACACAGCACTCTCATACACATCACACTCAGCGCTCTCACACTCAGCACTCTCACACTCAGCACTCTCACACTCAGCACTCACACACAGCACTCACACACAGCACTCTCATACAGGGCACTCTCACACACACATCACACTCACACACACAGCACTCTCACACACACATCACACACAGCACTCTCACACACATCACACTCAGCACTCTCACACACATCACACTCAGCACTCTCACACACACATCACACACAGCACTCTCACACACATCACATACACACATCACACACAGCACTTTTACACACAGCACTCTCACACACACATCACACACAGCACTCTCACACACAGCACTCTCACTCAGCACTCTCACACACACATCACACACAGCACTCTCACACACAGCACTCTCACACACACATCACTCTCACACACATCATACACAGCACCCCCACACACAAATCACCCACAGCACCCTCACACACATCACACAGCACCCTCACACAAATCAATCACACACAGCACCCTCACACACAGCACCCACACACACAGCACTCACCGCACCCTCACACACATACTGCACCCCTCACATACACACAGAACCCCCCCGACACACTGCACCACACACATACACAATACTTCCAAACATATTTATATAAAATATATATATATATATATATATATATAATATTCACACACACACTATAGCCTGTATGCACACTCTTGCTACATCCCCTATACACACATTCTCTACAGCCCCTAGCCACATATACATTACATTACACCACAAACACAACACGACTAAAACCGACCTTATAACACAATACCACACCACAATCAGCTCACTCTGCACACACACAATGGCAGGCTCTAAACACATGCACAATACTCTTTCCTGGCATTTTTGTCTCCTGGTATCCATTTATAGAGACACCAGAGACAAGTTGCAAGGAAACACAGTGCAAGCATGTTATTAAATTTGCTTGCGCTGTGCAGAACAAATACAGGGCTTTTTTCTCATGCTAGAGCTCTTCAGCAGAGCTCTGCGCATGGTCTGCCCTGGAAGAGCATTGAACCAATATGCTCACTTTGAGAGGGGGCGTGTTTGTCATTAATGATGACAAAACACACTCTCTCTGCCCCACCCCCTTCTTAGTGGGCCGCTGTGATAAAAAAATGCCCGGGCCGAATTTTTTTCCCAGTCCGGCCCTGAGTGTGTGTGTTTGTGCACTGGATGTAGTATGTGAATAGTGAATGCAGATGGTGTGTTTTTGTAGTGGATGTAGTGTGTGTGTGTAGTGGATGTAGTGTGTGTGTATAGTTAATGCAGAGTGTGTGTGTAGTGGATGTAGTGTGTGTGTGTGTAAAGTGAATATAGTGTGTCTGTGTAGTGGATATAGTGTTTCTGTGTATAGTAAATGCAGAGTGTGTGTGTTTGTGTAGTGGATATAGTGTTTGTGTGTATAGAAAATGCAGTGTGTGTGTTTGTGTAGTGGAAGTAGTGTGTATATAGTGACTGCAGAGTATGTGTAGTGGATGTAGTGTGTGTATAGTGAATGCAGAGTGTGTGTTTGTGTAGTGGATGTTGTGTGTGTGTGTGTAGTGGATGCTGTGTGTAGTGGATGCAGTTTGTGTGTTTATGTGGTTTATGGTGTGTTTGTGTAGTGGATGCTGTGTGTGGGTGTGTGTAGTGGATGCAGTTTGTGTGTTTATGTGGTGGATGATGTGTGTGGTTGTGTAGTGGATGGTGTGTGTTTGTGTAGTGGATGATGTGTTTGTTTGTGTAGTGGATGATGTGTTTTTGTGTAGTGGATAATGTGTGTGGTTGTGTAGTGGATGCAGTTTGTGTGTTTATGTGGTAGATGATGTGTATGGTTCTGTAGTGGATGATGTGTGTTTGTGTAGTGGATGATGTGTTAGGTTGTGTAGTGGATGATGTGTGTTTGTGTAGTGGATGATGTGTGTGGTTGTGTAGTGGATGATGTGTGTGGTTGTGTAGTGGATGATGTGTGTGGTTGTGTAGTGGATGCATTTTGTGTGTTTATGTAGTGGATGATGTGTGTGGTTGTGTAGTGGATGATGTGTGTGGTTGTGTAGTGGATGCAGTTTGTGTGTTTATGTGGCGGATGATGTGTTTGGTTGTGTAGTGGATGATGTGTGTTTGTGTAGTGGATTATGTGTGTGGTTGTGTAGTGGATGATGTGTGTGGTTGTGTAGTGGATGCATTTTGTGTGTTTATGTAGTGGATTATGTGTGTGGTTGTGTAGTGGATGCATTTTGTGTGTTTATGTAGTGGATGATGTGTGTGGTTGTGTAGTGGATGATGTGTGTGGTCAGGGACGGCCTTAGGCATTTGGGCGCCCTGTGCGAAAAATCTTCACACCGCCCCCCCTTCCCGTCCCCCCCTCCCCCACTCCTTCCCCCTTCCCACACTCCCTGTCACACACACACACAGGCAGACAGCCATACATACACACACACAAACACACGCAGGCAGTCATACACAGACAGCCACACACAAACACACACAGACATAGAATGTGACGGCAAATAAGAACCATTCGGCCCATCTAGTCTGCCCAGACAGTCACACATAGGCAGTCACACACACACACACACAGGCAGACAGCCACACACAAACACACACAGGCAGGCAGTCACACACACACAGACAGCCACACACAAACACACAGGCAGACAGCCACACACACACACACAGTCACACACACACACACACACACACACACACACAGACAGACAGTAGACACACACTGGCAGACAGCCACACACACACACACAGGCAGACAGCCACACACAGACAGTCACACACACACAGACATACACACACACTGGCAGACAGTCACACACACACACACACACACACACACAGGCAGACAGCCACACACAGACAGTCACACACACACACACACACACACACAGGCAGACAGTCACACACAGACAGTCACACACACACACACACAGGCAGACAGCCACACAGACAGTCACACACACACACACACACACACAGGCAGACAGTCACACACACACAGGCAGACAGCCACACACACAGGCAGACACACACACACACAGGCAGACAGCCACACACACAGGCAGACACACACACAGGCAGACAGCCACACACACAGACAGTCACACACACACACAAGCAGACAATCACATAGTTACCTCTGTTCCTTGTGGAGGCAGTGCAGGTCCTGGATTCTGGTTGTTGGGGGAAGCAGGGACTCCTTCCTGCTTCCCCTGCAGCAGTTACACAGCATTTTAGCTCCGCCCCGCCGCACAGTAAGCCCCGCCCCCGCCGCACGGTAAGCCCCGCCCCCGCCTTGATTTATTTTTATTTATTTTTGGCCAGCCCGTGTGAGCTGTGCGGCCGCAGGGCGCCCCCTGCTCGATGGCGCCCTGAGCGGCCGCATAGCTCGCACACCCCTAAGGCCGGCCCTGTGTGTGGTTGTGTAGTGGATGATGTGTGTGGTTGTGTAGTGGATGATGTGTATGGTTGTGTAGTGGATGATGTGTGTGGTTGTGTAGTGGATGCAGTTAGTGTGTTTGATTATGTGTGTGTGGTGGATGTGTGACAAATGCTGCTGGGAGGTATTTTTTTTTATGTTGAATTTTTATAATAAAAAAATAAAAAAAAAGATGTATTCCCCCCTCCCTGCCTCTTACCTGTAGCCAGGGAGGGGGGACACTGGATTCCCTGGTGGTCCTGTGGCTCCACTTGTTGGGCCAGCAAGGAGGAACCCGGCAGACTCCCTCCATGTTCTCCCTCCTGCCAGCCAGTGCTGAGTGCTCTATTTCTGACGCGAGCCCAGCATGCATTGCGTGCCGCGGAACGTTGTCATGACAACCCGCGGCAACGCTTTACTGCTGTGGCTCGCGAGAGTGCTGGAGGGGAAGGTAAGTATATCCTGGGCCAGCAGAGGCATATATACATAGCGGTACTCGCTATATATATATATATATATATATATATATAAATATACACACAGATTGAAGGGCTGGGGGCCGGGCATGCTCTCTGACACTCACCCCCTGATGGCGGCCCTGAGTACAGCTCACTGGAGCACACAGCAGGGACCAACAGGACTGGGTGCAGCACAGCTCACTGGAACACACAGCAGAGACCAACAGGACTGGGTGCAGCACAGCTCACTGGATAACAGCAGGGACCAACAGGACTGCGTGCAGCACAGCTCACTGGATAACAGCAGGGACCAACAGGACTGGGTGCAGCACAGCTCACTGGATAACAGCAGGGACCAACAGGACTGGGTGCAGCACAGCTCACTGGATAACAGCAGGGACCAACAGGACTGGGTGCAGCACAGCTCACTGGAGCACAGCAGAGACCAACAGGACTGCGTTCAGCACAGCTCACTGAATAACAGCAGGGACCAACAGGACTGGGTCCAGCACAGCTCACTGGAACACACAGCAGAGACCAACAGGACTGGGTGAAGCACAGCTCACTGGATAACAGCAGGGACCAACCAGCCTGGATACAGCACAGCTCACTGGAACTCACAGCAGGGAACAACAGGACTGGGTGCAGCACAGCTCACTGGAACACACAGCAGAGACCAACAGGATGGGTGCAGCACAGCTGACTGGATAACAGCAGGGACCAACCAGCCTGGATACAGCACAGCATGTGGGAGCACCCAGCAGATACACACAGGCCTGGATTCAGCACAGCTCATAGGAGCACACAGCAGTCACACAGGCCAGAAACCACACAACCAGAAGGGATTATGACCTAGTGAGAAAAAGGCTAAAAAAAAAACCTTAAGGGGAAAAACTGTAGTTGTAAAATGTACAGGGAAATAAATTAAAGGCCCAGAAGGGCACAAGACATGAAGGGTGAAAGGAACAATGCATATCAATTATATACATATATAAAACACAAGGGCGGTAAACTGTACTTAAAGGGACACTATAGTCACCTGAACAACTTTAGCTTAATGAAGCAGTTTTGGTGTATAGAACATGCCCCTGCAGCCTCACTGCTCAATCCTCTGCCATTTAGGAGTTAAAACCCTTTGTTTATGAACCCTAGTCACACCTCCCTGCATGTGACTTGCACAGCCTTCCATAAACACTTCCTGTAAAGAGAGCCCTATTTAGGCTTTCTTTATTGCAAGTTCTGTTTAATTAAGATTTTCTTATCCCCTGCTTTGTTAATAGCTTGCTAGACCCTGCAAGAGCCTCCTGTATGTGATTAAAGTTCAATTTTGAGATACAATTATTTAAGGTAAATTACATCTGTTTGAAAGTGAAACCAGTTTTTTTTTCATGCAGGCTCTGTCAATCATAGCCAGGGGAGGTGTGGCTTCTGCATAAACAGAAACAAAGTGATTTAACTCCTAAATGACAGTGAATTGAGCAGTGAAATTGCAGGGGAATGATCTATACACTAAAACTGCTTTATTTAGCTAAAGTAATTTAGGTGACTATAGTGTTCCTTTAAAGGACCACTATAGGCACCCAGACCACTTCAGCTTAATGAAGTTATCTGGGTGCCAGGTCCATCTAGGATTAACCCTTTCTGCTGTAAACATAGCAGTTTCAGAGGAACTGCTATGTTTACCTATGGGTTAATCCAGCCTCTAGTGGCTGTCTCATTGACAGCCGCTAGAGGTGCTTCTGTGCTTCTCACTGTGATTTTCAGTGAGAAGACGCCAGCGTCCATAGGAAAGCATTGATAATGCTTTCCTATGGACTGGCTGAATACACACGCGGTTCTTGTCGCGCATGCGCATTCAGCTGATGATTGCGAAAAGGAGGAGGAGATTTCCCAGCGCCAAGGGCAGGGGCGTATTAGCCGCAAGGCAAACAAGGCATTTGCCTTGGGCGGCATTTTCCAGGGGGCGGCAAAAAAAGCCGCCCCCAAACGCCCAGGGCAAATGCCTTGTTAGCCTTGCGGCTAACTGACATGCCGTCTGGGCAGTGCTGGCGGGCGGCCGGCGAGGGAGCACTTCCTCTGAGCTGTCTGCTCAGCTCCCTCGCGCGCCGCAGACTGAGGCTGGGAGCCGGAATATGACATCATATTCCGGCTCCGCCTCCCAGCCTCACTGTGCGGCGCGTGAGGGAGCTGAGCAGACAGCTCAGAGGAAGTGCTCCCTCGCCGGCCGCCCGCCAGCGCCGCCCAGCAGCCACTGGACCACCAGGGAAAAATAGGACCCCCCCCAGCATTCCCAAAGGTAAGGAGGCGGGGGGGGGGGGGGGTAAATTTAAAATAAAAATAAAAATGTGTTAAATATGTGAGTGAGTGAGTATGTGTGTATGCCTGTTAGTGTGTGTGTGTGAGTGTGTGTGTGAGTGAATGTCTGTTAGTGTGTGTGTGTGTGAATGTCTGTTAGTGTGTGTGTGTGTGTGTGTTAGTGTGTGTGTGTGTGTGAATGTCTGTGTGTGTGTTAGTGTGTGTGTGTATGTCTGTTAGTGTGTGTGTCTGTCTGCTAGTGTGTCTGTGTATGTCTGTTAGTGTGTCTGTGTATGTCTGTTAGTGTGTGTGTGTGTGAATGTCTGTTAGTGTGTCTGTGTATGTCAGTGTGTGTGTCTGTTAGTGTGTGTGTGTGAATGTCTGTTAGTGTGTGTGTGTGTATGTCTGTTAGTGTGTCTGTGTGTGTCTGTTAGTGTGTGTGTGCATGTATGTCTGTTAGTGTGTATGTCTGTTAGTGTGTGTGTGTGAATGTCTGTTAGTGTGTCTGTGTGAATGTCTGTTAGTGTGTCTGTGTATGTCTGTTAGTGTGTGTGTGTGTGTATCTGCTAGTGAGTGTGTGTCTGTTAGTGAGTGTGAGTGTGTATGTAAGTGTGTGTGTGTTTCTGTTAGCGAGTGTGTGTTTCTGTTAGTGTGTGTGTGTATGTATGTCTGTTAGTGTGTATGTCTGTTAGTGTGAGTGTGTGTATGTATCTGCTAGTGAGTGTGTGTCTGTTAGTGAGTGTGAGTGTGTCTGTAAGTGTGTGTGTGTTTCTGTTAGCGAGTGTGTGTTTCTGTTAGCTAGTGTATGCGTATCTGTAAGTGAATGTGTGTGTGTGTATTTAGAAGGCGGGGCGGGGGAAGGGTGGGGGTGGTGGCGGCGGGGGGAAGGGTTGGATGGGGGTGGCGCGGGCGGGAGGGGGGCGCCTGAGTTTTGTCCTGCCTAGGGCAGCACAAAACCAGGATACACCACTGGCCAAGGGAGCCCGGCGGGGGAAAACAGGTAAGATTTAACCCCTTCCACCCCTTACAGCCCGGCGGGAGGGGGGCCCTGAGGGTGGGGTGGACCTAGAGACCCTATAGTGCCAGGAAAACAAGTATGTTTTCCTGGCACTATAGTGGTCCTTTAATTTGCATCCAAGGGAACAGCAAAGAAAGAGGAAGTTGAGGGGTGTGATCCTGGATTATAGGGATGGCTCTTTAGGAAGGGGTGGAGTTTGGGAGGTCTCATATTAGCATCCTTTTTTTCTTATTGGTTGTTCTTTGCTGCTGTGTATTAATTAAAGAAAGAGATATGCACAATATGAGCCTCCGTGTCTTGAGATAAATCCTTCCTGGATGACGCTCCTCTCATTACCATTGCCCTCCTCAGTTCCCAAAACCTCCTAAACCCAGCTCACTCTTTCTCCTTTCACTGTTTGGTTCTTCCACACACCACTTTTACTATCCCTTTTCTACATACACAGGTATGTGATCGTTCAATCTCTCCTCCCTCTGAAATGCTGTTAATCCTCTTGTGTGTCTTTACCCCTTCCTCATAGGCTTTACGTTCATTTGAGCAGGGTCTTCTTCACCTCTTGCCTCTGTTAATATTTTTAGTCAATCACTTGTCAGTTATCCCCATTCTATCATTGTAAAGAGTTATGGAATATTTTGGCACTATAATAATAATTAGCAATTGTACGACAATAACAAATGTAATAAATATCCACTGAAATTTTGCCTCCAAAGTGACATAATTACTCGCATTAGTTGTATTTTTTTTTTTTTTTTATATATATATATATATATATACAAATTTTAAATAATTCCTCTAAGGTTATTAAAGTAGCAATACAACAGAATTATTTTTAAAAACAATTTGCTAACTACAGTATACCATGCTGTGGAATATGCTGTTGCTACATAAATAATTGTATTTGTTATTGTTTACCCCCAAGTAAACATGAATGTAATTTTGATATTGTGTATATGAAAACATAAAGGAACACTCCAAATACCATAACAGCTTGTGTGCTATATCGTGGTTATGGTACCAAGTGTGCCCTGAGGCCCTGCCTATGTAAGTATGTAAACCATTTTAGAATGGGGTCTCCCAGGCGATGCTTCCTACCCTCACTAGAGCTCACTGAGAGGAGTGAAATCTTGTTACTCAACCTAAGTCAAGTTGCAAGCCCTGCACTGCGCAGCTTAGGACAAAAGCTAACAGAATCTCCTGAGGAGAGGTTTCCGTTCTCCATGGTGCTGTAGAGGAGGCAGGGAGCGGTAAGAAGTCATACCGTTCTAAAATGGTCTAACTCATTACAATGCGATTCGTCTGAAAAATCGTTTTTGATTAGGGAAAATCAAATTTCATTCATTTAGTTTCATTTGAGGGAGCTGAGCAGGAAGATCAGAACTTCCTTGCCACCTACTCTGCCCGTCCACCCCCTGCCTGCCTACACGCACACCTGCTCAGCAGCACTAGCAATCCCAACAGCCAGGCCAGCAGCACCACTGGACCCCAGATAAGGAATTCTCTCCAGCTCTCCCAGGGAGGCTGAGTGGATTTAAATAAAATAATAATAATAATTTGTGAGTGTTGGGGGAAATGGGTATGAGTGGGTGTGTGTGTGTCTGTCAGTTAATGTGTGTATGTCTGTCAGTGTGTGTCTGTCTGTGAGTGAGTGTGTCTGTAAATGAGTGAGTGTATGTGTCTGTCTGTCTGTGAGTGAGTGTATGTGCCTGTCAGTGAGTCTGTGTGTCTGTCTGTCAGCGAGTGTGTGCGTCTGTCAGTGAGTGTGTGTCACTGTCAGTGTGTGTCTGTCAGTTAATGTGTGTGTCTGCGAGTGAGTGTGTGTGACTGTCAGTGTGTGTCTGTCAGTTAATGTGTGTGTGTGTATGTCTGTGAGTGAGTGAGTGTGTGTGTTTGTCAGTGAGTTTGTGCGTCTATCAGTGAGTGTGTACATCTGTCAGTGTGTGTCTACGTAATAGTGCGTATCTGTCAGAGTGTGTCAAATCAGTGGTGTATGTCAGTGTATCTGAAAGTGTGTATTGGCAATACAGTGTATGAACCAAAGACTGTATCTTCCAGTGAGTGTATGTCAGTGCATGCATCTGTGAGGGAGTGTCTGTCCGCCAAAGTGAGTGCGGCCTTGACAGGAAGGGGTGGGGCAAATTTAAATTATGGGGGTGCCCGAGTTTCGGCATGCCTAAGGCAGCACAAATTCAAAATACACCACTGCTGGGGGGTCAATAGTGTAAGTGATACTTAATATCTCCATTATGATCCCACTCAACATGCTGTAGGTAAGGGGCATATATCTACTTAATAGTGAGCAGCCAGCAGCTTCTCACTGTAATTTAATCTAGTTTCTGGGCCGCTATTGCTGCCAATCGCTCATTAAATACAACCCATGGGCATTCAATGGTGGCTTAAAATAAAATAATGGAGTGGATATAGATCACTTTCCACACCCCTGCGGTGGGGACTGTATTAAAATTAAAAAATGGTCGGGACATCCTAGTGTGTCTCAAGGGCAACAGGCGGGGGCTAATAAATAAATAGGGGATATCCCAATGTTCCAGCAGTACCCACCTATGGGCAGTGGGTGGGTGGTTTGTTAAATTTAATACAGGGGGGTTGACAAATTGTTGTCCACTATATTACCCACCCATCCATGGGCTTTAGGTGGGGTGTAAAAAAACAAAAGGGGTGAACATGCTACTGTTCATCCCCCAATCCCCATTTAAGGGCGCTGTGGGTTATTAATTACAACTGAGGAGTGGACTCCTATTTGATAATTCGTTAACAAGGGACAGCATCAGGGTACTTCTATTATCATAACCCCTACAGCGTAATGTAGTGGGAATGATGATTGGAGTAACCCAAATAAATATTGCAATTAGTATTTTAATTAGGAACATTTCAGAGCTTAACAAACCCTAAGAAGAAAGAAAGAAAGAAAGATAGATATAGATAGATTGATCTGACTGTAGCAGACTCCATTCCCTTATGTTCAGTGCCCGTACCCTCTTGTTCGTCTCCCGAATGACTGGTCTGTGGTCCCTTGTTATGCCCCAATGAACACCGACCTCCCCTGGCAGTTAACCACAAATTAACAACTTGACATCCTCGCTTGAGTGCTTTCCGTGGGTGGCGGCCATTTTGTCTCCCGAACACAGGCAGCGGTACCTGGTCGTCGAACGCCTCGTGTCTCCGCGAACCCGGGCAAAGATGGTACCACTGCCCGTCCCACTTTCCGACCAACTAGACAAACGGTGTTCGGGAGATAGGATTTACCGAACAGGGGGAGCATTCGCTCCATAGCAGCCAGGGGATGTGTTTGTCGGTGTTTGCTCAGGAACCCCTGAAAGCTGACCAACCATCCTGCCCAATCCTCTGGTACTGTTTTGGGCTATGACCTCATGGCCGGTCGGTCAAAACTTTGTTCGAACATAACTTTCGTTCTACTGACATGATCTGAGCACTTTTTGGATATGTTATTCGCTCAGATCGGGGCTATTCAGGAATATTGTGGTGTGGTGTGATTTTTGTGGGGTTCCTGTATTCTTTTCATGTATTTTTGGGATATGATAAAAATATATGTAAGTTCTGTATTTGAGATAATTGAGTTATCCTAATTTGAGCTCAATTATCTCTGAAACACAAAAGCTCTTGGGAAAGAAACCCTTGTGTTCTTGATTTGGAAAACCCAATGCTAGGGGCAATGCATAAAAGCGGTGTGTGGCAGAATAAACTTCAGTTGTACTCCCAGAACTGTGTGTCGTCCAGTTGCTGGGGAGAAGGTGGGCTATTTACTTGGCTATTTACATTTATCTTGTTCCTGATTTCTAAAAAAAAGAAAAAAGTCCCTGCTATGACTAGGGCTCCGCTACACTGACGCATCTGAATGGATAAAATTCATCAATATCAAGGAGCATCAAACTGCAATGAGGAGTTTCAAGCAGGGGCAGTAATCTCTATAGTTTAAAAAGCACAATTTTAACAAAACTGCCCCAATAACCTGTTTGTTACAGTTCAAATAGTTAGGGAACATTGACAGGTAGGGATATTCACCAAAGCGTAAATTGTCGTGAATTTTATCCTAAATAGCTCAACTGAAAGCATACTTTTGACATTTGTTTTGAACTCCCCACAATTCACACTTTAGTGAAGAACAATGACAACTGCTATTCATTTTACAATATTTTAAACACTGAGGTGCACGCAAACTTCAAGGTTTTTTGTTTTTTTCCTGCGTAATGTTTTCTGTTAACTTGTTTTTCCAGTTACAGCACCCATACTTTCATTCAGTTTTGTGTATTACTGTGGGGGCTGAGCATTTTTCCTTGTCTGGGGGGACTTTTAACCATGAATACGGATACTTTGCTTATATTAAATTAACCCTATGTCTTGGAAGATATATAAGTGCAAACTGTATATATTGCTTGTTCCCCTAAGAAAGTATGTAGTCAGAATTAGCCAGTTGACTTCTTGTGCCTATAGTACGTCTCCGAGACGCTTTGAGCTGCCTTTATTTGATTTGAAGAAGATATTTTTAAAATGAGATGTGTGGAGAGAACTCTCTTTGTAGGTTACATATGAGTTGATTGGAAACTATCTGCGTGTGCTGACAGATAGGAATGCAGAATCCTTCCTTCTACAGTAATTAGGGAATGATCTTGTACATGTCAGGACACTGGAAAAGGTAATGTCTGCCAATATGGTGGAGGACAAGTCCTTCAAGGGTCAATTTATTTTTTTACATTTTTTTTAAGCTCTTTAGGAAAGTGCATGTATGTTTTGGTAGATACAGAAGTCTTGCAAACCCCCCTGCCCTGGGGAAACGCCTCTTCTTACTCTCTTTCCTCCCAACAAGGGTTTTGTGGCTGGTCCTTCTGTCGCCAGTTAATTAAATTGTTTCCTCTGTGGTGAAGCAGCACATCCAGTGGATGCGTTGAGTACATGCAAGTCAGTCCTGCCACATAGCTTGGAAGACAGACAGAAGGGAACCAAAAGCAGCCTGGCAGCAGACAAGGGGGAAATGAATCCTGACGGAACAGATACCAGTATATCAGTAGTGCTCATGTTCCACTGCATATATTGGCAAGCCCCTAGTGTGCTGGGCAGGACAGCTAAGATATTAATGAAAGACCACAGCTGCATCACAACCTCTTAGAAATAAAGTTGCCAACATCTATTTTTGAGATTTTAACTCCATTACCTCCAAAATGAGGTGTAGCGTTATTATTATTCACAAAGTTAATTGGTAACTCTAATTCAGAAAATGCTTTGAGTTCTATATGGCTATATTTTTTTTCTGAGAGACATAATACGGAAGATATAGTTTTTGAAGAATAGAGGCAAGCGTATCTATAGGCATACAACGGGTAAAACAATGCAACAGCCTCTAATGCTCCGAACATTCCTCAATTAAGGAAGGTGCACTATGTAATGTTCTGTGCAGACAGGAAAAAGTGACCCTAGGCCACCACACTAATATTTCAATACATGTCAGGAGTCTGTTATGACTCCATAGGGTTCTGTGAGAAAACTCAAGGCACCAAAAAAGCATCAAGGAATTTTAAATAACTTAATATACAAATGAAAGAAAGTATCTCCTAAAACATGAAACATAAAATATACTATGACCAACCTAGTTTACTGATGGTTGGTGTGGACATGTGCTTGTCTTAAAGGACCACTATAGGCACCCAGACCACTTCAGCTTAATGAAGTGGTCTGGGTGCCTGGTCCCTCTAGGATTTTTTCTATAAACATAGCAGTTTCAGAGAAACTGCTATGTTTACATTAGGGTTAATCCAGCCTCTAGTGGCTGTCTCATTGACAGCCGCTAGAGGCGCTTGCGTGCTTCTCACTGTGAAAATCACAGTGAGAAGATGCCAGCGTCCATAGGAAAGCATTGTAAATGCTTTCCTTTGAGACTGGCTGAATGCGTGCGCGGCTCTTGCCGCGCATGTGCATTCAGCTGAAGAGGAGGAGAGCTCCCTGCCCGGCGCTGGAGAAAGAGGTAAGTTTAACCCCTTCCTGTCCATCCAGCCCGGAGGGAGGGGGACCCTGAGGGTGGGGGCACCCTCAGGGCACTATAGTGCCAGGAAAACGAGTATGTTTTCCTGGCACTATAGTGGTCCTTTAAGCTGAGGAGAGGACAGCGGTGAATAGGATTAGGAAAAACAGGACAGGTAGAAAGTGGAAGAAGGAATATGGAGACATATCTAAAGCCTACATGTAAACTCTGCGGTGTGTACCAGGGTTTCTATAAAGCATGCTAAACTAAATTAAATCTAACTCCACGTGCAATAAAACTTGAAAATATGGGGGGTGGGGCAGACAGCGATACCGAGCAGATGTCTATTAGCCTAGAGGTATTAGAGACCTCCAGAGAAAAAAAACTACAAGCTACATACAATAGCCTGGAGGGCTTACCTCTCAGGTACAACAACTGAGATGAGCAGTGACCACAATGGAGGCACGACACAGGTATAGAAACCTGGGCCTCAGAGGTATTCCTGAAACGATTGACAATGCACAGCACCTAACATATATCCACAACCTCAAGAACACTATGGGCCTTAGAGGCAATGCTGACTTACCACAGATCACCTCGGCGTTCTGAGTGCGGAAATCTGCTGCAGCACCCATTGAAGAACCCAGGGACATCATTGTGGTGACCCGTGACATCTCTGTGCGGTCTGCCATAATGACCCGATCCAGGGAAAAGGGGACGATACCTAATGAGGGCCACGCGGTAGCTATATACCCAGTTATACTGTTCTCTGTCCTCACAGAAAAAAAGAAAACTGGCATCTATAGCCAGGAAACTGTGAGACTCTTGCATACAATACCGCTGGGGAATGGAGGGATCCCTGCTAGCTGTAGTCGGGGGAGAGAGTCTCACACAGACATCGGAGGATGAACCGGAGCCCTTCATACAACATACGGAACCTAAAGAACACGAGGGCATCGACACACACAAACACAGTCAGCCACTAAGAAGCAATGTCAAGAGACTGACACCGCTGCCCAGAGTCACAGTCACAAGTTTCCATAATTAAAGTACGGATTGCACAGCGAATAGTACCGTCAGGGGCTCACAATCGGTAACTAGTTCACCATGTTTCTGTTAATAGTCTTTATAGACAGTATCACAACCAAACGAAAGTCAATGCCGTTATTGCAACATTGACAGTGTTCCATCTCTTGTACCCACATGATTCTAACATGCTCAAACACGTTTTCTATTTACATTTATTGGAAAAGTTGTATATGCTATTTTCAACTTAATAAAATACAAATATTTAAAAAAAAAAATACAAAAGCAACAAATAGGTGCACTATTGACAATGGAGATAAAAGAATGAAAATCTAAGATTCTGAGCGTATAGTCCAGCAAGTCACCATGCCCCTGGGTGAACACCAAGGGGCACAACCCACCCAGGCAGAACCTGCACCCTTTCCCCACCCCTCGGTGGGGCCTAATAATATACTGATGGGACTAACCTGGGACTTTTCTAGCCTGCCCACCTTTGCAGCCACCTACTCAGCTGCAGTCAAAGAACTGGAACAGGCCACGGGGCATCCTCCTCAACCACCCCGGAGACCACTAGAGCCTCCACCACACCTCACACAATTCCTTTTACTACTGCAGGCTCCATCCAACAACTGGTCTATTAGGGACCCTGACTATCCCTGCACACTGGTCTTGCATGACAGTGGGCATCAGCTTCAGGCCTCTGCACCGGGCCCGGATGCAAATGCAGGCAAGACGGGGGTCGGCCCTACAACATACCCACCATCCCAAGGCCACAGCAGAACGACCTAGGCCCAGCAGTAATGAATGCAAAGTCCAGGCACAGTAAGGGTGACTATGAAATCTGGCTACAGGTAAGGTGGCCTGATTTTGTGCTCATGAGTCACGAGCCACAGGTTGCAGGCATAACAAGGAACAGGTGAGCAGGCGGGGCCTGCAAAGCTAAACTTATTTTCACAGACCAGGATAGCCCCCCTTCCAAACCAATGGTGTGAATAGTGTTTTTTTCCCCTCATTTAAAAAAAGTGCAGATTTTAATAGAAATTGGCACTTTTATAAACTCGCTGGGATTGTTTCTGGCTCCTCTGCCTCATGGTGAATGTACACTGTACGAGTTTAATAATGAGATGATACCAGGCATGGTTTATGAAAGTCCACCCTCAGCCTTTCGTGATTAGGTAATTTTCTAACATTCGGAATGTCTTTATATTCTGCAATATAACAAAATGCCTTGCTTGTTTGTTGTGTAACTTTATAGAGATGTACAGTTGCTTTTTCTGGTAAAGGGACACTCTAAGCACCAATCCACTTTATCTTAATGAAGTGGTTTTGGTTCATATACCCTCTCCTGGTTTTTGGACAGTATGGAATTTTAAAATAACGAGGAACAGGTGAGCAGACGGGGCCAGCAAAGCTAAACTTATTTACACAGTCCAGGATAACCCCCCTTCCAGACCAATGGTGTTTTTTTTTTACAAAAAGTGCAGATTTTAATAGAAATTGGCACTTTTATAAATTAACATTATTACGCTCCATGGCTGTCAATCAGACAACTGTTCCTGTTACTTCCTAAACTGAAGAGGCAGGCAACTGCTCAGAGAGCATAACACCTGCCCTGCAAAGACTTTAATAGTGTCTCCTCGCGGAAGAAAACCCATCCAAGCTTCTGTTCTTTCAAGAATCTCACTCCTGTCTCTTTTTTGGTCTGCAGCATCTATGTTC
Organism: Pelobates fuscus; assembly: GCF_036172605.1. NCBI lineage: Eukaryota > Metazoa > Chordata > Amphibia > Anura > Pelobatidae > Pelobates > Pelobates fuscus. Next base: position 415,907,896 of record NC_086317.1, read on the forward strand.
TGAGAGCGTGGAGACTTTGAACGTTCCCCCCACATATACAAGGATTCAATACATCTCTATGAGGAGATGCTGAATGGAGTAGTGCCGCGCATGTGCAATAGCCTCACAATGCCTTTTTATGGGAAAGCATTGGATTGGCTGAGATCGTTAATATTGCTGACCAGTCATTGAGGCAGGGCTAGGCACATCGAGGGAGAAAACGTGAGTAAATTCACCTTTCAACTCCACAGAGGGGATGCCGGACACCTAAACAGTTACTTTAATACTATAGTGTCAGGAATACCTGTTTGTGTTTCTGACAATATAGTCTTCCTTTAACAGCTAAAGCACTACAACAAGCTGAACTGCTTTAGGTATTTGGAATGTTCTTATGAATTTTTCATATATACCGTATATTGCAAATGTTCCCCTTCCACAATAGTTGAAGGAGCAATGACTGTCAAGAGGGGCTGGAACAACGTGCCGAGGACCTCGGTAAGTGTCAAACCGTTCGAAAAATCTCCATAGTAGTGCTCAACAGGGCATTATACACAGGAAATGTCCCCCTCTCCCAAATGGGTTGGAGTAAATCATTAAAATGAAAAGAACTAAACTGGAAACATTCTTCCAGTTCAGCTAGTTTGGTATTAAATCTTACTTTAGTGAATAGCCCTGTAAGAATTCACTTTAGTAAATAACCCCATTTACAATTCACACTGTAGTGAATAACAAGTTCAGCAGGGACTTATTTATTGATTAAACTTCACCTTCCCATATATATATATATATATATATATATATATATATATATATATATATATATATATATATATATATATATATATATATATATATATATATATATATATATATATATATATATATATATATATATATAATTATAGCCCTGGAATCTACCCCAGGCCAGAGAACCCATTCGCTAAAATGCATAACCACATAGTGCTACAGAATAAGCAGAAAAACAACTACAAGTCCCGTGATGCTTTGCGACGCACATCCGGCTCCCAGTTCCTTGACCCGACACGGAAATTGTCCCATGTGAGGACTCGTCGAAACGGACGCGCGTTTTCTGAATGTTGGATTTTTAGGTGAGAACAGCTCTGTGCCGCCCATGATTTATCATGGAGCAGTGTGTTTATACCATAGATAGAGGAAATCATACATTACAGGGGCGTGGGTGAGAAAGCAGGTGGCTAGGGGTCCATGTGTCTAGTCATGGCTACACCAGAGACTGAGGATTACATTTTGTCCATGTGATGGGGCAAAGCATCATGGTAAATGTAGTTTAAAGCAGCTGAAGTACCTTATGGTGGCATCCCTGAGAGAGATGTGCCATATCAACTCTAAAAAAACCCAAACCCCATCCTTATATTAGTGTTGTTACTTCAAAAACTTCAACCATTAAAAATATGAGATCCAATGCATAAGTGTTTAATACAGATTATACTGTTTGATACAGATTCAACAATAATTAGTGTTGGTTCATACCCTAAAATACAGACAAGATATTAGCTCTCTCTGAATGAGCTAGATTACAAATAGCTGGTGTAGAAAAAGTTTTGGATCGTTTACATCAGCAACTATACTGGTATAGTATACTGGTACTATACTGGTATACTGAAATCCTCTCCTCCATGCCATAGTGATTGCAGAATACCGTTTAATGTATAAGTATGTATGTTATCTTCCTTGCAGAATATGACTCAAACTGTGTGACATATAAATATACTGTTTTTCTACAGATTTTTCTGCCTGTCAGTATGTGCTCGCTGGGTTTGTTTCCGGCTCCACTGCCTCATGGTGAACTTACACTGTACGAGTTTAATAATGAGATGGTACCAGGCATGGTTTATGAAAGTCCACCCTCAGCCTTTCGTGATCAGGTAATTTTATTTATAACATTCATAATGTCTTTATATTCTGCAATATAACACAGTGCCTTGCTTGTTTGTTTTGTAACTTTATAGAGATGTACAGTTCCCTTTTCTGTTAAAGGGACACTTTATCTTAATGAAGTGGTTTTGGTGCATATACCCTCTTCTGGTTTTTGGACAATATGGTTTGAAGTATAACAATCCAGTCTTGAGTTTTTCTGCATCAGCATCTGGATTTCAGATGTTCAGTTGCATCCAGACAGGCTACAATCCAGTGAATATTTATTTGGAGTTTTTTTTCCAAATCTGAACATTGATAAATCTTGTGAACCATGTCCTGATGCGATATATACTGACTTCCAACTTTTCCTTCAGCTCTATTTGGGACATATTAATGTTATTAATGTTCATACACTTAAAGGAACAATAAAGCATTAAGAATGCAGGTTTGTATCCCTAATGCTTTAGTGTCCCAGTCCCTTGTTATATAGCTCTCCCCCATGTGTGCTATAAAATTAAGCTTTTTTGAAAATTCTTTATTTGTACCCTGCTCACAAGCATAAGAGGTTCGATATAGTCATAAAACAAGGTACACATACAATTGTTACATACTTGTTACAGTGTATACTGTCACAAGTGGGCTTTTCTTGAGAGGAGGGGTTTTTATTTTATGTTGCTTGGTCAGTGTCAAGTGGTTATATTTTGGGTCTGGTCAATGAAGGTCCATCGAGTGTGCAACGAGTGACTTAAGCCCTTAGGCAACTATAGAGACTGCTAATTAACAAGGGGGAGTAGCTTGGGCCCCTGTATTTGAGTCGTGTGTGCGGGTTGCGTTAGAGTTGATCCCTATGCTATTGGGGCTGCCTAGATAACCTGGGTAATCTTGGCGCTATGTGTGATGTTGCGGTTTAGTACACCTCCCGTTTCACTATTCGTCTAGGAATTAGTCTGATCTAATCTTGGAAGTGGGGGAGGGGAGGGGGGGTTGAGGGAATACTCCTACATGTCAGTAGGGCCTGTTTTGCCATGTATGGAGTTACAGAGCACAGTAAGAACATAAACAAAAGAACTCCACTTGAAGTAGGAACATATGTAACTTCGAACCGCAGGTTGGTAGTCCGAGTGGCCGCTTCTTGGAGGTCCGAGATGAAATGGACCTGGTTGTTGTGCGTTATATGCAGTGCACGCGGTGAGCGCCAGTGGTATGTGGTGGTTTCTGAGCAGTGTGGTGAATGGCTGCAGAGTCCTCTGCATGAAATTACATGGCCAGACCCTTTGAGAGTTCCTGAACCGTACCACTAGGTCTCGGGGGGCTGTCTCTGGCGCTCTGCGAGGTTTGGAGATCCGGAAGGCTGACTAGAAGCTGATGTTTCTGACTTGTTTAGGTGCCTGTAAGGCTCCGATGAGCCGCCTAAGAAGGTGTGGGATTTCCTCAGATGAGCCTCCTTAGGGTATATCTTCCCTGACTCAGCGGATTTTAAAATTATTGCGGCGTCTTGCATCCTCCATTGCAGCGTAGCATTGCTCACGTTTGGCTTGCTGCAGTTTAAGTGCCCGTACCTCTTGTCGGAGCTCTGTGATTTCTTGCGTTTAGTGTGTGGAGGTTGCCTTCACCGTGTCGATGCGGCCCACTAGACCTGTGAGATTTGCGCACAGCTGTGCTTCGTCCACCTGGAGAGTCCTCTGTAAGTCTCCCAACATTGTTTTTTAAAATTGCAGCTGTTACCGGTCCCGTGTTTCCTGGACTTGATGACAACTGTTGAGGTCCCACAAGGGGTAAGCTACCCGTGGCCTCATCCTGGAAGAAATCCTCAGAGGAGTCAGAGTAGCCCTCGAGGTCGGCAGCCATTTTGAGGCTGTACACGCCTGGCAGAATAAATCCCTGATACTGACCCCTGTCTTGGGTCTGTTTGACTTTTTTGTTTTTCTTCCCATTATTATTGTGGGTGTGGGGTGTAGTTTGTCGGTGTCTGGGATACAGGAAAGCACTAATTTTAGCTGTATAGCCACGGCGCTCATCTAACATGCTTGGTTCTGTCGTCAAGCTCTGCCTCCAAAATTAAGCTTTTTTTTAAAATTTATATTTTTCCAGTGCCAAGGCTCACTTTGTGCTGCTCACCTCTCCATCTCAAGGTATGTCATGGTGGAGTCATGGCCTCGTGATGATCCATTTTTTTTCATAGAGGAGCATTCTAGACCTGATGTGTATGCGCTGCAAACGCAGTGCTTGCTTACTAACTTCCACATAGGAAAGCAGTAAATCAATGCTTTCCTATTGGGGGCTGCAAAGTCACATGACAGAGTTTAACTCTATCTTTGCAGCAGAAGCGCCTTCAATGGCTGTCAGTGTAACAGCCACTGGAGGTGTGTTTAACCCTTCAAGGTAAGCATTGCTATTTCTTCAAAATAATACTCACAGAAAAACACCGAATTCAATGCTTTTCTATGAGAATTTTCCCATCCATTTTGAGCGAGTGCTTAAAGCAGTGAGGTAGAACGACTGAATGCAGAAGAATGACCAAGCAGTTTATCTGGCAAATACAAGTTATACCCTTGTTCAAAAAACTATTCTTGATAGTGGTTCTCAAAGGGTGTGATGCACTAAGTGGCTCAGAACTCATGAGAAGTGGATAGAGAGTACGTCAATGGTTGTTGCTGTGTTTTATTCTTTTTGACAATATGATCCTTTTGCCTCGAGTTACCACATAGTGTGTTTGAAATGTGTTTAACCAAGTATTAATCCGTCCATAATAATCACAAACTCACTCATTAGTCCTGTTTCTACTTCTTGTGTTGCAGTTAGTGGATATCCAAGAAGTTATGATTCCTTTAGAAACCGTAAAGGCTCCTGGTCGCATGGAACTGAGCAGCAAAGCAGCATTTATCCATCACAGGGAAGGTATCTTGAAACGCTGTTTAAATGCATGGTGAGTACCCTGGCACAGCAACCAGTGCAGACACCAATCTCTGGTCAGTTATGACATTTTAAATGTTGTATTTTCCAGGCATCAAATGGGGCTCTCAGGGCTCCTAGAAGAGATGTCCAGTTCAGAGGAGGAAGGTAAGATGTATAGTAAACACAAAATATCAGCGTTAATGCAGTAAACTCGTGCCATATTATAAAGACAGATATTCAGCTAGAGAGATGCGTACATTTGAATCTGTAACTTTATTTCTTTTTTTTAGTGATCTTATAAAGCCTTGCCCCGCCCTGCAATTAGGCTAAGAACACTCTGATTGGTGGGTTTAAGCCAATCAAAGTGCTCTTTGTAATTTTACACAGCGTGGGAAAGTTAATTGGAAATCCATCAAATCAGAGTGCTCTTGGTCATTTTAAATTTCGAAGAACTTTCCCATGCTGTGTAAAATGACACAGAGCACTGTGATTGGATGGCTTGAAATCCAAAGAACTTGGGCCCCCTCCCCCCACAGTAGGTCCCCCCTCATTATCTTTATGGTCCCCACCCGCCGCCCAGGTGTGGGGGTGGGGGGATGGGACAGTAGGTCTCTCCCCCTCATTATCATTATGACCCCCACCCGCCGCTCAAGGGGGTGGTGGCTGGGGGAGGGGGAGGACACTGGCTGCTCACTGTTTAGTAGACATGCCCCTTCTCGCGGTATAGCGAGTAGGGGCATTCGGGAGATTTTAATCTCCCTTATGCTAATATGGGGGTCATATTGACCCCCATAGAGTGAGGGGGAATCTGGGGGGCTTATGAAGTGGCAGGGAGCACAGCTCCTTGACGCTTCTATTTTTACATATTACAAGGAGGGAGCTGCGTGCCGGTAGCTCCCTCCTTGTAATAAACTGAATGAACAAATGAACACTGATATTCGGTGTTAGTTTGTTCGTCTGATTTTTCTATTCATTCATTCGTCTGTCTGATGAATGAATGAATGAATAGATGAAATTCCGGTTTGCATGTCCAGGTGTTTCACTGGGCATGTGCGGGAATCTCACAGGCTATCTAGTGTGGGCAGATGACGTGTCCCACAGGGACTTCACCAACCCACACAAAGATGGCGGCACCCTGAATAAAGATCGGGGCAGAAAATAAAGAATAAAAAATAGGTAATCTGGGGGGCTTAGGGGCATTTGGGGGTGACTAAGGGGTCAATTGGATGTAGTGAAGGCGGGAGGGGGAGTAAAAAAAAAAACGGGATTCGGCTTGACAGTGCCGCTTTAAGCATGCGTGGGATAGGCATAAGGCTATCCTAACTATAAGATAAAGCCATGGACTAATGAAAGTATTTAGAAATTGGGCAGACTAGATGGGTCGAATGGTTCTTATCTGCCGTCACATTCTATGTTTCATAGAAAGTTCTAACCGTAAGGCAGAAATGTTGAGCCCTGCCATTTAGTACATATGTAGAATCAGATCTAGTAGTATTTTTAGTGTATTTTGCTGTTTTCAAACATATGCAAGTTTGTGACCTTGTTGGAGTACCCCCTTTAGCAGGCCATTTACCTGTCATTATCACATTACAATCCTGTACAAATATAGATTAGTAATGATGATATTCAAACTTTTCACTAATCTGTAATTTTCTTATAGCAGTAGTGTGACTAGGACAGGTGTGGGATATTGCACCATCACTTCATTCCCTTGTATCCTCTTTTACAGTACCCCCCTTGCTGGTTCGCTTTTCTAGCTGGTCCCTTGCTGTTTGTCGCTTGGCTTCAGCTTTCCATGGGTCATTATTTCCTCATCTCACCGTAAGTTTTCCTGTTGTGAGTGCACAAATCATACTGTTAATTTTTACATTTTGATTGGGTTGTAAAATCTGTGTGCGTTGTACTTCACTATTACTCTCTCCCAGATAACAATAATTTTAATAAAAAACTTGTTTTGGGAAATGAATCTTGCAGGGCATCTTACTTGTTAGAGATGTTTCCATCTAGAAAACATGGAAGTTCAGCATTGCTTAACCCCTTAACGCCGTTATGGCGTGCTATGCCGTCACGGGTTAAGTGGGCTTTAACGCCGTTATGACGGCATAGCACGCCGTAACGGCTTGCAGCCCCAGGAGGTAAGTTATACTTACCTCCGCCGCGATCCGCTTCGGGAGGACTGCCTCACAGCCCAGGCAGCCCTCCCACGGCAAATCAGGCCCCCGGGGGCCATGTGATCGCTCTCAAAGAGCGATCACATGGCCCTCTATAGCTGGCTGTGGATATGCCAGCAGGGGGACTGTTTGAAATATCAGACAGTCCCCCTGCTGGTGGGAAGTATAAAAAAAAAAAAAAAGACAAGTGTAAAAATAAATTAAATATATTTTTATATATATATAATATGTATATATATTATATATATAATATATATACATATTATATATATGTAACGTCATACAAAGTGTATTTTAATATTAATATAAGTATATATATTAATATTAAAATACACTTAGAATGACGTTACATATATATATTATGTATATATATTATATATATATAATAGATGTACATATATATATTATATATAAATACGTATAATTAAAATAATAAATAAATAAAATAAATAAATAAAATATTGAAACAAAATTTAATATAAATTATATATGCATATGTAATTTCATTCTAACTGTATTTTGTTATTAATATATATATATCGGTAACAAAATACACTTAGAATGACATTCTATATATATCTATATATATATAAAATACAAATAACCGCAAATATATATATAGATAAATACATATAATTACATAAAAGATTACATTAGTATACACGTAGAATTTAAATACCTATAAATGCATATATATTAAAATTCTACATGTATATTTAAATAATCTTTTAACGTAATTATGTGATTTGATTAATTAAAATTTGATTGACATGCCTGACAACACAGGGAGAAAGTGCAGAGAATTTAATTTGCAAGAACTATATTTGACCCTGTAACTCTCCAAGACACCATAAAACCTGTACATAGGGGGTACTGTTTTACTCGGGAGACTTCGCTGAACTCAAATATTCGTGTTTCAAACTGGTAAATTGTATTACAACGATGATATTTTAAGTAAAAGTGATGTTTTTTGCATTTTTTACAAACGAACGGCACTTTTATGGACTATATTATGGTTGTAATATGTTTTACTGTTTTAAAACACTAATATTTGTGTTTAGTGAAGTCTCCCGAGAATAACAGTACCCCCCATATACAGGTTTTATGGTGTTTTGGAAAGTTAGAGAGTCACATATAAGGCTTGCATTTCATTTTTTTCACATTGAAATTTGCCAGATTGGTTATGTTGCCTTTGAGAGCGTATGGTAGCCCAGGAATGAGAATTACCCCCATGATGGCATACCATTTGCAAAAGTAGACAACCCGAGGTATTGCAAGTGGGGTATGTCCAGTCTTTCTTAGTAGCCACTTAGTCACAAACACTGGCCAAATATTCGTTTTTTTGCTTTTTTCACACAAAAACAAATATGAACGCTAACTTTGGCCAGTGTTTGTGACTAAGTGGCTACTAAAAAAGACTAAACATACCCCACTTTCAATACCTTGGCTTGTCTACTTTTTCAAATGGTATGCCATTATGGGGGTAATTCTCATTCCTGGGCTACCACACCGTCTCAAAGGTAACATTACCAATCTGGCAAATTTCAATTTGAAAATGTAATGTTCTATATTTGACCCTGTAACTTTCCAAAACAACATAAAACCTGTTAATGGGGGGTACTGTTGTACTCGTGAGACATCGCTGATTACAAATATGTGCATTTTTTTGCAGTAAAACCTAACAGTATTATGACATTCACAGTTAAAATGTCAGACGGAAATGCAAATTTAAAAAAAAATCTTATTTTCTCACATTTTTCTTACTTTTATTCATAATAAATGATGTTCCATATATGAATAGTTAATGATAGATTAAAGCCCTGTTTCTCCTGAACAAAATGATATATAATAAGTGTGGGTGCATATAATTTGAAAGAGGGGAACTACGGGTGAACAGACATATAGCGCAAATTCCAGTTTTTGTTTACGTTTTGTTTTGATCAGAACGTGCACTATTGACTCCGTCCTGAAGGGGTTAAAGCGGCACTGTCATGCCGAACTTACCTTTCCTCAATCTCTTCATCTTCTCCCCCTCTATCAGGATCTGTTCTTCTTCTTTTCTTCCTGTCTGCTATAGTTTTCTTTAAAATCATAAGACAAAGTAGGGACTCTTTGCCTTATGGAGGATTCCTCCGCTTGACCAGCTCTGACCAGCGGAGGAGCAACGTGTGCTTCATTTCCGCTGGTCAGAACAATTTTCCCATGATCCTTACCTTTCCTCCCTGTTCCCACGATGCTTCCTGTCATTTTAGCCGAAACTGCCGAATTGGGTTCTAACTGAATGAGAACAGTATGTTCCAATCAGAGTGTTCTTAGCCTAATTGCAGGGCGGGGCAAGGCTTTATAAGCCTTCCCCACCCTGCGGAGCTCAGTCTGCGCGGAGCCCTCCATGGGTAAAGATGGATTATTATTTTTGCGCTCGGGTTTTTTCTTTTTCGTCGGGTTTTTTCTTTTATTTTAAGTTCGACGGGTATAATAGATTTTTATTTGGCCTTTTTTGGGGCTGAAAAATGAAGATTTTAGAAAAAAGAAGACGTTGAATGGTAAGTTTAATTTTACTTTACAGGGTAGTAATTTTATTCCCCCCCCTCACTATTTTTTAGGGTGAGGGGGGTAGGTAGGGGCTTTTTTTTATTTGGGTGGGTGACTAGGGGCTTGGGGGGGGGAGGACAGGACAGTAGGTTGTCCGTCGTCCCCCCCCCCTCATTATCATTATGGCCCCCACCCGCCGCCCATTGTAATTTATGGCCCCCACCCGCCGCGCAAGGGTTGGGGCCGGATAGTAGGGACTTTATTTTACAGTGGCTGCTCACTGTTTAGTGGACATGCCCCTACTCGCGGTATAGCGAGTAGGGGCATTGGGGAGATTTTATTCTCCTTTATACTGTTATGGGGGTCATATTGACCCCCATAGAGTGAGGGGGGGACCTGGGGGGCTTGTGAAGTGGTGGGGAGCACTGCTCCCTGCCGCTTCTCTCTTTACATGTTATAAGGAGGGAGCTGCGTGCCGGTAGCTCCCTCCTTGTAATAAACTGAACGAACAAATGAACACTGATATTCGGTGTTAGTTTGTTCGTCTGATTTTTCTATTCATTCATTCGTCTGTCTGATGAATGAATGAATGAATAGATGAAATTCCCATTTGCATGTCCAGGTGTTTCACTGGGCATGTGCGGGAATCTCACAGGCTATCTAGTGTGGGCAGATGACGTGTCCCACAGGGACTTCACCTACCCACACAAAGATGGCGGCGCCCTGAATAAAGATCGGGGCAAAAAATAAAGAATACAAAAATAGGTAATCTGGGGGGCTTAGGGGCATTTGGGGGTGACTAAGGGGTCAATTGGATGAAGTGGGGGGGGGGGGGTTAAAAAAAAAACAAAAAACGGGATTCGGCATGACAGTGCCGCTTTAAAATACATTTGAAATTATGCACCGCATTTTATTTGTATTCTAAATCCCTGATATTAGTATGCGCGAACATATTATGCAGCCCTAAGTGTATGCGTGCAGAATGCGTTAATCTTTGAGTGGTTTTAATTAATTTACAGAATTAAATATACATCTTTTGTCTCCACAGATGAAAAGTGAGGATCTCACAGCAGAATTTTCTCAGGCTCTTGACTGGTGAGTGCTGCTTTACTAAAGACCATTTAGTTACCTTGCATTTAAAGAATTATTCCAACCACTATGACTACGTCAGTAATTTGAAGTGGTCATGGTGGTAGGAATCTGTATGTGCAGAATTACTACTTGAAATGCTGTATATCTAGAGTAATCTGTAGTTTTGTGCCTTATGCTAGTTATTCCCCGGTCACACATGACTTTGAGAGACCTCAACTCCGTTCCATAAAGAAGCATCTTGTTTGTGATTAAAGTTTGGTATACATAGCAGGAAATAAACATTTCTAAAGCAAGTTAACATCTGATTAAAAGTGAAACCATTTTTTTTAATGCACTGCGTGGCTATGGATGGCAGAGAATTGATCAGTGAGACTGCAGGGTCATGATCTATACACTAAAGTTGTTTTGATGCCTACAGTGTCCCTTTTAAAGAAATATAAACAAAACCTAAAATAAAATGTAATCTTATTTCTTCACTTTGTTCTTTTAGGGCTGGCTGCTCACTCCGTGCCTTTGCTTGGCATCCACATACCAACAAATTTGCCCTGGCTCTTCTTGATGATTCCATTCGGGTTTATACTTCAGGAAGGTGAGAGATGCCTGCAAGACGAAAGCTGGCTTGAAATGACAAATCTGCAAAATCTATCTATGTATAGTCGGATTGATTTGGCACTGTGGAAAAAGCAGTAGAAACTATTTTAGTTCCCTCAGTACCAGTCCATCTCTCCCAGCCTCCTTCTTATTCCCCAGTGCCTCTCTCTCGGTTAGTTGAACATTAGCCATATTTAATTTGTATCCGTATATATATATACTAGAATGCAGTATTCCATCTAAACATGTTTTATTATGTTCTCCTTTACAGCCCGACTATACCCACATTAAAGCATCGACTGCAGAAGGATGTAGCTAGTATGGCATGGAAACCCCTCTGTGCATCCATCTTGGCTGTGGCTTGTCAAAGTTGTGTGCTGGTGTGGCATGTAGACCCTACTTCTCTATCCACAAGGTAAATGCTTTTTAATCTCAAGATTTTTTTTTTTTTTTTTTTTTTTTAGAGCAAATGATTTCAAGTGGATTGCTAATGTTATAGTGACATCTAGTGTTTAGTTTTTAGATTGCAGAGAGCTTTTTGGTACTACAGTTAAAAAATATATATTGGATATTACTGATGATAAAATTCAAATGTGAGTGTCAATTGTGGGAAAGTTTGAGAATTTAAATATACTATCAGTGACATGCAACATAGAGCTTTAAAGTTCCCTGCAAAGCTTGGTGCAATCAATAACAAATCATAATTTAACATATTTTTACCATCACTATTCCAGTGTGAAGTATGCCTTTTTCTTTGTACACTCAGGCCTTCCTCTGGTTGCGCTCAGATACTCTCACACCCAGGGCACAGTCCTGTCACCAGCGTGTGTTGGTCCCCTAGTGGTAGTGAGTTACTCTCTGCCTCTCCAGTAGACACTGCTATGTTGGTGAGTATAATGGTTCTTTTGCCTTGCTCTCTTCTTAAACACAAATGTCACCATACAAAAAGCGGGTGCCTTTAATGCACTGCTTTTGGGATAACCTCAGCAGAACTCTAGTGAAAATCATATATCATAAATAATATATATATATATATATATATATATATATATATATATATATATATATATATATATATATATCCAAGAAAAGAGTAGAGCACTCCAGAGGACTTGTTTCAAGCAATTTATTCTGTGAAGAAAATCGACGTTTCGACCCGCAGGTCTTTATCAAGATAAGATGGTATCTTGATAAAGACCTGCGGGTCGAAACGTCGATTTTCTTCACGGAATAAATAGCTTGAAACAAGTCCTCTGGAGTGCTCTACTCTTTTCTTGGATATACATTTACGCTGTGCAGCACCGAGGCTTTTTTTCCCTGTTGTTCTATTTAAAGGTAGAGTGCCAGACTCTGAACATTTTGTTTATATATATATAATAAATGAAAGAGGGTTAGCGCTTTAAAACTGAAAAAAACAAGGCAGCAGCTTAAAAGGGGAATCCCTCTAAACCCTTAGAACACAGATAGATTAAATAAAGGGAAAAGCTGCGCCAAACAAAATAAAATAAATAAATAAAATAAAATAGTCCAAATATGAGAAAACGTCCAGATAGAATAGGATAAAAGTCAATCTTAACTGGGTATGTCTTTTTTAAGGTAAATTCCTATAGTGGTGTAATCCTTGTTTTCCTTCCTCAGGTGATCCAATGATATGAAAAGATAAAAACAGAAATCCAAAATAGTGCAGTAAGTTCTTAAAGGTATAATGTATATATAAAAAAAAAGGAGAGGTGTAGCACTCACATTTGGTAGAGCTATGACCAGCTCTAGTGTAGAAAGCGTACAGCGGTACAAATCCCCGCTTATGGGATACAATGCGGTGTTGCTGGAATACAGTGCAGTGTTCTTCTGGGGTAAGTGCCACTCAGAAAAAAAAAAGTAAAACAGACCAATAGTGTTCTCCGTATAAAAAACAGTGTGAGAATAAAACAGATAAATGAAATGGTACTCACAAATATGGAGCAGGCTGACTGCTCCTTGATAACAGCGTAGGTGGAATAATCCCCACCAAGGATTTCTTGGAGTCCAGAAGTATAAAATGCCAGGTGAAGAAAAGTATATTAAGATTCTAGGCACAACTAAAATAGTGACCAAAGAAATCTTTAATACATAAAATATAAAATTAAATATCCATAAACGCGTTTCGCCCACAATGGCTTTATCAATATGGAACACTATTGGTCTGTTTTACTTTTTTTTTTCTGAGTGGCACTTACCCCAGAAGAACAAGAAGAACACTGCACTGTATTCCAGCAACACCGCATTGTATCCCATAAGCGGGGATTTGTACCGCTGTACGCTTTCTACACTAGAGCTGGTCATAGCTCTACCAAATGTGAGTGCTACACCTCTCCTTTTTTTTTTTTTTTATATATACATTATACCTTTAAGAACTTACTGCACTATTTTGGATTTCTGTTTTTATCTTTTCATATCATTGGATCACCTGAGGAAGGAAAACGAGGATTACACCACTATAGGAATTTACCTTAAAAAAGACATACCCAGTTAAGATTGACTTTTATCCTATTCTATCTGGACGTTTTCTCATATTTGGACTATTTTATTTTTATTTATTTTTTATATTTTGTTTGGCGCAGCTTTTCCCTTTATTTAATATATATATATATATATATATATATATATATATATATATATATATATATATATATATATATTAAATAAAGGGAAAAGCTGCGCCAAACAAAATATAAAAAAAAAATAAAAATAAAATATATATATTCTGCCGGCCTGACTTGGTAGTAGTTGTAAGGTTAGTCTACATCATTCATCCTCAAGGCACGCCTGTGGTGCAGGTTTTATCTGCATTACCATTGGAACTTAATTTAAAAATGCCTAACCACTCGTCTGCATTATTTAGTCAAATGTTGCCTGGGTCTGACTAAGAACCATAATCGTTTTTGTTTTTTTTTTTACTACTGTTTTTCTCACCTGACTGAATTACTTATGGTGTCTGGAAGGCCTTGGCATTGGCTCACACTTTATTTTCAAAAAGTTTGACACTGAATGAGGATCCCTGGGTGCCTGCAGCTTATCCTCTCTATGCTTGTGGTGAGCAGTGATAGGCTGGGAGCAGTCAGTTGATGTCAGCCAATCACAATTGCTCATTGCTGATATGAGTTTGTGTGGTGGGGTGTCTGCCTTATCTATAACTCTAGTTGAGGATGGGCTGCAGAGATCCTTTATTCAGTGTTTGAATGTTTGAAAACCAATTTATGAACAATTTTATATATGCATTTATGAGTTAATAATAATGATGTTTTGCAGGTTTGGGATGTCCCCACAGAGAGCTGTGTGCCACTACAGAGAGTTGGTGGAGGAGGGGTGACCTTCCTTTCCTGGTCTCCAGATGGCAGTAAAGTATTGGCAGCAACACCATCTGCTGTCTTTAGGTGAGGGCTGAGACACCTATTCATTTAAATGTAGGGTTGGATGTATGAATATGGGTCAGTCAGCGATTTTTTTTATTTATTTATTTAAAAAAAATAAAAAAATTGGGGGGGGGGGGGGATGGGGGTTCTACATACATCATATACAAGGTTTAATTAAACAGGTTTTGTGTCTTGCAGGGTTTGGGAATCTCAGATGTGGACATGTGAGCGATGGCCAACCCTGCAGGGTCGCTGCCAGGTATGTTGTGAAATAGCTTTGCCAAGTAGTGTTATAATTTTATTTTATTTTTTTACTTTGTGACCTTGTGTCTATATTACAGACTGGATGCTGGAGCCCAGATGGCAGCCGCCTGCTTTTTGCAGTTAAGGGAGAATCTGTGATATACAGTTTATCCTTTACAGTCTGTAATGGTAAGTGAAAATTTGAAGAAAAAAATGAAGATATTTAACATACAATTGTAATCATCATTATTATTATTCAACCCCCATTGAAAATCAGGTTTATTGTAAAAATGTATAGGCTTTCAGCTGTTGGTAATGAACAAATTAAACACAAGCAATTAAGATGGCTCAACACAACAAATGCTTCAAGTGGTTTCCCCAAATTTAACTGAATATGCAACTTATAATGACTTCTCCAGCTTTAAAATAATTTAACCCCTTCATGGCAAGCAGCTTTGGAACTTAGCAGAGCACCCTTTTGCTGTTATGACCATGTAACCCCTTTGGTTATGGAGTGAATGTCATGGCTAAAAGATGCTGTATTACATGTGATAGTAGCACTGCATCAGAGATTAAACAATGTCCATGTTATATGTTTGGCAGGACAGATGCAGGGCTGTGTTGGAGGGAGTCAGAGTGCAACCGTGGTTGCTGATGTCTCAGAAACTATATTTGAGACCGAAAGTGGCGATATCAGGTGAGCGCCTATTAATCTGAACAAACTTGCAAGAGAAAATGTACTACCTTGGTTTCCTTCTAAAAAAACATATACCGTCTTTTGCAGAATTGGGGGAGAGATACACTCAATGGCTTGGGATCCAAGTGGAGAGAGACTTGCTGTCATACTGAAAGGTCCGCTTCCATTCTTGTACATCTTTCAGCAGGGAATTTATTTAAAATGGATCTTTACATGTTTTGGAATATGCTTAACATTCTTGTGTATTATAGGGAACTCTGAGAGTGAATCGAACCTGACGTTGATTGCAGTTTTCAGGACAAGAAATAGCCCCATTTTTGAGCTCCTCCCATGGTATGTAAAAAAACAGCGCTTTGTATGTGAGTATCGTTAGTGGCTCAGTCAGTTCCCTTTCTCCTATTGTTTCCTCTTCTCTTCCCCTTTCAGAATCGGTACTTCATTTCTGATCTATTTCTGTTACACTTGGCAATCTCCTACACTTGGCAATCTTGACAAATGGGGTGTAAGGTGAGCTTCATCCTTTGTTAGATTGACTAAGGAAGGGGAGCTTGCGTTAAACTTCATCCTTTTGGCACAATTGTCAAGCGTGGGAGAAATACATAAGACAAAGTCCCTTACTTTCTTATATTTAAAAAGAAACAGATCAGAAATAAAGAAAAGAGGAAACAATAAGAGAGAGGTGAGTTTAAAGTGACTGATCCCGTTTGATACTAATTACATTAATCTAGTTTGAAAAAAGTCTCAAGTCAAGTTCAACCTTTTAAACACACTGTTTTATGCTGTTGATCCGAAAAAAAACTACCTGTTTGAAGCAAATGCCAATTGTGCCACAAAAAGGGAAGCAAATCTTACACGTAATACAATATTATCTTCTTGATATCACTGCAGTGATGACTCACCTTGACAGGTTAGCTGGTAGCAAATTACATATCTCATAAAGATTAGAAAGACTTTAGACTGGTGGTGGAGAATTTTGCCAGATGTAGTTCACAAGCATCTAATGTTGACACACCCAGCCATCCGACATGGATTGTGCCGTGTACAGTTAAGTTTAGTTTATTATAACATTAGCAAGAGTTTACATTGATGGTGTTACAAGGTTTTAGTCTCTGTTGAAAAAGAAAGATGCAGACTAATAATTTGCAAGATTCAAACTCCTTGTGGTATGAGAGGTTAATTGGTGCTTATTAGGTATTTAAGAGACCACTATAGGCACTCAGACCACTTCAGCTCAATGAAGTTGGCTGGGTGCCAGGTCCATCTAGGATTAACCCTTTCTGCTGTAAACATAGTTTCAAAGAAACTGCTATGTTTACACTAGGGTTAATCCAGCCTCTAGTGGCTGTCTCATTGACAGCAACTAGAGGCGCTTCTCACTGTGAAAATCACCGTGAAAAGACGCTGACGTCCATAGGAAAGCATTGAGAAACGCTTTCCTATGGACTGATTGAATGCGTGCGCGGCTCGTGCTGCGCATGCGCATTTGACGCTGATGTCGGAAGATGGAGAAGAGTTCCCCAGCGCCGAGGGAGCCCAACGCTGGAAAAGGTTGAGTTTAACCCCTTAAGCCCGGCGAGAGTGGGACCCTGAGGGTGGGAGGGACCTAAAGACCCTATAGTGCCAGGAAAATTTGTTTGTTTTCCTGGCACTATAGTGGTCCTTTAAGACCACATGAGCTTGGATGGTGTGATTTCATGATAAGCCACCTAGGGCCATGGTTCACGATACAGAAAGAGACCTGGAGGATGGCTAAGTAAATTATAATCTTGGCGGTCAAGGTGTTCTAATACATAATGTAGTTTTAATGGAGAACAAAGCATCATTATGACTAATACAGTGTTGCCAAAATGAATTTCTGCAGCAGACACCTAAAACACGTATCTTTGTTTCTGCAGTGGCTTCATTCATGGGAAGGAAGGAGAGACTCCACAACTTGTACAGTTTAACCAATGCTTCAAGAAGGGGGCCTTGCTGTCTACGGTAAAGTGTTTAAAACTAAGGATTTTATATTTACCCATTTTTACTTTTTATTTTTTTAGGTTTGGCATGTTTACTTACACCTTGACATATAGTCATTCTCATGAATAGTTACAGATAAACTTACTTTTCCTTTGCGTGAGTTGATTACTGTTTGTCTATCTCCTGCAATTAGTCCCTTCCCTATTATCCAGCCACACAGCTCTTAGCAGTTCTTCTCTAGGCACCATCTATGCAAGCTACAAAATTAGGATGGAGGTCATGGTAATGCACCAAGCAGGAGATAATGCAAGTGTAATTTTTTTATTTTTGAGTGCTTAGTCTAGAAGTACTATGCCTGCTATAGGAAAAACATTCACTTCTACCCTTTCTAAATTTATTCAGAGAACTACCATGCTGATGGCTACCCATTCTCACTACAGCCGCTGCGCAATCTTTCTGATAAGGCTCAGCCTTGTAGTCTACCGCAGCTGCAACACTGATCTTGATGGTTTATGGCTTAAACCTGTTAGTCATTTTCCTTGTTTTCTTGTTTTCAGCTGTGGAGTTCTGGCCGTGTCTCACATATTCCTTTCTACTTTGTGAATGCTCAGTTCCCACGTTTCAACCCAGAGACCAGCACCGTATTAGCGGGTAACGCCAACATCTCCATCTCAACACCAACACTTTTCACAGAGTCGTGATTTGCAGGGCGGATAATGAACTATTGTCTTTGACTTGTTTTAACAATCCAAACACAACACTACGCTGTATACTGGTTCTTAAAAAGATGCACAAAATTTACGAGTCTCTGTGTAAAATGTACCATAACAATTATGGGTGAAGTGAATTTGATTACGGCGTGCCTGTTTATTCAGTTGCTTAGGAAGACATTTTTAGAAATATATTTCATTCTGAAGAGGTCTGTCCCTTGACCAAGTTCAAGTGGGAAATACATGTTGCCTATCTAGTGTATGGATACTGGTTACAGTCTGCAGAGGCAGGGTTTAAAGGGCCCTTGCCATGAAAATAAATACTTTGTAAATATACAGTTTTTTTTTTCTTTTTTCTCTTTGCTGACAAGTATAAATTCAGTGATAATTATAACTTACACCAGTGTTAAACAAGGCATGAATCCCTCTCTTACTGTGCCTAGAAGACTAATGGCTAAGCTTCACTAATGAGGCTCTAATAACACCAAAACAATCATGTAGGATTGGAAGTACCTCCTGGCATTTAGGCACCGGGTTGCCTATGTGACTGGGATCTGGCTGATATCCCGGTGGTATAAGTCTCCACTCTAATCGCACAACTGAGAAACTCTTATGTGAGTGGGGCCTTCGAATGAGAACTAGCAAAAGCTCTGTAACGTTTTTTTTTTTCTCAGATCACTGAGCTGACCTGGAAGCAGCATGCGCGTAAGAGTATAATTTGATCTATTCTTTCACTGGTGATTGTTTGCCAGTACAATGGTAATAAAAGAAAATACAAAATTAAAGGGACTCTCCAGTGCCAGGAAAACAAGCCACCCCTTCAGTGACTTATCTGAATCCAGCGCCGATGGCGCTGGGTCAGGCTCCTCCCCTGCTGACAGCAGCCACTAGAGGAGGACTTTACCCTGCACGGTAATTATTGCAGTTTATAAAAACAGCAATAATTACACTTGCAAGGTGATGGGAGTTGGCACCCAAGCCACTCCAATGGGCAGAAGGGGTCTGGGTGTCTGGAGTGTCCCTTTAATGTAAAGGCAAAACCTCTTAGGGGAGTCCTACAGTAACAATTCACCTTGTTTTCAGCTTAAGAGTAAAATATGTGAGATCGAGAGGGATCATTTTTATTAACCCTTAATAGAGAACAAATGGGATGGGCGGCAGCACTGTAAGCAGTGCCATACAAAAGCAAATTCAAACATAAATTATGCCGAGGAGTAGTGGGCGTTTCAGCACAGGGCTTAATTTTTCATGTTTGTATTATGCTTTTTTTTTTTTTAATTAGCCAATCTTTCTAACTGTCTCCACAACCCCTACAGAAGGGTGGGAACATAATGTTGCCATATCTGTAATCATAAAATTGATAGCCGTGGAAATTGTGTTTTTGATTAATTTATGGTAGCATTGACTTATGGTTAAAACTAATGCATGGAATGGAAAGATAATAATGGAATTATTTCTGTTAAAATGTATAATATTTGATATTAATGCAGCTCACTAATGTTTGACTTCTCAAAATGTAAGATCCCTAAGAAAGAAAGCCAGTTGTGTAGTTTGAGACTTCCTCCACTTTATCTTCCCATACTAAAAGAGCATACTCCACAGGTGGCTCAGCCTCTCTGAGTCTTCACTGGCTCCCCATTCACAGCAGAATCCTACC
This sequence comes from Pelobates fuscus, assembly GCF_036172605.1. Lineage (NCBI taxonomy): Eukaryota > Metazoa > Chordata > Amphibia > Anura > Pelobatidae > Pelobates > Pelobates fuscus. The sequence continues at coordinate 415,927,710 of NC_086317.1, forward strand.
TGACCTACAAAGCCCTTATTACACACTGCTCCCCAGTACCTTCCTAACTAAACAAATATACTCCAACCTATCCAGTAAGATTTAACACTGGCCTGCTCCTTGCATCTTCTATTTTCACCTCTTCCCAGACTTCTCGTGACACGTGCTGTCAGACTTTCCTCTTGTTTGACAAACCTCCAAGTGCTTCATAAAGACATTCTTGTTCAGGGAAGCATACCACTCAACAAATGGATTCCATTATATAACCAATAAATGACCTCATATCCGAGTGTATTAACACATATCTCACCTCTCCTATCCATATTGATTGTAAGTTCCCACAGGAAAACGTCCCTCAACTGCTTCTGTATTTGTACCTTTACTTTTTACTTACTTGTGGACATAAAATTCTTATCCCATACGATATATACACTGATCAGCCACAACATTAAAACCACTGACAAGTGAAGTGAACAATATTGATATCAGTAAAATGGCATCTGTCAGTTTTTTTTTTTGTGTATGAAGCAGAAAAATGGGCAAGCGAAAAGATCATCAGCATCAGAACGGAAATGTCCACGAGAAGTGGCAACAGACATCCAGTAGACTCTAGTTGAGTTGTCAAACTGTTCTTGAAAACAGTAGACTGCTTACTATGGAAACGCACCATAAGCATAATGCTGTGCTTGGAGTGTGCCTTTAAACTATAGGCTTAGTTATGTACCCAGTGAATAACATACATCTGCTCAAGTTGAGTCAGACCCCTGCTCACTAAAAACAGGCACGGCCAGGGAGACACACCACATAGATGCAGTTTACTGGTTCTTCAGGGAAGAGACCTTGATGAGAAAATCTTAGCCTGATTAAGCTGGCCAGGCTGCAGTGGTTTGGTCCATTCCCAGGCCAAGTTACAAAATGACTAACATATATTGAATACAAAAATATTTACTGATGTCACATGGTATAAATACAATCTGGCAGAGTAGAAGTGCTTTGTCACATAGCTGCGAAAAGTCTTGGTTAAACTCCAGAAATCAATTGCTAGAAGTGATCCATGTCTAGGATGTTAGTGCTTTTCGAGCCATCTCCTGAGCACCTCCCTGAGTCTCATTTCCACCGATGAAACCACTGGCATGGACGAAGATACACCCTTGAATCCCACTGACAGATGAGAGGTCATCAGAGCGCAGACCACGCCAGTCCTCTGGCAGAGACAGCCTAAAAGGGAAATATAGGCCATTCAGATTAAACTAAATCCTCATACACTGGGGTTAATCACATCATCAGGAATTGTGGACAAGTGACAAAAAGAATGTGGGCCATTAAATAAAACCTGCAATTATTTTGTCAACTGTCCTCAAAGCCTAGTGAGATAAATAAAACTGGAAAACTTGAACTCCATATAAATGCATATGCAGCAATAATAGGGCTCTTTCTATCTACCCATGCCTAAAGTAGAAAGGATGAGAACTCTGGGAACAGACAAAAGCTTGGAGAGACTCGATAGCTTGCCGTTCAGTACATCCCCGCTCAGATCTCAAAATAGTTTTTGCTCACTTGTGCCATTACAGAGAAAACATATCTGAAACATAGACTGGTCCCAACTGTACGGGCAGTGCAGATCCGAAATGCCAGCAAGTTCGTTCCCTCTGCACGAGAGATACAGCAACCCCAGACTATCGTTTCGGCCTTCTTTGGGCCTCGTCAGTGAGGTGTAGCGGATATCCCTCTAGGCACAGTGAGCACGGGGTCCATGTCTGGATTACACTTTTAACTTGGGGTGAGCCAAGTTAATGCACTAAAGCAAAAAAATAAGAAAATATGAGAACGGACAAAAGCTTAGAGAGACTGATTGCTTTCCCTTCAGTACTTCCCCGCTAAGGTCTCAAAATAGTTTTTGCTCACTTGTGCTATTACAGAGAGAACATATCTGAAGCATATCAGACTGGTCCCACCCGTACAGGAAGTCAAGATCCGAAATGCCAGCAAGTTCCCTCTGCACGAGAGATGCAGTAACCATACTCTACTGTAGGTTGGGGCAAGAACAGCGGATCTTACCCCATACTGCCATATTCCCTCCTACTCATCACATTTCAGTAACATTTCTCTTAAACGTCCCTTTGACTTTACTATTTCTACTCAAAGTCCAACCCTTCTACACAATATTCAGGCCTACCCAAGGGGGTCCTGTACAGTTCTCAATGAATTGGTGAATGTTTCAGTGAGTATTCTTTCAAAACCTGGACTTTTGGGCTCAAAGGTTACTATTTAAACTCCTTCACTACTAGCCAAGCCTTAAAAGTTATTTGCCACCACAAGTCTGGATGGTCCATGGTACGACCAGGAGTGAATTTTCTACTCACTAGTGCTAAAATGTGCCACACCCCCTGCTTTCAAACAGTGTGGGAATTTTCATCGGGTGATGTCACTCCTACAGTCATGGCTAAACTATGGCAGTACCACAATAGGGTTAGCTCCACCCACTCGGTTAACCCTATTATGATGCTGCTATGGATCTATCCTGGAACAAAAACTATGGTCACTATACCTATATTTTGTTTTATGAACCATTTGCAATATTTAATAAAAGGTTAAAAGAAAAAGGCTTCTAAATAACTGGAATTAATGAGATATTATACAAGTTTACTAACCGATTCTGGAAAGTGTTGGGGCCTAGTGGGACACACTGTATTCTCCACTGGGCACTCTGATCAGGATACAGGACATACTTGATCTGTTTCTCCAGACCCATCTCCTTCTCCAGCGTAAAAAGATGCTCCTTCCAGGGACAGCCCCCTTGAGCTAGAACAATAACTTCACCACTATTATCCACCTGGAATAGAAACAGAACAAATCATATCATTAGTAGGGACACCTGCCTGGTCACAATAGACATCCAGTGCCTGTGGTTTGAATGTGAGTCCATCAGTGACTTGGATTACATTTTTGAACTAGCACCAGCAATTTTATCATTTCCAGTATCAAGAGGCCACTTTATGGAACACGTTATGTTAAAGTTCACCACCATGTTGCTACCTGGAATCTGGTCCGGATTGCTTCCTCCACAAGAGCACGAGCTGGCAGCCAGGATCGATGATAAAAATCCAGCCGGGAAACAAATTCTATACCAGTCAACTCCATTGCCCTTCTAAAGCCACTCTGCAATAAGAAAGTTTTATGAGCCAAGAGCTTTGTGCAATGTGTGTGGTAAAGCCTAGACAAATCCCACCTATAATGGTCAATATGCAGGGGAGATGCACTAGACATAAATTGGAGCCAATAATGTTTAAATGTCATATGTTGGTTAGTAAAAATGATAAATATTTTCTCCTAACTTAATACTGATAGCCCATGTAGATGACTATTCACAATCAGGAGAGTATACTTATAATCTATATACTAGCTTCAAAAACAATGTATAGACTAGATCTGTAAGTCTGCATGCTGTAACATTTGATGTCACATTGGAATTCATTACTGAATTTAAAATACCAAGCAAACATCACTGTTTACAGAAGGGCTGGCAAAAGCTCAGGCATTACCTCTGTGTCTTGGTCAGGTTCATTCCAACGTGGGTTAAGATGGCCGACACGTGCGCTTAGGTTGCTCGATATGGAGTAGCGCTGCTCGCAATCACACTGGGATATGCCATTATCAATTGCATCTATTTCTTCAACAAAGTTTTCATACATCTGATTAACAAGAGGGCAATTCATTAATTCCCATACATTATTAAACCTAAAGCAATACAAAACTTACAAATCCATTAAAAAATAAAACAAAAAAAAAAATGTCCCATTGGAATTCATTCAAAAACAAGAAAATACAATAAAAGTATATGGGAGGATTCAGAATTACAGGACTAAGAATATTTGCATGTTCTGAGTGAACATGAGATATGGAATGAAACAAAAAAAGTTCACTTCTGGTGACACATGATTGCCAGTATTTATGTCTCATGAAAGGTTGCAGTTATTTAGGAATGTCAAACCCTTTACTTACTGGAATTGGCAGAATATGATGGATCTATGCAGGAAAGATTTGTGACACGGGATATCTGGATCTGACACTAGACAATCAACACATGTTACCTTAATGAAAAGGATAGGGCCAACCACAGAAGAATAGGATGAGAAAGTACTAAATTGATGATGTTATAACACCACTTACTTTGCCATCATTAAAGGAACACTTCAAGCACCATAACCACTAAAGCGCACTGTAATGGTTATAGTGCCAGATGTGCCCTGATTTCACCACAGAAGTAGTGAAACTAATGAGTAAAGGTTTGACTTCTCACCTGGGGCCTAATAAGTGCTCTCCCCTGGCTCCTCTCAGGTGGAAGCTCCTGGTAGGAGCCTCCATTAGCTCCCCCAAGCCATACAATGCAGGCCTAGCACGTTGCTGAAAGAAGGCAGAGAGATGGCTCAGCAGACCCCAGTTATGAAATCAAACTATTACTTAACAGATTAACTACTTACATTTGGGTCACCAGGGCATCATAACAACAACAGCAGCAGCAGCAGTATGCTGTAGTGGCCATGGTGCTTAGAACATTCCTTTAAAATTTTATTCAGGAAATGATTAATATCCAAATTAGTTTTTTTTAGATTGTATTAGTTCATTTGATGTGTGAAATAAAGCAGTTACGTTTATGCATTATTATTTCATCAGCGTTTTGGAGTCGAGCGCAACTTACTTTGTCATACAATACAGGGATAATGGGGTCATCCTCTTCTGTATTTAACAGGGTAGCAAGTATCTGAGATCCAAAGTGTGCATAGACAAGGCCAGCACTGCTCATTTTAGTGACCCATGGCTTGTCAGGGCACAAGCTGTGCATGCTTTCTGAGAATGATCTGGAGAAATTAAAGATTTTGAGAAAATAAATAAATCAATCTGAAAGACGACTAAACAGAGCAAGAAGCAAAACTAATTTGATCACAAGCTACACCACTGAGAACTCTGCAATCAAAAACAATTCAGTCCAAATAGAAAACTTTACCAGCTTTAGTATAGCATATACGGTAATAGTCGCACACCTTATGTGGTGGTGGATTAAATCGTACTTTATACTGGTCTCTGTGTCTAACTTTTAAATGCTATAGTAAAGCTGGTAAAGTGTTCTATTTGGACTTAATTGTTCTTGATTGCTGAAATCAGTGGTGCAGCTTCTAATATAAAATCGGATTTCCCCGTTATCTGTCGTATAGATCTCTGGATAAACGCAAGTAAAAGCCCAACAAATTCACTAAATGGTGTTTTCTAAAGTTGGAAATATATTCTAATTGCGGGCGTGAAATTTGCATTTTGGGATGAAGATCTGGAGCAAAACTAACCTCTGATGGTGGTCATAGCGATGGCGGGCTGGGTCATACTCGCCACCCACATCCACTACAACATCACACTGGGCCAAAAGCTGAGGATCCCGGGTCCTCACAATCTCTGCATTCTAAAAAATGTGAAAGCAAAGATAGTTTATCATAAAGCACCATAGAAACACGCACAAAACGTTCTTAACCCAGACACATACATACACCTCACAAAATGTAAAAAGAAGAATCAAGTGCAGAGGTTTATTTGATAAGCAGCAAAGAGAACTGAAAACCAATATCTGACAGCTTGGCCAGGAGAATTATTTAGATCAAAATTACACAAGCTGGTATTTAGTTCTTAAATAACCAATACATTTATTTTTATAATCATGATACAAATTCAACAAAGTGCTGTCAGCATGTGCTAGTTAACAGCTCAGCAACACTACTGCATTACATTTACACCAATGGCATTGACCATTGTATTTATCTGACATAATGTAAGCACACTTTACCCGTATATTAACTATGGAAGATTCAAACATATGCTGCTGCAGTTCCATTTCAGAACATAGTTATTCTGAATATGGAAGCCCCCACCAATAACATGCGTTCAACAATAGACACCATAAAGCCCTCTAACAAGGTCTTATCCATGCCATGCTTGTGCCAGGACGGTGCTTAGTACAATGGCTGCCCCCATAGATGCTCAGAATTTTAGCCCAGAGCTGCTCAGCAACGCCCTGTCAAGCAGTGAATGGAGAATCATGGCCTATTTCCCAGCCACATGTAACCTTTGGAACTGCAACTACTGTGGACTACACTTCCCATGATGCACTCCGAGGCCTCATGGTGTTGTAGCCCACAGCAGGTGGCTTCCCATGATCTAGCCCCCCCAGCCCAGGCCGTGAAGGCTGCCCTGAGACCCCCACCCTGTAAGGCTCCAGCGTCCTCAGCAGGTAGCACGCGAGCGCCTCGTCGCAGTGGAAAGTCCCGTTGTGAGTTCCGATCTTGGGCGCCATGAGTCGCTCCTCCCTCCGTGGGCGCTTTGGGTCTTCAGGCATCAAGAGAGCCGAGGAGGAAGCGGCAGCACGGGCGCTCACACAGTACAGAGACAGCAACTGCAGCGTGCGGGAACACAGGCCCCGAAACACCATGTGGAACCAAATATTGCGGGCAGGAAGAGCGGCCGGAGACAATACGTAGCCGCACTCTGCACTTCCGGAGCCCACTGTCTCCATGGAAACACACTGATACATCTCTCCCAAGTGTCCATATGTGATAGGAATAGTCCCTATCTTGTCCTGTCTAAATGTTCCCCTTTTCCAAGAGCTCCATATTTGACACAAGTAATGTGTCCTTAAACTGCAATAAATGTGTTTAGAAATCAGTCTGTGAAGATATGAGACATGCCCCATGTTCTAAATTACATTTCATGTTCTAAATTACATTTACATTTTTGTTGCCTAAATTGTTATTAGCAAGTCACCAATAGTTTTTCACGACAGCCCTGCTACTGGTCACACCGCTGAATTAAAGTGTCACACTTTGTCCATTTGAAAAGTTGGGAGGTATGACAAGCGGTAGACAATACAACTGGTAATAATAAAACACACTGCATAGTAGTAGTGATACCGGAGAAACTGACGGAAGCCAAGCACAGAGAGATGGACACAGGTTTCTTCAGGAAGGAAGAGATTCTTTATTCGGTTCACCGATCGGGACTCAGAGGGACTAATGTCACCAAAATACAACAAGTTCTGAGCCCCGGACAATAGTGTAGGCTCCTTATATAAGTATGTAACTCCAACCATAAGTAGCTCCACCCACACATTCTCTTACCCAATCAAAACGAATAAGAACTAACTTCCTGTTTGACCGCATGGCTTGCCCAGCACAATGAAGGAGGGGAATACTACATCCGGTATTCTCGCACATGCTCCGTACACTACTGATTGTATCTTTGCCACGTGCAACCAACCGACTGATACACCAGTATATGCACGTACACATGCCACGTGGTAATCTCGGCCTACTAAATTTATTTTTACAGAGATTCCACCACATTCCCCCCTTTGATGCCTCTGATATTTTCACAATTACGGAGGCATCACTTAACCTTAGTTTGCATATACCTCAGGTTGCCATGAACCAGACCAGACCTTGCGACTAATGACGTGAATCCCTCAACATTCCTCTTCCTGCACTAGTTCTCCCTGATTTAGAGCCTCATATCTATATATGGCCATTATCTGTGCAGCAGCCTGCACAGACCTAACTACCAAAGGAACAAGACATGGTAGGAGAAGACACAGCATTAAGATTAGCATAACTCCACCTACCAATGCCTTAAGTCCTCCAAACTGCTCATACCAATTACCAAACCAACTACTTGGATTATACCCTTTCCATACCTGAGTAGGCACATGCACTAGTTTAACCATATGGCTAGTAAGCTCAGCTATTGCTTGCCCTTCATCATCTATTTGAAGACAGCAATTGCTTAGGTTAAACTTCCCACATACACCTCCCTCTACTGCCAATAGATAATCCAAAGCTAATCTATTTTGGTAAAACGGCTGTCCTCATCCTAGTATTATGCTTCGCTAGGAGATTGAGCGCTTGTGATGTCTCATTGGTAATTATCTCAACCACTGCTTGTAACCTTATAATGCGGTTGAGCATATATATTGGGGTTCTGTATCCGAAAGTACCATCTTCTGCCCATGTGGCTGGCCCATAATAATCTATGATACGCTGGGGAGGCCACTCATTATCTTCCCAGGTACCTATCTCTAGGGGTCCCCTTTTCTTCCTATGATTCACATCATACACTTTAACTCCCAAAGTCTCTCCTGTTTCAATAGGCAACAAGAAGAAGGATGGTTTGAGCATACCTAGCACACATGCCCCTTCCCAGTCCTGTGGTAACTCCGAATAGGCCTTCTTACCACAGATCCAGTACAAATTTGCTGGGGCTTTCCAACTAGATGTGATAGATAGATCAAACCACACGTCCTTTAAATTGGCATAATTTGCAAACGGGTTAGGTGGTTCTGAGACATTTGAAGCCGACCACCAGGTTGTATTCTTTGTATTATCATCATAAGCTTTTTGCCCTAGACAAGTTAGTTCTCCTACAGATGTGTTAAACATTATTCCTTTTCTTGCTATACAAACATAACCTATGATGGAGGTCTTTAATCTCCACTCAGATTTACCTCTAACACTCATTTGATAATCGGCTTGTGAAGATATTATTTGTTCAACTGTCTCAGAACCGGACATTACCTCCTTTGCTTCCCAAGGCCATTGGTCTCCCATGTTAGTACCTCTGTGGTGGAATCTCGGTAAAAATAAATTTAGTAGGCCGAGATTACCACGTGGCATGTGTACGTGCATATGCTGACGTATCGATCAGTTGGTTGCACGAGGCAAGATACGATCAGTAGTGTACGGAGCATGTGCAAGAATACAGGATATAGTATTCCCCCTCCTCCATTGTGCTGGACAAGCCATGCGGTCAAACAGGAAGTTAATTCTTATTTGTGTTGATTGGTTAAGAGAATGTGCGGGTGGAGCTTAATATGGGAGGAGTTATATGCCTATATAAGGAGCCTGCACTATTGTCCGGGGCTCAGAACTTGCTGTATTTTGGTGACATTAGTCCCTCTGAGTCCCGATCGGTGATCCAATAAAGAATCTCTTCCTTCCTGAAGAAACCTGTGTCCATCTCTCTGTGCTTGGCTTCCGTCAGTTTCTCCGGTATCACCTCCACATACATAGCAGTTGGTCACATTAAGACTACCAGCAATACTTTCAGCTAAATCTATAAACAGGTTTTTAGCATTATGGGGGATCTTATTATCTACACTCATCTCTTCATAAAAAGAATGGAAAACCTGATGAGTTTGGGATGCTACGGTATTGATAGCCTTGATAGCCTTTGAGAAAGGCGCTCTTCATAGTGCCGAAACGCGTTAGGCAATGGATTTTTAAACACAGCACTTTATTATTTTCATTTTCACTGTTTGGGGTGTTTAACTAGGGTGAGAGGAGTAGAAGCCTGTATGGAGCTTTGTATAGGGAAGTAGTAGCTTATTCTTCTGACTGGCTTTGTCTCACTGCCGACTATTTTGTTCTAAAAAGTCAGTGTTAGGCATGTTGCTACACTGACTCCAATAGCAACCTGCAGTGCAGCGGTTCATAGCCACCCATTGGGTCTTGAGGGTTTTTTTCTTTACCAGCTGACTACTCTAAGAGCATGAGCCTTCTAGATATAAAAGCTAGTATGTCATGTAGTACGGATTCAAGTAGAACCCTCCAGCGTTACCACTACTAGGGGCAAAGTGTCCTTTTATCAGTATTGTGCTATGGTTCACTGGGTATTCACCTGTTCATACTAGTCTATATAAGGCATCTATAAGCTCTACTGTAACCATTTCTAGGGGCTCAGTGTATCTTTATCAGCGGTCAATATAGCCCACACTTTCGTGTGTCCAAGGTAGCGGCTTTGTGGAGAGGCAGGGAGAACTGCAGTAACTTTATGCCCTATGTGTACACTTTAGCCAATTAGAGTAACTATTTATCACTGATCCGGCAATATCCTCTAGTGTAGCCAGTTCTAGGAGCTTTAGTGTCTCCTTATTACGTTTTGGCCTTTTTCTCACTGGGGATCTATTTGCACTCAGTAGTCAGTTTGAGTAATTAGTATACTCTATTGCAACCATTCACTGGGGTACGCATTCTTTCTTCTAGCTGCCTCTCTACCGGATTTCGATGCTATGCTTATTAGCATTTGTATTTACCTGGGTATAGGATATTTACCCTCCTCATACCCCTTGCTTTAGCCTCTTCCTTAGCTCCCCGAGCTTCGTTGGTCTCCTCTCCCCCTTATTTAAGTGTTTGCATTTCATTTTATCATTATATTTTTTATTTTTCTTGTTCATGGTTATGTATACCAATTAAAGATTACTAACTTTTAACAGACAACAGAGATTCATATCTCATTGGTGTTTCCCGGACTTTCTGTCCGTGGTTTACACCTCTCTTTTTCCTACTGGGACAAATATACTTATCGTTAGACCCATACGTTCTCTCCCATTTAAGATCCCCACATACATTCCACGGCTTTCTACCACTTGATATCGCCTTACATGCATCAAATAACAGAACACCCGAAGAATGTACGGTTTCTAATACTGTTTTATTTATTAGGGTCCCCTGTGGATCTCCATTCCGGAGGGTCAACCAAATCGTACGGGGTTGATACTCTGGATTGAAGCACTTAGGGTCTCCTACTCCTAAATGGCATACACTATATTCTATACCTAAGTATCTACACCTAGACACATATCCCTTACACTCATATTGTGAATGCCAAATTAGGGTCTGGGAAATATGGTTACCTGTTATAGTAGTCTTAATGCAAACCTCACAGCTAGGAGTGTCGGTACCTCTACCTTCCTGAATATTTAAAAACACAAAAATACACATTATCAAAAACACTTCTTTCGACGTCTTCATCCTCAGTCTTCGTCCGTGTGATGGCACCTCAGCTTCCAGGATGTAAGGGCTGCAAGGAATGGAGTTCTGCTCTACCCTTCACAGAGGTCCATTCGAGACACCCTGGCTATGACACGTGGGTAAGTGGTCAGGCTTTATTATGGCCGTCAAAACACTCACTTACTGATCTCTTTAAATACAATTGTAATCCCAATATCTCCTCGTCACTCCGACTGAGTCGTGCGCTTTTACCGGATCTTGCAGGGATTCTCTGGATCTGGTGTAGCTTGCCAAGAATCTACTGCTGCTGGTTTAACCCTGGAGTGATGAATCCACGGAGTCACTTCAGCCACCTTTATTGCTGTAGGGGTAGACAAAAGAACAACATAAGGACCCCTCCACTTAGGCCCTAACGGTATACTGTTCCACTCTTTAATCCACACTTGATCTCCTGGATGATAGCTATGAACAGGGGGATAAATATTCACAGGTAATCTATCTTGTACCCATTTCTGTACCTCCTCCATAGTTTTACCCAACTCTACAACCTGCTGCCGGGTAATTCCTTCTCCCAACTGACTCAAATCCCCCCTTAAGTTACCAAGTACTGGAGGTGGACGCCCATACATGATTTCAAAAGGTGAGAGACCCATACTTCTGGTAGGTGTACTACGAATACGTAATAGAGCTATAGGCAAAAGAACATTCCACTTAAGCTGAGTCTCTTGACACATCTTTGCCAACTGGTTCTTAATAGTTCTATTCATTCTTTCTACTTTACCAGAGCTCTGAGGTCTATATGCCGTATGAACAGGGCCGGCGCGTCCATAAGGCGGCACAGGCGGCCGCCTTAGGGCGCACCGGCTCCGGGGGCGCAAGATTTCAGTGACGCCGGCGCGGCAGGGCTGCGATCAGGCGCTGCGAGGGAGCTCTAACCTCTCTGCTCTGCTCCCTCGCGCGCTGTCTAGTGATGCCGCGGGAGCCGGAATATGACGTCATATTCCGGCTCCCGCGGCATCAGCAGACAGCCCACGAGGGAGCAGAGCAGAGAGGTTAGAGCTCCCTCGCAGCGCCTGATCGCAGCACTGCCGCACGCCGCCCAGCAGCCCCACTGGACCCCAGGGAATGATCCACACCAGCTCTCCAGGTAGGGAGGCTGGGTGGATATTATTTATGTATTAAAATAATTTGTGAATGTATGTGATGTGTCTGTGTGTGAGAGTGTCTGTGTGTGAGAGTGTCTGTGTGTGTAAGTGTCTGTGTGAGTGAGTGTCTGTGTGTATGTGTCTGTGAGTGAGTATGTGTCTCTGTGTGTGTGTGAGTGTGTGTGAGTGAGTGTCTGTGTGTCTGTGAGTGTGTGTCTGTGAGTGAGTGAGTGTGTGTGTCTGTGTGTGTGAGTGTGTGTGAGTGAGTGTGTGTCTGTGAGTGTGTGTGTCTCTGTGTGAGTGAGTGTGTGAGTGTCTGTGTGTCTGAGTGTGTATGTGTCTCTGTGTGAGTGTGTGTCTGTGAGTGTGTGTCTGTGAGTGTGTGTCTGTGAGTGTGTGTCTGTGTGTGAGTGTCTGTGTGTGTGTCAGTGTGTGTGTTTGTGTGTGTGTGTGTGTGTGTGTGCGTGCGTGAGTGAGTGAATGTGAGTATGTGTCTGTGTGTGTGTGTGCGTGAGTGAGTGTATGTGTTACTGTGAGTGACTGTGTGTCTGTGAGTGACTGTGTGTGTGAGTGAGTGAGTGTCTGTGAGTGTGTATGTGTCTCTGTGTGAGTGAGTGTGTGAGTGAGTGTCTGTGTGTCTGAGTGTGTATGTGTCTGTGTGAGTGAGTGTCTGTGTGTGAGTGTCTGTGTGAGTGTCTGTGTGTATGTGTCTCTGTGTGTGTGTGTGTGCGTGAGTGAGTGTATGTGTTACTGTGAGTGACTGTGTGTGAGTGTATGTGTGTCTGTGAGTGTGTGCGTGAGTGTGTGCGTGAGTGAGTCTATGTGTGTCTGTCAGTGTGTGCGTGAGTGTATGTGTGTCTGTGAGTGACTGTGAGTGTGTGCATGAGTGAGTGTATGTGTGTCTGTGAGTGTGTGCGTGAATGAGTGTATGTGTCTGTGAGTGACTGAGTGTGTGCGTGAGTGAGTGTATTTGTGTTTGTGAGTGATTGTATGAGTGTTGCATGTGAGTGTGTCAGTGTATGTGTGTGTCTGTCAGTGTGTGTTTGTGAGTGTCTGTCAAATCAGTGAGAGTATCTTTGTCATTGAGTCTGTGTGACTATCAGTGTGTCTGTCAATGAGTGTCAATCAGTGTGTGTGTGTCAGATCAGTGAGTCTCTGTGTTTGTCATTGAGTGTGTGTGACTGTCAGAAGAACACTAAGGGACAGGGAAGGGAGGGGACCAATAATGGACGGGGAGAGGGGCTGGTTAAGAGGCACATAGGTGAAGATGTTATTTTTGAATAGGGGGGGGGCGGAAAAATACATCTTCGCCTATGTACCCAAAAATCCTTGCACCGGCCCTGCGTATGAAGCTTCCACTTAATACCAAGCATATGAGTCAGTTGTTGTAAGCACTGATGAACAAAGGCTGGACCATTATCCGATCCTATAGAGCATGGTAGTCCATATCGGGGTATTATTTCTCGTAACAGGAATCGTACAACTTCTCCTGCTTTCTCTGTACGAGTAGGACATGCTTCTACCCAGCCTGAATAGGTACACACAACTACTAGTAGGTAGCGATGTCCACCGGATTTAGGCATTACTGTATAGTCTATTTGAAGATCGGACATAGGGAGTCCCCCCATATACTGAACTCCTGGTGGTTTTACTGGTCCTTGCCCTGCGTTGTTCTTAGCACATATTACACATCTTCGTACAATGGCTTGAGTCAAGTTGGACAATCTTGGTATGTAGAAATGTTTTCTGAGAGATTCTTCCATACTATCTCTTCCAGAATGTGTCCTGTTGTGATAGTTCTGGACAATTTCTACAGCTAGTGATGCTGGAATGACTATTCTTCCATCTTCTAATTGATACCATTTGTTCTCCAGGTACTTCCCAGCTTCAGTCTTTAACCACTCTTCTTCTTGAGCTGTATAAACTGGAGTCCATTGAGACAGTGGAGTCGGTATAAGTGCAGCTATATGTTCCACATATTCCTGTCTTCCTGATTCAGCGGCACGCTTAGCTGCATTATCTGCCATCCGATTTCCTTTGGTTACATCACCATCTCCTTTCAGATGCGCCCGACAATGTATAATACCAACTTCTTTTGGTTCCCACACGGCTTCCAGTAGTTGTAATATTTCAGCTGCATACTTAATTTCTTTACCCTCTGAATTCAATAGTCCTCTTTCTTTATACAAAGCTCCGTGGGCATGAGTGGTTAAAAACGCATACTTGGAATCCGTGTAGATGTTCACTCTTAAACCTTCAGCCAATTGTAACGCTTGTGTTAGTGCAATTAGTTCTGCCTTCTGTGCCGATGTTCCTTTTGACAATGGCCGTGCTTCTATCACCTTGTCTATGGTTGTTACTGCATATCCTGCATAGCGAATCCCTTCTTTCACATAACTACTGCCGTCCGTATAGTACTGGACATCAGGGTTCTGGATGGGAAAGTCACGAAGATCTGGTCTACTTGAAAATACTTCATCCATCACCTCCAGGCAATCATGTTGACTTTCAGTAGGTTGTGGCAAAAGGGTAGCTGGATTTAAGGTGTTAACAGTCTCTAAATGCACTCTTGGGTTTTCACACAACATAGCTTGATACTTAGTCATGCGGCTGTTACTAAACCAATGATTGCCTTTATAGTCTAGCAACGTTTGTACTGCGTGCGGGACTCGCACATAGAGTTCTTGACCCAGAGTGAGTTTATCGGCTTCAGCTATATATGCAACAGGTCTTTGCCATGATCCCAAGTACTGTGTCAATACTCCCACAGCCATTCTTCTTTGCTCGTGTACATATAAGTAGAATGGACGTGTATGATCAGGTAGACCTAATGCTGGGGCACTCATCAAAGCCTTCTTCACATCTCCAAATGCCTTTTGCTGTTCAGGTGTCCACAGGAAGGGATCGTGTTCTGTACCCTTTATAGCTGCATAAAGAGGTTTCGCCAATATCGCATAACTGGGAATCCATATCCTACAGAAGCCTGCTGCCCCCAAGAACTCCCGCACTTGTCTTCTATTCTTGGGTACTGGTATTTGGCATACAGCTTCTTTTCTCTCTGGCCCCATTATTCTTTGACCTTCAGAGATATGGAATCCCAGATACTTGACAGTTGGCTGACACAACTGAGCTTTCTTCCTGGACACCTTGTATCCTGCCTTCCAGAGAATGTGTAGAAGATCATGTGTTGCTTGCTGACATATTTCTCTTGTAACTGAGGCTATCAACAAATCATCTACATAATAGTACACACTCTCCTGGGATGGACTTGAAATCCAGTAAGTCTTGACTTAAAGCTGATCCAAATAGGGTAGGTGAATTTTTAAACCCTTGGGGCAGTCTTGTCCAAGTCATCTGGCGTTTCGAGCCCGTTACAGCATCTTCCCATTGGAATGCAAAGATACACTGGCTTTCCGCAGCAATTCGAAGGCAAAAGAAGGCATCTTTGAGATCTAAGACAGTGAAATAGGTAACCCCGCCCGGAATTAAAGCAAGCAGGTTATATGGATTGGGCACAACTGGGTGTATACTTACGACCGCATCATTGACTGCTCTCAAGTCCTGCACAGGGCGATACTCATCTGTACCGGGCTTTTGAACAGGCAGCAATGGGGTGTTCCAGGGGGAAGTACAGAATTTTAGGATACCATACCGTATGAACTTATCCAAATACGATTGTATATTCTTCTTGGCCTTTTGTGGGATATGATATTGCCTTAAGCTCACTGGATAGACCCCAAGTTTCAGTTCGATTCGAATTGGTGGGATATTACGAGCAAGTCCTGGTGGGTTGTTCTCTGCCCAAACTTCTGGTATATTGAACAAGGATTCATCACTCTTAGGGTTTTGGCTAGTCAACGCTGTATAAAGTCGCCACTCTTCTTCCTTTGGTACAGATATTGTCATTATACCTGAAGGTCCTTTGAACTTTAAAGATGTTGTTCCATTTGGTAGAAACGTTATCTGTGCTTGTAGTTTTGACAACAAATCACGTCCTAGCAGTTGGACTGGACATTCAGGCATATAAAGGAATTGATGTTTTACTACGTGGCCTCCCAATGTACAGAGTCGACTTTTAAGAACCGGTTTAGCAGCACTCCTTCCAGTTGCTCCTATTACGGTGATAGTTCTTCCAGATGGAGGAGCAACTAGGTCAGTCACCACCGAATGTTCAGCACCAGTATCGATCATGAACGCACTCCTTTTTCCCCCTATTGATACATCGACCATAGGCTCCGCTCGGCCAAGGGGGATAGAGCCCGGTCGGTATCAATAGTCCTCCATGACCTTGTCAGCCAATCCTACAAAGTCCCTATCTTCTCTATCGCGGGATCTCTGCGCTGCTGGATAATACCTGTCTTCTCTAACACTTCCTCTATTGCTACCATTACTCCCTCCAGGACCTCCTCTACCTCTCGCTCTGCCTCTATAATTACCATATCCTGCCCTAGGTCTGTCTCTCTCATACTGTTCCCTTTGTGGACACTCACTTCTCCAATGCCCTTCTTCCCTACAGTACGCGCACTGATTCCTACTCAGGGGTTCCCTATTCCACTTACTATCGCCTTTATCTGCTCCCCTATACACCTCTTTCTCCCTTCTATCTACGCCTGCGATCGCTACCGCTAGCATATCTGCCTTTCTACGCATCTTGCGCTGTTCCTCTTTCTTCGTTTCTGTTTCCCTGTTCATATACACCTTATTCGCTACCTCCATTAGTTGGGTTATGGACATCCCTACGAATCCTTCTAACTTTTGTAGCTTGCGCTTTATATCCCCGTAGGCTTGGCTGACAAAGGCAGAGTTAACCATCCGGGAATTCTCAGGGGCCTCCGGATTAAAGGGGGTATACAAGCGGTATGCCTCCAATAATCGGTCATAAAAGACACTGGGCGATTCATCACATTTCTGCAATACTTCAGCCGTCTTAGACATGTTAATCGCCTTCTTTCCTCCAGCTTTCATGCCAGCAATAATAGCGTCCCTATAAGCTTTTAAATGAACCAAGTCTGCGCCATTGACATTCCAATTTGGATCGGCATTTGGATAATGTGCTGTGGCCCATGCTGCTGGGTTGGCCTGATTTTGTGTACGGGCCTCTTCTTCCAGCGCTTTAATTGCCGCTTGATTTATCCTAGTCCTTTCCTCGTTATTAAACAATGTCATTAATAATTGCTGGCAATCAGCCCAAGTGGGATTATGTGTCTGCACTATTGAAGTAAACAGATCCGTCATGGCTTGAGGCTTTTCGGTGTAAGAGGAGTTATGGGTCTTCCAATTAAAGAGATCGGTGGTCGTAAAAGGGACATAGACTTAGACTGGATCAGCATATTGTATCTGGCCGTCATCGTTAATGTGTGTCGGGCCAGGAGTCAATCGAAGTGGCATTTGATAATGTCGGGGTTGGAGAGTACCGGTCAGTTGTCGGGTTAATATGGGGCTTCGTAGAGATGCGTCAGTTAGGGGTTCCGGTCGAGGGGTAATAAGACAAGGGGATAGCTTTACTATGGGGAAGGTTGGTGAGTAGAATATTCCGGGCCGGGCTAGGGGGAGCCTGACCGGAAGCTAGATATGGCGCCAAATCAGGATATGTGGGGTTAACGGAAGCAGGTATCGGAAGGGGAGGTTTTGAAACAAAGGGGCTGGGCTCTGAGCTAGAGGAGGAAGTAGGTGGGGACAACGGAGCAAGGGGAGGAGCATTTCCAGCAGCACCTCCTCTTCCTCTTCCTGTGGAGGAGTAGTAAGGGGGCGGCATAGGGATCTCAGACTCAGGGGGCGTGTCCAAAATGGGCGTAATTACGGCCTTAGTGGACAAGCGAGTCCTGGCCACCATGAGGCGACATTGTTCCTCGTGGCATACTCGGATCCATTTTGGCGAGTCATTTACGGCCTGCCTCCAACAATCAATATAGGGAAACTGGCCGTAAAGTTCAGGCCTACCTGATACAGCCACGTGTACACGCTGTACCAGATTAGGATCCAAACTGCCACGTGGTGGCCATGCGGCAACCAAAGTAGGCCATTCCCTACTACACAAAGTAATCAGGCGTGCTGGAGACATCTTTACCCCAAAATCACATGCTTTATATCCCTTTTTAAAATTCTTTATCATACATCCTAAGGGATCCAAAATCGTCGAATCCGACGCGCCCATACTTAACAATGGAGCGTCGTTTCCAACAGAAACTATACAAACACTCTACCAACGGTCACACCCGTTCCCTCGGCAACAGCACCACGTGGTTCAGTTACTAAGTGAAACGCACACAACAAAACACTCAGGGAATTCCCGTACACACACAGCTGTTACACCAGTCACTAAGTAACTAATACTGTGCCCTTTGGCGAAACTATACGGTCACCCACGCTATAATTTCCTATATTTGAATTACCCGTCTATAACATACCCCAGTAACATCGTCTTTACAAACAGTAGTTACAGTACGGTTAGCATAGGTTAAAGTACAATTTAAAGTCACAGTACAATTAGTAGTGGTTATGGTGTTAAACATGCAACATAGACGACAATTATTAGTACTTATTTACAGTGTCAGTAATTATACATGGTTATGGTACCGTGCGCTATAATACAATTATACACTATTCACACTCTCGCTAGACGGCAGAGCTCACGCTATCTAGCAAGATATACACGCTACTACAACAATCTTTAACACATATACAATTCCCAACTAATCTATTGGCCAGTACCTTGATGGACTACCTAAAACTATCTACATACGTTTTGGTTAGCCACACTGCCCAAGCACCACATATAGCGAACTAGAGGGCGGAATTTACAACAGTACCCTCTTAGTCTATCTACTCTATCAATAGTCTAGTGGGTTCCAAATTTACACGCCTTCCCACTTAGTCAAGATAGGTTGAGATCTAGCGAACCGAATTTACACAGGCGCCGCTTAGTCTCCCGGTCCCTCCGACCTAGCGAACAAAATATACACCCTAGAACGCTAGTCTAGACAAGACACCGGTGTCCGGCTAGGGCTATTTACACCAGAACCCCACCTGACTCCAAACCAAAATTAAACGGGCTTACTAAAGGGCGTTTAATTGAGCGGTGCGCCTTCGCTCCTTCCCTCCACTGGAGGGGGCAGATTCCAAATAACCCCTTATGGGCCTACCGCACAATCGGTATCCAATACCCCTAATGGATCCGCCGTCTAAAACAGCGGTCGTCTTACCTCCTCGTTCCTGAACCTGAGTTCACACTCATTGACGGGGACACCCAAGCACTTACTACGTAGAGGCCGATGATCTCCTGGACAACAAACCAGTGGCGCCGAGACGAAGGGAGGTCCACGCAGAAGTTCAGGGGTGCAGCCGTAGAGAATGTGGGCAAAGATAGACCGTCTCACGCCTCTGCTTCTCAGCTACCGTTGAACGATGAGCTTCCCGGCCAATGCACCAAGTGATACCGGAGAAACTGACGGAAGCCAAGCACAGAGAGATGGACACAGGTTTCTTCAGGAAGGAAGAGATTCTTTATTCGGTTCACCGATCGGGACTCAGAGGGACTAATGTCACCAAAATACAACAAGTTCTGAGCCCCGGACAATAGTGTAGGCTCCTTATATAAGCATGTAACTCCTCCCATAAGTAGCTCCACCCACACATTCTCTTACCCAATCAAAACGAATAAGAACTAACTTCCTGTTTGACCGCATGGCTTGCCCAGCACAATGGAGGAGGGGAATACTACATCCGGTATTCTCGCACATGCTCCGTACACTACTGATTGTATCTTTGCCACGTGCAACCAACCGACTGATACACCAGTATATGCACATACACATGCCACGTGGTAATCTCGGCCTACTAAATTTATTTTTACCGAGATTCCACCACAGTAGGTCAAATAAGGAAAACTGAATGGATAAAACAGTTATTCAGTAAATGGAAAATGTGTGAAGAATGAAATATTTAAGTCACAGCTTAAACATTTTTAGACTTCCTTTACCCAATCTGTTCTTCACTGGTAGGTTATTCACTAAACTGTGAATTATCGGGATTTGCCAAGGATTTGCAAATTGTGGGCTAAATACTTGATCAGAAAAAAATTCTTCCAGTCATATATGTTTTTGCAGCTCAGTTATTTTGTCCTGATATGTAAAATTCCCTGGTGGATTCTCAGCCAGAACCAGCTCAAAACATTCTGCTGCCTGGATCCAAGAGGCAAATGCTGCCCCCCTCCACAATCATGCACACACACAAGCACATCAGCGCAGTAATACATATACAGGCAGTCCTCACTTACCGACTAGGTACCATTTTTTCAACTTAGTTGTGAAACAAATTGATTGGTGAGGAACACTTTTACACAGACACAATAACACCCTGGTGCATACACTCACACACAGAGACTTAAATACACATGGACAGGGACACACATGCTTTCAAACTGTCTGATGTTCCCTGCCCCTTTCCATAGCACTAGATTGCACCCCACTTCCACGGCTCTCTCCTACCTTTCATCTGTTTCTCTTCCCCGCTTTCATGTGTCTCCTCCCTCTTCCATCCTTCTCTCTTGTGTGATTGACAGGCAGTCTGGCCACTATGGGCATTGCCAGTGACACTATTCATGTCACTAATCCGCCTGTTTCTACACCCTCCCACCTGTGTCCCACTTGCAGGAACAAGGAAGTTGGCAGGTATTCTTTTATTTCACAGTCTGTTTAATTTTGAATTTCTTAACTGCTGCTCTGTTAAGAGCATGCAGGATCATGTGTGGGATTAAACTTCACATTTAACCATTTTATCACAAAGCTTTAAGTGAAGTGTCAAAATGCTTAAATTAAATAGCCTGGGGATATACTTTCTACAAATATATACATCTACTTAAATGTTTTGGATTCTGTGACTACTATAAAGTTTGTAATCTCAGCATAACAAATTTTGCAAAATTGTAGTTTTAAAACAGTAATTCACTCCTTGCAGCATTTGTTATAATGTAAAAAAAAATAAATGAAATGTAATTCTATACATATTGGACATTTTAACAATCAGAACTCATTAGTGAATCTATTTTAAGTTAGTTTTCTTTAGGTGCCTTAGTTGTTCAGAAATTAGTTTTTTCTCCTTATTTTTCCATTTTCTAAATATCATATACGTGGCTCCCTCAGGATTATTTGCCCATCCTGAGTTTGTGGTGATATTAATATTGACTAAATGATCCGAGTCCACCTACGCTGGTGTAGCGTGAGACAGGTTTAATACTACAATGCATAAGCAAATGCGCCCTAGCCAAGGTTATTATGTCCATACACATAATACATGACAAGGTACTCTTGACACACCACATTCATGCTTCAGAACATAAAGAGGAGCACCCCTCTAAAGGGAAAGTTTGACACACACATATATATATATATATATATATGGATGCCATAGGTGTGCCAAGGGGGGTACCAGATGATTTTGCAGTAAAAGGAAAGTTTGAGTCCATTTTCCCAATCGTCACTGCTAATAATTATAATAATATTTTGATTTGCATTTATTATATCTATTGCAACCAACAACGTTTACCTGTCACCATGACTTGTTGTGCCTATATTCCAGATAACACAGGTCCATATGGTAATGTAAGCTCGTCTATTTATGATGTCCCTCTGAAGAACTAAGAAGACTTTAAGAACCGTTACTTCATAGGGTTTTGTGCCTTTGGGCTAACCTGTCCTCTGAAACTAACTAATAAAGTTTATCTCTTAGAATATTAACATTTCATAGGGGGGACTGATGTAGAATTATTAAAAATCTTTATTGTACTTGTATTGAATTATTGCACTAACTCCATTTTAACCTGATGCTGTGACAAATCCTCCATTTTGTCCTCCTAACCTGACTTCTCCATATGAAAACTACATTACATGACAGAATTGCTCAGCACATCTAACACAATAGACAAAGACTGTATTTTTCCATAAAGATATGACTAACCCAGGAACTGCTGAATTTCCCCTAACTCGCAACATAGTATAAATTGAAGGCCATGAGAACACTGTAGTAATGAAATGTTCTATTCATAAGAGACCTTGCACCTGACCACGAGATCTGACATCACCGACCGTGTAAAATGACGCTCAAGACCCCCTTGTCCCCACCCGTGTCCAAAATAATACCACCTCTTGGTGGGTGGACACGAAGCTAACCACTTAGTTTTTGATCCAATTAATAATATTGATGGGTGGACACTGATATAGTCACATAACGTTTAATCCAATTAATGATGTTTATTTGTTATTATCTGATATTCAATGATGATGTCATTTTGCTTTTAAAAAGATCTGCACAACTGTTTTCCAACCAGATTGCATTAAATTTTCTGAAGTGCTTTTAACCTGAACTCCATGTGTCAGTGTGAGCTTACTTCTGCGTATACGCAATTTAATCATCTCAGATTTGGAAATAAACAAATATGTTTAAATGTCTATCTGTTCCTGTCCAAATCTGAGATGATTAAATTGCGTATACGCAGAAGTAAGCTCACACTGACACATGGAGTTCAGGTTAAAAGCACTTCAGAAAATTTAATGCAATCTGGTTGGAAAACAGTTGTGCAGATCTTTTTAAAAGCAAAATGACATCATCATTGAATATCAGATAATAACAAATAAACATCATTAATTGGATTAAACGTTATGTGACTATATCAGTGTCCACCCATCAATATTATTAATTGGATCAAAAACTAAGTGGTTAGCTTCGTGTCCACCCACCAAGAGGTGGTATTATTTTGGACACGGGTGGGGACAAGGGGGTCTTGAGCGTCATTTTACACGGTCGGTGATGTCAGATCTCGTGGTCAGGTGCAAGGTCTCTTATGAATAGAACATTTCATTACTACAGTGTTCTCATGGCCTTCAATTTATACTATGTTGCGAGTTAGGGGAAATTCAGCAGTTCCTGGGTTAGTCATATCTTTATGGAAAAATACAGTCTTTGTCTATTGTGTTAGATGTGCTGAGCAATTCTGTCATGTAATGTAGTTTTCATATGGAGAAGTCAGGTTAGGAGGACAAAATGGAGGATTTGTCACAGCATCAGGTTAAAATGGAGTTAGTGCAATAATTCAATACAAGTACAATAAAGATTTTTAATAATTCTACATCAGTCCCCCCTATGAAATGTTAATATTCTAAGAGATAAACTTTATTAGTTAGTTTCAGAGGACAGGTTAGCCCAAAGGCACAAAACCCTATGAAGTAACGGTTCTTAAAGTCTTCTTAGTTCTTCAGAGGGACATCATAAATAGACGAGCTTACATTACCATATGGACCTGTGTTATCTGGAATATAGGCACAACAAGTCATGGTGACAGGTAAACGTTGTTGGTTGCAATAGATATAATAAATGCAAATCAAAATATTATTATAATTATTAGCAGTGACGATTGGGAAAATGGACTCAAACTTTCCTTTTACTGCAAAATCATCTGGTACCCCCCTTGGCACACCTATGGCATCCATATATATATATATATATATATGTGTGTCAAACTTTCCCTTTAGAGGGGTGCTCCTCTTTATGTTCTGAAGCATGAATGTGGTGTGTCAAGAGTACCTTGTCATGTATTATGTGTATGGACATAATAACCTTGGCTAGGGCGCATTTGCTTATGCATTGTAGTATTAAACCTGTCTCACGCTACACCAGCGTAGGTGGACTCGGATCATTTAGTCAATATTAATATCACCACAAACTCAGGATGGGCAAATAATCCTGAGGGAGCTTGGCGTTTGGATTGCTTTAGCTTCACGAGGTCTCCTTTTGGGGTCCTCGGCTTTCCATCGATGGCAAGTGGTCAGGCATTATTATGGCCATCAAACACCTACTTGTTGGTATCTTTTTTTCTTTAGAGTCAAAAGTGTGTCAAAATCAACAAATGTTACTTCTCATGTTGCAGAGAGAGAGAGAGTCTTGAATCTGGAACAATGAATCCATTGAGTGATCTCTGCAACTTTCACAATGCACTATTGGGTATATGGTCTTGGTTGTCACATTGATGACCGGCTAGGCTTCTGGCCATCCTGACAAAATGTCTATTATAACTAGTGCATATTTGACCCAGTAGCTCTTTGTCACCTGGATTCTTGAAAGGGATATTGAGAGTTAGCTAGGTGCTTAGGAGTATTTAGAGATCAAAGAGTTCATGAGGGTCTTGGATAGGTATAAAGTTCCATGGGCTCACTGCCCAGTACATGTTTTTGGGTAAACAGAGCTTGAGAGCGTTGGAGTACAGCCCGTCTTCAAGGGTTGCCCCTTTCTGTTTTTCCAGCTTTGTATTTCTTCAGGGTCAGTAGCTGCTTGTCATTCTTTCAGAAGCTTGAGATCTGTAGGTAGGATTTACATGGTGAGTATAGAAGTTTCTTTAGCGGACACCATTCTGTCCACTTCCCTTGGTGCACTTGTGGCTTGGTTGGCAGCTTTTAGTCAGCTGAGTGGTGCTTCTTATCTTCCAGATTGATCCAAAATAATGTGCTGCACCCAGGGCATATCTTGAGTCAGTGTAGATATTGGCATGTCTTCCTTCAGGCATTTTGTATGCCACTGAGAAGGCTGTCAATTCAGCGTCTTGAGCAGATGTGAATGAGGAAAGTGAAGATGCTTGACGTACCTGATCTTCTGTAGCAACAGCAAATCCAGTATGGTACCTTTCCTCTTTATCCGCAAACAGAGTAGAGTCAGGATCTGGTAAAGCTACTGCATGCTCTGTTGAAAGGTGTCTTGTTTCTTCTTTCATCTGTTCAAAGCAACCATGAGGAGCAGTAGAAGAGGTTTCCTCACCTATTTCTGTGTGAGATTGGGGGGTATTTGTCTTTCTATTTACAGTTCTCTTGTTGACCCCCCTCTGTAGAGAGTTGCAAATTGATTGTTAGTGTTTCATGTGTTCCTTTCATGAGATTTCTGGGGGCTTAGTGAAGAAAAAACATGAGGGACAGCCACCCCCCTTACAGGTGTCTTACTTCCATGGGAATCTGGGTCAGGACCGCACTATTTCCTTGAGAGTGCCCAAAACAATTCTTTCATGTCTGAATAATTTTTCGTTAGTGTGGTATTCCCCCCTGGGAAGTGGCGGAAGAGTGGCCAGAGCAACATTTCTTCAAAAATATAATGTCGTCAGGTAGAGGCAGAGTTGTCTATGGGTGGAGGAAATTGGTAAGGAATAAGAAGGGAGGAAGCATATAAGGGATATAGATATGGTGGTGGGGAGATGGAAGAATGAGTAGTGGATAGAGTGAGAGGGAAGAAGGTGGAGTAGGAGAAGGAGAAGGTGGAGTAGAGGAAGGAGTAGGAGGAGGAGGAGGAGGAATAGAGGAGAAGTAGGAGGAGAGAGGAGAAGGTGGAGTGGAAGGAGAAAGTGGAGTAGAGGGAGGAGTAGGAGGAGGAGTAGAGGGGAAGTAGGAGGAGAGAGGAGAAGGTGGAGTAGAGGGAGGAGTAGGAGGAGAAAGTGGAGTAGAGGGAGGAGTAGGAAGAAGAAGGAGGAGTAAGAGCAGGAAGAAGGAGTAGGAGGAGGAGAAAGTGGAGTAGAGGGAGGAGTAGGAGGAGGAGTAGAGGAGAAGTAGGAGGAGAGAGGAGAAGGTGGAGTAGAGGGAGGAGTAGGAGGAGGAGTAGAGGAGAAGTAGGAGGAGAGAGGAGAAGGTGGAGTAGAGGGAGGAGTAGGAGGAGGAGAAGAGGAGAAGTAGGAGGAGAGAGGAGTAGGTGGAGTAGAGGAAGGAGTAGGAGGAGAAAGTGGAGTAGAGGGAGGAGTAGGAAGAGGAGGGAGGAGTAAGAGCAGGAAGAAGGAGTAGGAGGAGGAGAAGGTGGAGTAGAGGGAGGGGCAGTAGGGGAAAGTGGGGGACTGCAGATGAAGGGGAGGGATCGGTGGGAGGAATAAGCGGGGGTGGGCAGGTAAGGGAGCAGACAGGTGATGTAGCAATGGAGGAGACATCAGAAATCAAGACTAGGTAGAAATGCAATGGAGGCTGCAAATAGCCCATGTACAACAACTATTAACTGGCCCTAAGCTTTCCCTAGAGAAAAATAATAAAAGGCTAACATGCTCATCTCGTCTCCACAAGCCTCGAACGTTTCACTCCCATGGGTGGCCCATGATGGCTTGCCCACCACTTCTCCACACGGGGTCTTGTGCCCGCGGAGACAGACGCTATCCCTGACTCTTGTTCTTAATTTAATAATTTATATCTAACATCTCAAAATGTAATTCCTACTTATATCACAAATATACATTATCACAATTTTTATGTCTCGCAAATGGGATAAAATTTATTCTACTCTTCACTGATAATGTATCTTTAAAACATACGAAATAGACAAATAACATTGTCTTCTGGAAAATAAATGGAAAAGATAATGGAGATTTTGTTAAGCTTATAAATGGCTATACATTAATTCACATTTCTTGTTCTCCAGTTTCTGGCTGTTAATGACAATGTACAATGTAATAGAGCAGCAGGGAATGCTAGCAGAATGCTTGGTTGCATAGGGAGAGGTATTAGCAGTAGGAAGAGGGAAGTGCAGAGTACTGGATACAGTACTGGAGACCATATCTTCAGAAGGATATGGATACCTTAGAGAGAGTTCAAAGAAGGGCTATTAAACTGGTTCATGGATTGCAGGGTAAAATTCACCAGGAAAGGTGAAAGGATCTTGACAGGTATAGCTTGGTGAAAAGATGATAAAAGCATTTTAAATACATAAAGGGAAACAACACAGTAAAAGTGGAGACTATATTTAAAAGAAGGAAAACTACCATAACAAGAGGACATAGTCTCAAAAATAGAGGGACAAAGGTTTAAAAATGATATCAGGAAGCATTACATTACTGAGAGGGTAGTGGATACATGGAATAGCCTTCCAACTGTAGTGGTAGAGGTTAACTCAGTAGAAGTGTTTAAGCATGCGTGGGATAGGCATAAGGCTAAGCACTTGCTGCTAGTAACAGATCTAGAATTAATATACTATAATGCCCAAAGTCTCAATTCCTATGCATATGCAATAATAAAATATCTGGGCTTACAACAAAAATTATGTTAGTCAGTCTTTAAACTTGGCTTATTCATTTGTTCAAGAAATCTTGGTTTATTAGAACTTTCTTTTAGTAAATGTTCTTTAAGATAACCCTTCTTTCAGCATGTTATCAATCTTTGTACACAAAGCTAAAACACACTTGTTACTTATACGTGAAACGATAGACATATATATTCTATCTACATATTAACCATTACTTGTCACAGACACTTTCCTGATATAGGGAAACTAATAGTAGGATAATTTTAGTAATTGTAACCTTTTTGTTCATAATATATGGGAATTAAGGAAGACAGCATGTCTTTAAGATAGGATGAGCATGACACAATACACGGGCGGATATGACCTCACTGATATGGTAAGGGCAGAGTGAGGGCAGGAGGAGGCGTGGGTACTAAGGACAACCTTCTTTTGTTCTAGGGGCCATTTTCTTTTAGGGCATTTCAGCTGACAAATGAAAGCATTATACATTTAACAGCCCGTGAAGCTTTGAAATAACATGGTGCAAAAAAAAAAATAAAAAAAAAATAAAAAAAAAATAATAAACTCACGGGATGCAACCAACCTCCCCCATCATTCACCAGCTATTAATCACTCAACACGTCCAAATACATATACAACGCCACGGAACCTGCTGGCGTCGCACAAATGGCAGCAGCAACAACACACAAACCCTAGAAACCTCACTCCTATGTAAGTAGCAAAATACACAATTAGAATATTTTTCTAGAGTCTTAACAGTAGCTTCTGAACAACTCTACGTAACACTGAAGAGACAGACCTGAATCGCAAGCATGCCACCCCCCTCCCTCCTCCCCCCCGAACCTCCGCACACAGAGACCAGAAGCAAGAGAGGGAGGGAGGAGGGGGGGGGAGAGAGGGAGAGAAACAAGAGGTGGGGGGGCTGCAAGCATGACATTTTAACCATGTCAGTGCTGGAAAGACAGTTACGTTACAATTATTGCAAAAGCAAAGAGACACAAAAACACAACATTTAATAAGTCTCTCAGTGAAACTCAATACAAAACCCCCACCCTCTACCAGGGTAACGGCTAACACAAAATACAAAAACAATTATAATATACATATATTCTTAACCCTTTGTGATCTAGTTCTTCCTCAGCCCAACCTTCCTGCTGAATAGCATTGTTACTCTGTACCAGTAAGCTTGCTTTCTTCTCTGTCAGTAATCTACCACATGAAGGCACAGCAATTTTACACACTTTAGCAATCTCTATCTTCAACTAGATCACACGCGCTAGCCAGCCCTTATTGGGCTTTTCTAACCCTGTTCCATTCCCCTCCTATACAGGCGTCCCAGATATAGGGGAAAAAGGTTTTAAACAGTGTCTACAATGGTGGACTGACACTCGAATGGCTCCAGCTCAGCGCTCAAAGCTGGAGGGTACCACCACTCTGCAAGCAGAGTAACGTGCACAGAGAAGCTAGCTAGGCTATCAAAGTGACACAAGAAGGATCCCCAGGAAACTATGAGTCTACACAATCTCCACAGATCCAACACACCTCTTTTTCCCTACAGCCCCAGCCACGAGGCTCCTAAAAGAGTTAAACAGGAAAAGATGACCCCCAGGAACACATCCACAGGTCAACCCCCCTTTTTCCCTACAACCACAGCACCGTGGTTCCTAAAAGGGGTAAAACAGGCAACAGAAGACCCAGGCAAATCCCCTCAGGTCCACCCCCCTTTATCCCAAAAGGGGTAAAATACAAACAGATAGACAGATATACTGAAGACCCAGGCAAGTCTCCTCAGGTCCACCCCCCTTTATCCCAAAAAGGGGAAAACAAGCAAGACAGAACCCCAGGCAAATCCCCTGCAGGTCCACCCCCCCTTTATCTCAAAATGGGGAAACAGGCAAACAATTCAAACACACCCAGGCAACAGATAGACTAAAATGCAGGTAAACAAGTGAGTAACGAGACACCGGGCAAGATATTACCTGTCTTTGATGTCCTCCCGGGAAGCAGTCACAGACACGTGGACGGGTCAATCAAAGGGGCCGGAACATACCGGTGGCTCTGCAGAAGTCTCTACCGTGTACCTGGAGGTGATCAGTCTCCTTTCCTACCCCCAGGATTCCCCCGTCCAACAGCATCTTCCTTAGGACGGCTCACCGGCCAGAGGCCATAGCCCGATGCCCCACGTTGGATGCGCCAAATTGATGTAGATTAATTTAGAAATAAACAAATATGTTTAAATGTCTATCTGTTCCTGTCCAAATCTGAGATGATTAAATTGCGTATACGCAGAAGTAAGCTCACACTGACACATGGAGTTCAGGTTAAAAGCACTTCAGAAAATTTAATGCAATCTGTTTGGAAAACAGTTGTGCAGATCTTTTTAAAAGCAAAATGACATCATCATTGAATATCAGATAATAACAAATAAACATCATTAATTGGATTAAACGTTATGTGACTATATCAGTGTCCACCCATCAATATTATTAATTGGATCAAAAACTAAGTGGTTAGCTTCGTGTCCACCCACCAAGAGGTGGTATTATTTTGGACACGGGTGGGGACAAGGGGGTCTTGAGCGTCATTTTACACGGTCGGTGATGTCAGATCTCGTGGTCAGGTGCAAGGTCTCTTATGAATAGAACATTTCATTACTACAGTGTTCTCATGGCCTTCAATTTATACTATGTTGCGAGTTAGGGGAAATTCAGCAGTTCCTGGGTTAGTCATATCTTTATGGAAAAATACAGTCTTTGTCTATTGTGTTAGATGTGCTGAGCAATTCTGTCATGTAATGTAGTTTTCATATGGAGAAGTCAGGTTAGGAGGACAAAATGGAGGATTTGTCACAGCATCAGGTTAAAATGGAGTTAGTGCAATAATTCAATACAAGTACAATAAAGATTTGTAATAATTCTACATCATACGGTATCAGAAGAAAAAATATGGAGTGAAAATAGCTGTGTCAATTTTATAAATCACCCCCATAGATACACACATATATAATCTTTAGACTGTAAGCTCGTTTGAGTTTACCTATTGTTCCTGTATCCTTTAAATGTCTCATTTATTGTTAAACTTCCCCCCCCGTTCAGAATATTGTAAAGTATTGCAGAATAAGTTGGTGCTTTATCACTACCAATAATAATAATAATATTGCATGAGGTCCATACACTGTTCTTCTGCAGCAGTTTTATTGATTACATAGTATGGGAAATAGGAGTTGGGTTTCACAGTAATGCTTGCATTTAGTTTCAATGTAAAAATCAGGAAAGTGAAGGTACAACTTCGTATTAGGCCAGGGATATTTAGCTGCTAGAAAGGAGATTGCTCAAGCAGAATTTAGGTAATTATTGATTTGTTCAAAGTCTACTGCAACATTTGTAAAGCTAAATTGTTACAGTTAGAACATTTGTCAACTATAATCCTCATAGAACATGATTTATTAACCCATAGCATAATTCCCAGATTTTACTAGTAACATGACGTAAAGTCATGATTTTATTAAAGACACGGAGGCGAGTATTATGCATAACTCTTTCTTTATTTCCTCAGCAGCAAAGATAGAGGAATATAAATATTGTCAAAATGAAAGAAAAAAACTGAACAGGCATAACAGTCAGCCAATCACATAACAGAGGAAGTAGCTATATAAGTCCTGTGTCTCCCACAATCCCCCTCTTTCTTGCGAAAACCGAAGACCAGGTAAGATAACGATGTCCCACTTGATCCAAACAGGAAACGGGAAACAATACGAAAACTTCAAGCTAAAAAAGATAGAAAAATATGGTAATTTCCAAACTCAAAACTGTAGACTTACCAAACACAACCGTGAGGAGCCATACAAAAAACTGTATTCTGAAATAGAAAATATATAAAATTAGGATCCAGCATAAAATGGTCAAGATCATCCAAAACATGATGCAAATACATGATATAAATACATGATATAAATACAGACCTAATTGAAAAGCATACCTGAATAGCACCGAAGCATCTCCTTTCCCAGAATCCACACCGGGAGGGTGGGCGGGAATAATACTCGCCTCCGTGTCTTTAATAAAATCATGACTTTACGTCATGTTACTAGTAAAATCTGGGAATTTTATTAAAGACACGGAGGCTCATATTATGCAAGTTCAAAGCTGTGCCACTACTCGAGATGCGATGTGTTCAATTGGTCTGAAATAGAAATCTCGAAAGGTCGATTCCCTGGACCAGTCCGCCGCTCGCATAATGTCTTCTAGACGACATCCGACTGAGGATGCTTTCGAAGCCATCGCGCCCCGCACAGAATGAGGCGTAAAAACAGAGGTGTCTATACCTGCAGAAGATAGTAGCCAACGCACCCAACGTGCCAGAGTAGATGTCGAAAGTGGCCGGTGAGGTGACTTAAAAGATAAGAACAAATCATGTAGATCAGCGGAGCGAAGGGAATGTGTAGCATCCAGATAAACTTTGACGCAATCCACTGGGCAGAGTGCCGGACAACCAGAAAACCTTGGGTAAGTAAACGACTTGGATGCAGACTTCGTCCTCCTGGATATGTCAAAAGTAACACCTTCTGGGGTGAATGCAACGGCGTCCCAATCCAGGGCCCTGACGTCAGAGACCCTCTTGCAAGAGATCAAACAGAGTAACATCACCAGCTTGGATGACAACCGTTTCAAGGTCAATTCATGGTTAGGGTACCACGATGAGAGGAACTGCAACATCACGTTGACATCCCAAAAGGCAGAGAAACGAGGCCGAGGAGGACGTGCAAGGCGAATACCCTTGAGAAGGCGACATACGAAAGGATGTCTGCCGACAGGGGAACCATCCAAACCCCTGTGTCCGGCCGAAATAGCCGAGCGGGATAGGTTGATCGTGCGGTACGCCTTGCCCGAGTCAAACAGGAACGTGAGGAACTCCAGGATCATATGTAGAGGGGCAGATACGGGATCCACTGCCCGTTCCATGCACCAACCAGACCACGATCTCCATGAAGCTCGATAAGCCGTTCGTGTGCCTGGGGCCCAGGCGTTATCGAGGAGCAGGAGAGTTGTTTGCGGAACGTCTGAGACAACCCAAGGTCCCCTGAAAGGAACCATGCTATCAGGGGCAACTGGTGTTGAATCACCAGGTCGTGCGAGTTCCCATCCGGATCCAGAAGGAGGTCCTGGAAGACTGGTATCAACCGGGGAAAATCTATTGACAACTCCATCAAGCGAGGGAACCATGGTCGAGATCTCCAGAGAGGGGTGACCAACGCCACACAACAGTCGTGGCGAACCAGTTTCGAGATCGTGCGTGCGATCATGTTGAACAGGGGAAAAGCGTACAGGTGACCCTGCGGCCAGTCTTGGAGGAAGGCATCCGTCGCCACCGCTGCCGGGTCCGGCCTCCAACTGTAGAACCTCGGCAGCTGAGTGTTCAGCCGTGATGCGAACAGATCCATCTGGAACTTTCCCCATAACATGTCCAGGCCCTGGAACACCGAGGCGTGCAAATGCCAATCGCCAGAGTCTCGTAAGTGTCTGGAATTCCAATCCGCTCCCGAATTGTCCAGGCCCGGAATGTGTTCCGCCGTCACCGAGACGTTGTTGTAGAGGCAGAACTGCCAGAAATCCTTCGCTAGAATCGGCAACATTTTGGACTTCGTGCCGCCCAGGTGATTTATGTAACGGACCGCCGACACGTTGTCCATCTTGAGCAGAACGCAGCAATTCGCCCGTCCTGGGGTAAGGCTGCGGATCGCGAATGCCCCCGCCAGAAGTTCCAAGCAGTTGATGTGTAACGACTTCTCCATGTCGGACCATCTGCCTCCTGTGGAAACGTCTCCACAACGAGCACCCCAGCCGTGCAAGCTGGCATCGGACTCTATCACTACGTCTGGGACGGAGCCGAAAATGGCTCTCCCGTTCCATGCCTCCATGTGTGCCAACCACCATTCTAACTCGTCTCTGGACTCCGCGTCCAAGCGTATCCGAGATTCGTAGGAGTGGCCCAGTCGAAGGTGCGACCCTTTGAGCCGTTGAAGGGCTCTGAAATGTAGTGGGCCCGGGAAGATCGCCTGAATAGAGGCTGCGAGGAGGCCAATAATTCTCGCCAATAGTCTTACTGACAAGTCTGAGACACGAAGAGCCCTCCGGATTTCCTTCCGAATGGCTTTCATCTTGGAATCCGGTAGAAACAAAAACTGTTGGACGGAATCCACTTTGAAGCCCAGGAATTCTATCGACTGGGCGGGGGTCAGGACCGATTTGTCCCAATTGATCAGAAATCCCAGACCTTGGAAAAGGTCGGTCGTCCAGTCCAAGTGTAGTAGGAGGTCCGCCCTCGACTGGGATAGGATCAGAATGTCGTCCAGGTAAATAATGAGGCGGACCCCTCGGGTTCGGAGGAATGCCACCACCGGCTTCAGGAGCTTGGTGAAGCACCAAGGAGCCGAAGAGAGACCGAAAGGCAGGCAGGTGAAGCGCCATCGTCGGCCATGCCAAGTGAAATGCAGGTAGTCCCTGCAGTCTGCGGCAATGGGAACCGTGAAGTAAGCGTCCTTCAGGTCCAGTTTGGCCAGCCAGTCCGCTTGGCGTAGAAGGTCTCTGAGGCAGTGTATGCCCTCCATCTGGAAATGTTGGTAACGTAGGAAAGCATTGAGAGGGCGAAGATTTATCACGGGGCGAACTCCGCCTCCTTTCTTTGGTACAAAGAACAAGTTGCTCGTAAAGCCTCGTGCGGCGAACGGCAGTTCCTCTATTGCGCCCTTGGACAACATTTCCACGACTTCCGCGGAAATCATCTCGTCCTGATCTGGTGGAAGAGACAGTTCTCTGGGGGGATAAAACTGGACAGGCATAGAAACGAACTCTAGGCGATATCCCCTTACACACTGTAGTACCCAAGCATCTGAGGTCAGTGCCACCCACCTGTGATAAAACAAGGCCAACCTCCCCGCTACCTGAGCGGGAGGGGAAGAAGGGGTACTCACCGTAAGGACGTCTGTTAGGAGCGCCACTGCGGGGGTATCTGGAGCCCCAAGCTCTGCCTCTGGCTGGGAAGAAGGTGGGTGCTCTCGGGTCTTGGAAGCCTCGTGATGGAAAAAAGGAACCTCTGGGTGCTCGGAACGAGCCTCTGTAACCGCGGCCAGGCGGACGGTTCCTGCTACGCCCGGCCCCTCCAAAAACCTTGGGCGCGAACATGCGTTTCATGTTCGCTTGCGCCTTATCAATTGCGGTAAAGGTCTTCACATAGGAGCCCATGTCTTTGACAAAGGAGGAGCCGAACAGCAAGCCCTCCTCAGTCGGGTCAGGTTCTGTCACCGTCATAGCGGCCAGCTTAGGGTCAATCTTTAGGAGGATCGCCTTACGCCTCTCAGAGGACATAGCCGTATTAGCATTGCCCAGCAGGCATATAGCTCGCTGGACCCACCCGATGGCCACATCCATATCCAAAACTGAGTCTCCAGATTTGGCAGCTTCAAGAAGCTCGTATAACTTCGATAGGGGCCCCAGAGTATCCAGGATCTTGTCCTGGCACCCTTTCAGGGAGTGGTCAAGGCCCTTCTTGGGCTTCCAGCCCGACTTATTGAGGAATTGGGCAATTTGGGGGTCAATATCCGGGGTTTTGCCGGCGGCGCCGGGGAGGGAAGGCCTCGGGCATTCGGCGCGCAGTTTATTGCGGCCTTCTTTAGAGAGCGGGGTGCGAATACGCTTAGCCACGTATTGGGCAATATGGTCTGGGGGAACCCCTTCAGCGGACCAGGGGTGCCGCAAGTCGTCAGGGTCGAACAGGGGGTTACCCTGCGGGTCAAGAATCGCCTTGGTATCCCCAGAGGCGTCTAATAAGTGGCCACTGGCCTTGGCAGAGGAGCCCGAGGGGGTCACGCCCGTAAGGGGCAAATCCTCGCCAGATTCACCTTCTTCAAAGGAGTCATATCCCATATGGTCGGACTCATCCTCCACACTCCGGTCGGTATCCGACCCATCATCTAGGGCTCTGGCCCTTTTCCATAGTCTAGCCTTTTTAGCCCGGCCAGGGGCTCTTTTGCGCGTGGGGTGCGCGCTATCAGTGACCGCTTCCAGCGTGTCATTCATGGCAGGTAGCACCTGCATCGAGGAGTGGGAGCCGACATTTTTGGATTTGGCCTTAGCCTTACGTGCCCCAGGCACTGTCTGGGCAGGGGAAGGGGACCCCCCACCCTGGGAAGTTGGGGTGGTTACTGCAGGTACAACCATAGAGTGCAGGGAGTGGGTAAATGAGGAGGAGACAGCCCCCATGGCCGAGGCAATAGCCTTCTGCAGGGAGGAAGCCATAGTGGCTTCAAGCAAAGCTTGAAATTCCTGAGAGGCCATAGCACTCTCAGTAGTCTCCATGGTAAAGTCCCCAGAGGGATCTGCAGGCCCATCATCCCTATCCTGCATGCTGGCTATAGTTTGTAAGAGCAAACTTTTAAACTAACGAAATGGGGCAGGAGAGAACTAAAAGGGTTGAGTAACCCACAGAGAAAAAAGCAATAAGAAATAGTCAGACCGTTAGTGTGCCCGGGAGGGATCGAGGCGACCGACTGCACGGCAACTAGGAGGCAGACCGCATGGAGGTCCGTCCAAAATGGCCGCCGCACGCGAGGGAAGTGCTCGCGGCCATGCACCCGTCGGGGGAAGGGGCGCGTGCACTCTGCCCACGCGGTAAGACCGTGGGCGGGCAGGGAAGTGCACGTAGCCGCGGTCGTGAAGCAAGGACCGGCCGCGGCAAAAATCACTGTTTGCACCCGCGAGGGAGCAAGGGAAAGGCAGGGAGAGAAAAAATCTCCCGGTAAAGGGGAAAAACCCCCAGGGATCCCCAAGGCACACTAAGAGCACAACAAATAAAAACGATGCATATACATTTAAACAAGGGATGCATCAATAAACACAACACCAAAGTAAAATCAGTAAATGGCAATAATAACAAGAAATACCACAATCAAAGTACAACAAGTAAGAGAGCTAAACATGGATACTTAGCTGTCTGAGGAAGCAGCAAAGAAAGAGGGGGATTGTGGGAGACACAGGACTTATATAGCTACTTCCTCTGTTATGTGATTGGCTGACTGTTATGCCTGTTCAGTTTTTTCTTTCATTTTGACAATATTTATATTCCTCTACCTTTGCTGCTGAGGAAATAAAGAAAGAGTTATGCATAATATGAGCCTCCGTGTCTTTAATAAAATCTGCTCAAGTTAAAACCTAATCATTATAAGAGGGAAACTACAAATATAATAAGGGGAATTGATGATTTAAGTTCTAAAAAAAAAAGGATAGAAAACCTGAGCTTATTTACAACCAACATGTGTTAGAATGGATAAGCATTTCTCGCTTTATGAACTCCCGACTTTTTTCTGGATGTGCCGCCATTTTGTTTCACCGCCATTTTGTGTCAGTGGTCCACGGATCAGGACCGAGGTGAGTGCGTTGGAGCACAAACAAGAAGAGAAGAAGAATTTGTAGTCAGGAGTAGACAAGAAGAGAGATGAGGATCAGGAACACAGTTCCTGAAGATAAAGTGAAGTCTAAAAAAACAGGTTTAGATTGCACGGTATTCTCTTTGTGCTTTCATGGGCATACATTGCAGATCCTGTAATATTATTGCACTGTGTGCTATTGAGTGTAGACTTGGCTTGATTTGTCTGTGTGTCTCTGACATAGCTGTATGTGTGTTTGCCATTGTGCCATGTTTTGGCAGGCAGCAATAGTAAGGAGCAGGAGGAGGGCTGAAAAGCCTGAAAAAGGGGAGAAGGAAGAAAGTTTGGGAGCTGTAAAAATAAAAGGAGTAACCGAAAAGTTCTAAAAAAAGAGATGCAAGCTTGAAAGTAAGAGAGGAGGAGGAGGAGAGTTTGAGAGCTGTAAAAATAAAAGGAGCAAAAGAAAAGTGATAAAGGAGACAGGGAAGCTGATAATGAAGACAATGAATAAGTATGAGGGTTTAAGAGAGGTTCCCCATTCAATAAGTTCAGCATGTCTCTTTATTGAATAGTATGAGGATTAATGATAATTTAAAGATTTCAATTTGGTATGCATACCTTTAAAATTCCTACAACATAC
The DNA here is from genome assembly GCF_036172605.1 of Pelobates fuscus. NCBI lineage: Eukaryota > Metazoa > Chordata > Amphibia > Anura > Pelobatidae > Pelobates > Pelobates fuscus. The sequence continues at coordinate 415,964,742 of NC_086317.1, forward strand.
ATGTAATTGTTATGCTTTCATGTTGTATTTGTACTTAATAACTTGAAGTGAAATTTCACGTATAGCAGAGGGAAGGGTTCTTTACAGTAAGAACACATGGAATTCTGTGTTTAAATGGGTCAATCTGTCAGATTCTGTACAGATTATTAAAAACCATATTCAATATGTGGGATAAGAGCTTGAGGATCTAAAGAGAAATCTATATTTTTGAGAGTGAAGAATTAAAATCGGTCTATTTGTGGCAAACTAAATTGCATCTAAAATCTGTTTTTTTCCTTCTTTTGCAGCAACAGCAGGAACATATGCGTGGAAGACTGAATTTGATGGACAGCCTCTTAAATTTGAATTATAATGTTGCAGTGCTTGTGAGTTCACTAAATTCGTCTGCAAAGCAAGTGTAAAATCAAACTGAAAATCTGAATATTTAACAACATGAAATCAAAAAGTAAAGAATCATGCCCCGTGCACCTTAACCCTCAAAGACACCTACGACTACAAACACGAAAGCCCATGGAGGCTCAATGAGTCCCTCCTGTCAGATAGTTCATTTATACAATCCGTAGAATTGGCACTTAACGAATTCTTCACAACTAACAAACCATCTATTGGCAATACATGGCAGGCACACAAAACAGTTGTCAGAGGGCTCCTCATCAAACAAGCAGCACACACGCTGAGAACAAGCCAAGCCAAATGGGCGATGTGGCACAAGCAACTGGTGGACCTCACAAACAAAAATAAAACACAACCGACAGCGGAAACACACAGGGAAATCAAAGAGATTGCAGAAAAAATCAAAACACACTCTTTACGACAGGTGGGCTATAACCGCAAACTCAAGGCCACCCACTACACTCAGGGGAATAGAGCCAGCAAAGTTCTAGCAGCAAGACTGAAAAAGACAGAAGCAATCACCAAAATTCCATATGTGTACAACCACAATACAAAAATGATCTCACCAATAGACATTAGTAATGCATTTGCACAGTATTATGAACAACTATATAACCTTAAAGAGGTGAATTCATTACAAGAACCCACAGACCAGGACATCAATGCCTACCTCAGCGACACTCCTCTACCCCATCTTACAATAGACCAGGCCGACACACTACGACGCCCCATTACAGTCACAGAAGTAGAAGAGGCAATACACTCCCTACCCTCTAATAAAGCCCCAGGCCCAGATGGGTTTACAAACTTATACTACAAGAAACGTAAGCAACTCCTGGCCCCACATCTTGCATTGCTCTTCAACTCGGCTACTAGTGAGAAAGAACTGCCCGAAGAACTACTACTAGCACACATTATAACACTCCCGAAGCCAGGCAAACCGCCGACCCACTGCCCCAACTTCAGGCCCATATCCTTACTCAATACTGACGCCAAACTATATGAAGATATTCGCAAAACGACTGAGCCCCATTCTACCTACACTGATACACGACAACCAGGTGGGGTTTGTAGCCGGCAGACAGGGAGGTGACAACACCTGCAAGGTCTTGAACCTAATACATAGCATCAGAAGGGCGGGAATCGGTGGCCTCCTCGTATCGCTAGATGCAGAGAAGGCCTTTGACAGGCTGAACTGGAGATTTCTCCAAGCGGTCCAAGTCAGATTCGGTTTTCCAATCCAATTCATAAATATGGTGGTAGCCCTATACAGCCACCCGGCAGCAAGAGTTATGAACGCGGGTTTCTGCTCTGACAAGTTTAAAATAACAAATGGCTCAAGACAGGGATGCCCACTATCCCCACTACTTTACGTCCTGGCACTGGAACCCCTGGCGGCCAAAATCAGAGCAGAACCTTCCAAGGAGTCAAACTGGGTCAGAGGGAATATAAGTTGAGCATCTTCGCTGATGTCGTCTTTCTAACTCTAACACAACCCCTAATAACCCTGCCGAACCTAATGAACCACATCAAGACATATGGCCGCTTATCGAATTACAAGTTGAATGTCACTAAGACAGAAGCAATGGGAATCAACATACCAAATAGCAAACTAGAACACCTGAAGCAGTCCTTCCCCCTTGACTGGAGAGAGGATCACCTGACCTTCCTAGGCGTCAAAATGACGAAAAACCCAGCCTCCCTCTTTAAGACCAACTATGTTCCTCTGGCCGCTACACTCAAGACCACATTGGACTCATGGGAGGGGAAATATCTGTCCTGGGTGGGTAGGATAGCGGCCATAAAAATTTCCCTATTGCCCAAGTTACAGTACCTATACAGAACGCTACAAATCCCACTACCAGTGACCTACCTTAAATCCCTGACAAGACAACTGATGGCCTTCACGTGGCAATATAAAAAACCCAGGGTAGCGACGAGATTGATACAAAGACCTACATCACAGGGAGGACTGGGCCTCCCGGACATATCTGCATACTATAGAGCAGCGGCTCTGACAATCGTACCACAACTAAAATCAGGCCCCTTCTCGCCACAATGGCTGAGTATAGAGAACCACTGGGCGAAACCCCTGACATTACACACCCTATTTTGGACCCCAGATGCCCACAGCTTGAACGCCTTGCACCTGCTGCCCACGTCGCAACACACACACTGCACCAATGGGACACCTCCAAACATCACCTGGTCAACTATCTTCCAGTGCCCCTGGCCACACCACTAGATGCATTAGCAAATGCGATTCCAACACTAGACATGAAACCATGGAAACAAAAAGGTATCACAGAAATAGGACAGCTCTACAAAGAAGGGAAACTCAGATCCTTCACGGACATCCAAGTAGACCACGACCTGCCTCCCAGGATGGTCTTCTCATACCTTCAACTCAAATCATATTTAACCCAGACCAAACCGAACGCCCATAATACCGACCCCCAAACACACCTCTCTGAATTTGAACTCCTGTGCACGCACAAGAAACCACTCAAGAAGTCAATCTCAATTGGCTACCGACTAATCCTTCATACAACAGACATATCTGCTGACACACACGTACAATCGTTGCATAAAGAAATGGGGAAAAACATAGATAAAACAGAATGGAACAAGGCATACACATCACACAAAGGAGTGACCTCATGTGCTACACACCTACAACTACAGCGCAAACTGCAATATTGCTGGTACCTGGTGCCGGCTAGACTCCACAAAATATGGCCACACTCCACGGATAAATGTTGGAGATGTGGGCTTCATAGAGGCACCATGTCCCACATATGGTGGACGAGTGACACCCTACAACCATTTTGGCACATGGTGCAAAACACAATCTCAGAGGTTATACGAACACAGATAACCCTCACCCTGGAGCTGTGTATTCTATTCATACCCCCAGAAGAGACACCCAAAGCCACATGGTCTGCCATGTACCATGTACTTATATCAGCAGTAACACTTATTACACGATTGTGGGAAAAGCCTGTGGCCCCCACCAAGGAACTCCTAATACGACAAATCTCACTTAACTGGGATTATGAAGATACATTGGCAAACCAATTTGGAAACAAACACCACATGAAAAAAGCCCATGAAATGTGGGAAAACTATTTAGAAAGATCCAAAGCAGGCCTACTCTAAAACAACACCTACCGGTGACTACATGCACTAGTCCGGAACTAGCCCAGAAGGCCCCGAAATATCGGTCTATATTGAACTGAGATTAAGCCTCCTCCCCCACCTCCTCTCTTACCCCTCCCCCCCAACCTTCCAAGTTAAAAAAAAAAAAAAAAAAAAAAGAAGGTCTAGTGAAACTTAACAGTTACACCGAATGTATTTACTATGATATGCTCCAAAAGTTGTGACTGTACGCTGCGATTTATGTACACGTTGGGTGCTGGGAGAAATGTACAAACTCCCACTCTCAATGACAATGTGATAAACATTCACGGACTAGTAAAAATTGTCAAATTCAAAAAAAAAAAAAGTAAAGAAAACACAGACATTTAATTTCAATGCTTTTTATGTTTGGAATAAAAAAATAACATGACAAAAAGAACATAATAAGTTAACTCCTTTGTTGAGGAAGCTGTAGTTTGTGATTAACCACTTGGCTGATGCCTGTAGCAGAAAGGTTTTTTTACTGCATTGACAGATTAGGCCAGTGCTATCAGTAATCAGCCTTCACTCCTCAAATGCAGTGAGCCGTTGCTGCTCTGCACAGAGAAGTTCTAAGGAGAAGCATTTTCGGAGCTTGACTTAAGCCTTGGATGTCCCAGCTTGAGCTGCTGTTAGCTGTTGGATTTTTATGCTCATCATTTCGATGACAGCTGGAAAATACAAGCACAGAAATAAAAATTCAAAGTTGCTATTATGTAAACTTTCCAACTTTATCTCCCAACACCATGTATACACTGGCCAATTTTTTTGTGCTTTGCAACTTTCCCATGAAGACCAACAATTTTTTTGTTAGTTATATTTTTTTTCCATATTTTTCTAAACTAGGCTATTAAACCTACTTTGTTGGTCACTGAATACAGAGACCATAAATATCAGTAACATGACTGGTCATAATAACAAGCTGGGACTTAAGGGGAGTGGAGGAAGAATAGAATATAGCTATCATGGAAAGTTACCAATATAGGTGGGATCCTAACTCACCTTGCTTCATTGAATGCTTCTCTTGCAGAGCTGGCTGAATCTTCTCAATTTGCTTTGTAAGAAAATCTATCTTCCTTTTGAAGAAATCTTTGGCATCATTTACAGTCTGAGGAAACAGATTTGAGAATATAAAAAAAAATAAATAATAATAATCTAAATGACAGATCAGAAATATAGTGAGCAAAACTGCAATATGGCCCCCTAATAAGAATCAACCATAATTTACTGTATTCTAAAATATGCCAGAGACCACAGAAAAAAAAATTATATTAAAAAAAAACAAAAAAAACCAACAACGTGCAAATCAACTAAATTTTACTCTGATAATCACATATTATTATTGCCATTTATATAGCGCCAACAGATTCCGTAGCGCTTTACAATATTATGAGAGGGGGGATTTAACTATAAATAGGACAATTACAAAAAAAACTTTGAGGAACGATTAGGTTGGAGAGGACCCTGCTCAAACGAGCTTAATCAACGTTGCACAGTGCTGGCCTTTAAATGAAACGCCAGATGCAGGTAAGCAGACATAGTTGAATGGTATCAAAGGGAAACCAACTTGTAATACAATGTTGAACCTAGAAAGTACTCACCTTTTCCACATAATATCCGGTGCCCACATCTATCAGCACCTTTGCCACATCATTCAGAGTTCCGGGCACATACATCTGCATGGCAAGAGGAGTTAAGCAGAAAATCCAAGCACAAAAACAGAATGTGGCCTCCACATTACTACAAAATCTAAACTATATACAAATACAGAATCTTCAACCAAACAGTTTACATGTTGGGTGTGCGGTTATTAGACTTCTGCACAAATATCTTTCAACTGCACTGAACGAATCAAATACTTGTTAATCTATGTACAAACAAATCGATTTGTTAGACATCTCTGAATGCAATGATTTGTTCTTTAGGGCAGGATTTACTTACAACACAGATGATATATATTTATATTTTTTTTGTACTTTGCATACATGATTAAGGCTTGACACCTAAATGATGTTTTTTTTTTTTTTGTTCTCCTGAATAAAACAGATTCCTATATGCCGTACTCTGTGAAGCCTTTTGAAATTGATTTTGAAACAATTTATTCATCCATAGATGACACGCAGTTGATTCTTTGAAGGCAGGTGAAATCTAGCTATCATAGGTATGTTGCATTAGAAAATATTCCATGTCTCCAAGCAAGTGTTCAACAGTCTTGGTCCATGTTGAAATGGACATGAATGGCTATTGCTGGATGCCTTCCAGATGGACAGTCCATTAACAGGCTTCCTGGACATTGAGACAAGTGATGACTAAGGCATGTGACTGCTGCAACTGGCTATCTGCACAGCTGGTTGTCCTGATGTAGGCCGGTGTTCCTGAACTGTTTGCATTTCCTCCCCTGTTAGAGCTCTGCTAATTTTGCAAAGTTTAGAAAACCATAAGAATTGAAATAAATTGTATTTAAATATGTTACTGTAATTTGTAGGCATAGTTTCTGATTTTTGCAGACATTTTGCCAGCGACAATGGTCTTTCGAAATTGCAGCCTGATAGTGGCCATTTCACTCTTGGTGTTTCGTAGGATTATTTGTTGTACATGCTGCTAGGTAAATATATACCGATGGGTATTTTCTGAACTCAGTGGTTGCTATTAATCAGTTTTAAAACATTTTATAGATACATCACCTTGTCTGACACAAATAAAACAGGGAAAAACTAACCTCCAATCACCCCAAAACAATATTTCTTTTCCCATCCAAATATTTCCACAGAGTGCACATTCCATGAAAGTCACCAATTCCATTACAGGCCCCATCACAGTTTACTGTGTAGAACTAGGAGCTGCAAACAAGTCACAAAACTGTGAATAGAACCATCAACAAGATGATAGTAGCTGCTTTAGGCAACAGTTTAAATCCTTAATCTAATAAACAGATTCGCTGCCAAGTGCTGTACCATAAATCTCTCCTGACAAGTATGAGGCCACATGCTTAAAACGTACTGACAATAATGGGAGACTCAAATGTTTCAGAAACTTCATGACCTATGTGGAGCTCACTGTATAATCTGTAAAGTATGGAGATTTGCAGAGAATGCAGGAACCTGAAATCTAAATATGTATTATTTGAACTTCTTGTTTTTACATATAATTGTAATGATTTACTTAAAGGGACACTATAGGCACCCAGACCATGTCAGCTCATTGAAGTGGTTTGTGTACAGTGTCCCTACTGCAATGTCTACCATGCAGCACTAAAACAGCCACTAGAGGTGCTTCATAAATATTAAACGATTTTCCTCCACTGACGCTGGACATCCTCACGCTCTGCATGAGGACACTCAGTGTCAGTTATTTTCCCATAGGAAAGCATTGATTTAATGCTTTCCTATGGGGAGGCCCAATGCGTTTTAGCACCCCCTCATCGAGTGACGGTGCTGGGGTCAGATAAGAAAATAAAGGGTTTTAACCATTTATTCCCCGCGGGGGAGTCAGAGGGAGCTATAGTGCCAGGAATACGGTTTTGTATAGTCACTATAGCATACCTTTAAATAATGCTTGTAAATGAATGCATCTTATTTGGTGTACATTACTGATATAATAGATTCAAAATGGGGGCTTCTCTACCTTTAAGGTCCCTTTTGTTTGAAATAAAAGGGAATTGTGCTTGAACAAACACACAGAAATGTGCAAATTGCTTCAAGCATCAATGCCCAGAAACATAGGGACACCTAAGTTTTAAAGAAAAAAAATGGAAACGTTACTGTTAGGCATTACTTGCATATCTTAAACTGGACTTTAAGAAATCCCCTTGGGAACAAAAACGTAAATGTTTCCACAACTATTCCAGAGTTTCCAGCTTGCTATTCTATCTTTATGAACTACTCATTTTTGTTTGGGGGGTGGGGGGGCGGGAGGGGTGACAGTGCCGCTTTAAGAACGATGCTGAAAATCCTCATGACATCCAGATTGTTTAAAAAAAAAAAAAATATGAAAGCATCCCCCCCATCAGCTGAAGATTGCGAAGAAGGAGACTAACCTTTTAACCCTTTACATTGGTGGTCGAGGGGGAATGAGGGGTAGGGTGGAATACCTGATGTGCCGCAGAGGTAGAGGGACTATATATTATTAGGAATACAGCTTTGCACTCCTAACACTATAGTGTTCCTTTAATCGGATTTAGGTGCTTCTTAAATAGTCTTTGTTACCCCCCAAAAGGGACATCTCAAAGATAAAATCTGTATTTCATGTTCATTAAGACAAAGTAAGGGCTACTTTGTCATATATTTTTCCTATCCTTGACAAAGTTTGACAAAAAGGGGACCAAAAAAGCCCTCAGTCATCACTAGGGAGGCAAGGGACAGATTCAAGAAAGTAAACAATACCTTTCTCTGTAGTCCTGGACTACCACACTGCAAGTAAAGTATATGGGGTATTTGCTAAATATGCTTTAAATAGTAACCGGAATTACACTGCTCCAATGGAAAAAGGATACAGAGTTTGTCAGAGGAACAAGTATGGCTTTTCCTGCAAGAGATGTAAACACAGTTAAAAAGATGGACAGTTATAAGGATACATTCAGTAGAAGGATCGGATTATCAAGGATCACTCACCTTCATTGTTCTTATTCAACACATTCAGACACTCCTTGGCTTCCACATACTTGGTCTGTACCACTTTTAACTGAGCGATGGACGAAGACAAGAACTCCACTTCCTGAAGCAATCACAAATATTCATTAAATTACTCTGTTCTACACAAATAATATTTACTGATGAACTGGGTAAAACATAGAAGGATGTGGTGTTTGGGAGTGAAGAAGCTCTGCTGTTACAGAGCTCTGATGCAAGTGGCAGGCTTTGAAATACTACTGCTTGACGTTTCTTGCTTGAGACGTCCAGCAATAGCCTAGTAATATTGTCACTAACCACCAATGATATGAGGCTATTGCTGGATTGCCTGACTAGTGAGAAATGCGGCAATAGTTATGTCTCGCTGCAATTGGCGGCACTCACCTCAGAATAGCAAAATGGACTGCCCTCATATAGGACACAAAAAAGTTAAAGTGGAATGATAACTTCTCTGGAAACTACAACAATCAATAAAACATTGAAAATCACCTATAAAACTTTTAACTATTTTTTATGCGAGGAAAATTAAAAACACTTCAGTCCAGGCACAATCAGGGCCCACTTTCCACATGAGGAGAAACAGGAGTTATGTAGAAAAAGCATCTGTTGCGAAAAGCAGTATAAATATGGAAGAGGGACGGTGTCACCAATGCAATGTGCCTGCTGGTTCCCATGACAACAGCCCCACATTTAGCACTTCAGACCACTTTTCAGAACACAACAGTTTTTATACACAACCTCCACTGTTTAAATTCTGCATGCTTTCTTTATGCCGACTTCCTGGTGCAATGGAGAAAGAGAACATTTAACAGGTAACCAAGATGGAGGTGTCCAGTTGCAGTACAAAGAAATGATTGTTTCTAACTTAATTTAAAATTTTCACAACTCACAAATACATATTAGTTAAAGGGTTTCTCCAAACACCATGACCACAGCATATCCTTAGATATAATCCCCCCCCCCCCCTTTTTTTTGTGCCAGGGACTAGTGGACTGTTCCCCTTTCATAAATAAACACCTTTGACAGAAAACAAAAGGAAGAATCTGAAGACTGCATGCACCGTAAACTATCAATAGGCTTTAATGTACTTTGGTGCTTAGAATGGAATTATTTTAAAAACAAAAAAAATCTTAATGCATTAGGTACACATTATTTTGTGACTGTTACTCTCATGCAACTTGAACAGAGTAAGCATGTGCACATTGCAGGGCAGACTACCGGATATAGACACAGGGCAGCCAGGGCGTGCTGTACGGCACTCCCACACCCGCGGCATGCACACAGGGCTCTCTGCCCGCTCATATACACTAATACGGCTGTGGGTGGATTGACACCGCAGTGAGTGCACGTTACGGCCATGTACCTGGTCCAACTGGCTTTTCAACCCCTCCAACTGCTGCAGAGAGAGGTCGGTAATATTCACCGTCTGCGCCATCTTGCCGGAGGAAGGTCTCCTTTCCAGGAGCGCTTTACGGTAACTCTATGGCAGTGCCGCTCTATCCGCTGCAAGTGCTTCTCTTACCCTGTGACAGATCTCTATGGTAGCAGCTGTCGGTTACTGGAGGCGGACTGGATGAGTCACGTGTTCCCTGAGGTTCAGTATTGAAGAACATTTGAAGCTTAACATTCCAGTCAGAATGCCAAGAATAATAAACATTGCTGGGATTCTGGGACTCTAGTGGCATTCTTGGTTTATATTATGGTGCTGGTCCTCATACTTTGGCAGGTTAGCAGAGGATCCTGACCTCCCACAGAGGGTGCCTTAAACATTTGGAGCCTGAGAGTTCCAGTTAGTGGGGGCACCACTCTTTGATTATCAACAGTGTTGCACTATTGTTATCTTTTTTTTCTTTTCTTAGATACTTGGTTGTATCCCAATTTCTATATTGTATCATATTTGTATGAGGTCACCAGCAGGAAAGGGACCTTGGGAAGCTGCAAAGTAGCTTTATCCTTGTTAAACACTGGGCTAATTTGTTATACATTTGGCAGAGTAGTAGTAATTTTTCATATATATATATATATACATATACATATAATGACAGGTGTATAGATCACATTTTCAGACACCCCAACTTGGAAATATCCATTTCAGGGAGGTGGCTCTTCACCATCTACACGTGCACACTGATCAACACAGACACGGACACATACTTTATATATTTTTAGCCACCCTCATGTTACCTTGGTGTCCTGGAACTCTGGCTGAGGCTGATGTGAGTGAGCACGCAGTAGCAGCTCACTCCAGCCTCTCCTCTTTCCCCATGCTGCTTGTACTGCTGCTGCTGCCTCCTACCTCCAGTCCTCCTGTGCGGATCTCTGAAGCAGGGAGGAAATGACAGGCTGTCATCATTTCCTCTCTGCCGGCTGATTCTGTGGTCGATTCTTAAAGTGCTGGCACCGCACCGGATCTGCTTAGTGAATATTAGGAAGGGGGCACAAATAATTTATAATATCCTGGAAAACCGGATATAGAGGCCGAAAGTTTCAGCCTATCACGGATTGCACATTGCCAGTAAACATACATAGATTTGCTAAACCACTAAAAAGAACACTATAGTGTTAGGAATACAAACATTTAATTCCTAACGCTATAATTTTCACCCAACTATTAGCTGTGTGAGAAAGGTGACTTTTAAATACCTTTCAGCCCTCGCTGGTCTCCATCCTTATGGCACACACTCTTGGCTGAGATCATGAAGGTCAATGCTCTTGACCAACGATATTTTCCCATTGGAAAGCGTTGGGAGGCTAATGCACATGAGCAGCAAAATACCATACAACACCAATCTGAAATAGCCGTTTCACTAGACAGCCACTGGAGGCTTGTAAAACCTGTAATATAAACATTGTTGTTCTGGCAGAAAGGCAATGTTTTCTTTTGCAGGTTTAAAACTAGAGGAATGTGGCACCCAGACCGCTTCATTGAGATGACATGGTCTGGGTGCCTATAGTGTCCCTTTCAAAGAACACACCAAGCACATCACCACTTAAAGGGACACTCCAGGCACCCAGACCACTTCTGCCCATTGGAGTGGTCTTGGTGCCAACTCCCACTACCCTTAAGCCTGCAACTGTAATTATTGCAGTTTTGCACCGTTCCTGTGGAACTCGCTTCCCTCCTCCGTTAGATGCTCACCCAGTCTCCACTCCTTCAAAAAGAATCGTTAAAAACCCACTTCTTCAAAAAAGCGTATCAATTAAACTGTTAATAGCTCCTAACTAATTCCTCTTCTGCAACTGTCACTAGTCTAATACTATCCTTACCTTTTTGTGTAATTTTACCCCACTCCCTCTAGCATGTAAGCTCATTGAGCAGAGCCCTCAACCCCTCTGTTCGTCCACCCATTGTAAAGCGCTGCGGAATTTAACAGCGCTCTATAAATATAATAATATTGTTTTCTTGGCACTGGAGAGTCCCTTTAAAATGATTTGAATTGGTCAGGGAGCCTGTATGTGCAGCACCTTGCTATGAAATGTTGCAGAGATTAACCCTTCTGCTGCCAGAGTTGAAACGCCACCTCTGGCAGCATCACTGGGACATCAATTAGCCCTGAACTAAGGTTGTGCAAATGTACACACAGAATTGAAATCATGGGTTGTGAGTGGTTAGCTGATGCTCTAAACCAGTGGTTCCTAACCCAGCCAGTCCAGGATTTAGGGATTATCCAGTTGTGTCTAAGGTGTTTTTTAGAAAGGGAGGAAAAACAAACAAACATGTTCTGTAAATCCTGGACTGATAGTGGGTACTTGAGGACTGGGTTGGGAACCCCTACTCTATACAAAATAATGTTAGAAAGGTTGTGGTGGTAGGGACTCTTATTAACAGGACACTGTAAGCACCCAGATCACTTCAGCTCATTGAAGTTGTCTGGGTGCAAACTCCCATCATCCTTAACCCTGAGCATGTAATTATTGCAGGTTTTTTCTTTTTTAAAGATTAACTCCTCCTCTAGTGGCTGTCTGACTTCCGGTATGCATGAGGACTTCCAGCGTCACCGGATTCCCCATAGGAAAGCACTAATAATGCTTTCCTATGGGGAAATCCTAATGCGAGCACTGTCATTTCCGCGCATGCGCATTAGGTCTCCCCTGCTAGCGGGGGAGGAGCCAAGTCAGGGCCAAGGGACATCAGCACTGAACGCAGGTAAGGGACAGAAGGGGTTAGCCCCCTCTGCACCACAGGGTGGGTCCTTGACAAAGGGGGAAGCTATAGTGCCAGGAAAAAGTTTGTTTTCCTGGCACTATAGTTTCCCCTTAAGAGAGTAGATAGAGTAATCTGACTGTCTCAACCAGAGGGGCCGAGGATGACCCGAATGTCATGGATCATATTTGTACCAATGACAAAGTCAGAGTGAAAATGGAGGGTCTTAAAAAGTTTAATGAATTTGAAAGAAAACTGCAGGAAACCCCAAGGTAGTATTTTCAGAAATATTACATGTGCCGCACACCGCAGTAGAAAGGCAACAGAAGACTTGGGAGGGTAATGCATGGCTAAAGTCATGGTGCACGAAGTAGGATTTGGGCTTTTTAGAGCAGTGAGCTGATTTTGCACTTTGGTACAATCTTTATAGCTGTGATGGATTGCACCTAAAATGGAAGAGGATCTGTTGTGCTGGGGGACATGGTGGCTACAAGGTTGATGAGACTTAAACTAATGGTAGGGGGTGGAAACACAAATCTACAAAATGGAGATATACAGAAAAGAGACAGGCTTTAGCTCAGCACAAGGGGGGGGGGGGGCTGGATATGAGGGAGAGAAACATCAGAACAGAGGAGGTATGTAGTAATATAAAGTCACAAAGTACAAAAGACTCAGGATATTATGCTTACTAAAACAAACAAAACGGGGGTCCAGAGGCAAGAGCTAAGCAATAGGACAAAATAGTATATCGGAAACATGGGGGGATGAGATACATGACTGGGCAGTAAACTTAAATGGTTACACATTATTTAGATAGGATAGAAAAAAAAATATATAAACACAAAATGTGGTGGAATATGTTTGTATGTCAACCATGAGTTAAAGTCAAATATTAAGCAAGTAAAATGTGACGAGGAACACATGGAAACTTTCTGGGTAGACATCTGCTTGGGGCAAAAGACTGGAAATCAACTTTTGTTGGGGTATGTTATAAACCACCTAACGTTCATATTGATCAGATATAGAAAGAACAGCTGTTTGAGCAAATCGGGAAAGCTGCACATCTGGTTAACACGTTAATTATTGGCAATTTTAATTACCTGAACCTAAATTGGGAGAGGGAGACTAGTCATTCAGCAAGGAGAATAAAAGTTGTTTTTGAACCTTTAAAGGACACCATGTCACAACTGGTACAAACACCAACTAGATGGGATGCTGGTCTGGTTTTAACAAACAATTTTGATCTTCTGACAAACATGCAGCTAGGGGAGCACTTGGAAAATAGTGATCACAATATGGTGTCTTTTGAAAAAAAAACTATTTTAAAGAGACCAATTTCAATTAGAAATTCAAAATAGTGAAACAAAAAAAGCACTGGTGATAAATGGAATATTTTCAAACTAATATTAGAATGGTGCACTTCAGTATAGACCATTGGGTAATACATATAAAAGAAACAAATTGAAGCCAATGTGACTTAATGAAAAGGTAAACCAATAAATTAAAAAGAAAAGGGCATTTAAAGCAGGCAAATCAGTGTCATTCTATATAAGAAAGCCAATAATCCATGCAAAATGGCGGTTAGATGGGCTGAACCAGAAAATGAGAAAGTGATAACCAAAGAGAGCAAAACCAACCCCAATAAATGTTTTAAGTACATACATTCTAAAACCAAACAATAAGAAAAAACAAAAGTGTAGGTACACTGAAAACAGGGATGATTTCCTATGGGGATTTCACGGACGCTGGATGACGTGAGGACGTCCAGTGTCACTTAGACGATCTGATCCAGGCAATGCCTCTAGTAGCTGTCTGACAGCAGTTTTAGAGCAACTGCAAAGATTACCTTGCAGGACTAAAACTAACTCTAGCAGCTATGTTTTACATTACAGGACCAAAGAGATAAAGCTGCCTGAGTGCCTGTTGTGTCCCTTTAATACGTTAAGATCAAGGTGGGCTAATAAAGCAAGATTGAGGCAAAAAAGCTTCAGAAGGCAACATCTATTGTGATATTCCCATCATGAATTGGGCTCAGAAAAACAGTCTGAAGGTTCCAGTAATGTTTCTGACAAAAGAAAGGAGGTGGGGTGTGTTTAAAAGTTCACCCTGAACCATACTGAATTAAAATTGAATGCTCTAAGGATCTATCAATCTGGTTTAGAAATGACAGAGCTAAAATGTGATTATGTATCTGTTGCCAAAAGTCAAGAGTCCGCATTTCATCCCCAGTTTTTGGATATGGTGGTAGAGGAGCGTATTCGCCACATCGGATCCTTGTGAAAAGATTGGGAATGAGAAGACCAGTGTTAATAAAATTCACCTTTACTGGCCCTAAATGCTTTTATTTTCACAACTGCTTAGGATACCACTAAAACCCCAATGAGGTTAAAACCCTCAATATTAACTATTCTCTTACAAGGACTGGTTTACCACCAGAACACTTCAGTGTGATGGCATGGGAACTGTGTGGCAATTGTTGACAGGTTACGCATTTCAGATTTTAACTTTTAGTACCGCTGCTAAATCATAGGGCTAACCTCAGAAGGTGTGGCTTGTTAGGTCTCCGTTCATTTCCTTCCTATACACAATCTTTCTGTATAGACACATTTGATGGTGCTAAAAATAAATAAAACAGCAGTAAACACAACCCCTTTATTACACATTTATAAACAGACAACATCCTTTTAGTTCTGCAATGAACAGCTTCATAAAATATACAATTGTAATGTGTTTCAATAGGTATAAAACTATTTAAGATGAGTATATCTGTGTTCAAATTATTAAAATCAAACAATATATGTGCATTTTACCACATGTACAAATCTAAAAGTCATAGATTCCCATATTAAATACAAATTCCTTCATAGAAGCCAATAATCTGATCATTGAGCTACTGAAGTAATAAATAAAAGAAAATACAATCCAGAGAACAGGCTGTAAGACTGGCATGTAATCCACCTTAATATTAATTTAACAGTAACACATCTTTGAGTGCACAAAGTCTCAGATCTCAGTAATGTTACCGATCACTTGGAACATCTTCATTCAAGTGGTGTACAACTTGCATAGCATTTCGTGTGAATATTAAAAGAGCAATAAATTAATAAGCACTTTATTCATTGTTTTGCTAAAATCAGGTCACCGGAGAGACACCGGTAAACCATAAGCCACGGGTGCTGCCCCAATTATGTATCTCAACTTGGGTGCCTGGCGGGACTCCGACAGATGTTTAATGAGGGGTGCACGGGGCCCAGCCTTAAGCCAGCTCTGCAAGAACGCCACTGTGTAACGATCGATTTCACGGTCTGTGACGTCCCACAGGTTCCCTAGAATTAGAGGACTGCAAATAAAGGAAAGAGAAAATAGTCAACAGACGAATGGGTGTTGAGGGCTGTAATATCTAGCATATTAAGGACATGGTGGGTTTTAATTATTCTTTTCAAAGACATGTCTCAGGAAAGCTGCTGCAAATTATCTATAAATAAAATGATGTAGGCAATGAATATAACCTCAGTATCAGGCTATCCATATATACATTAGACCTGTACATGATCGTGGATTATATCATGTTAGCCAAACATTTTATAATATGATCTTATTTTTAGTGAGCCCTGTAAGAAATCAGTTATCCAATACAGATCTTTAACCAACACAACAGCAGTAAGAACAGAGACATGCATCTCATGCATAAATAAATCTAACTAGATGCAAGCTTCTTAGCCACCATTTTGATTAGTTTTCTTCTTTTAATAAATTTGTGACGGCTTCATATTCAATGTTTGAATTGCTGTATCAAACTCTTTGCTTACACCAATTGTTAGAAAGCCAACAGTCTTAAACCCTTCACAAGTTTTGTCAAAAGACAACTATGTTCCATAGAGGAACTAGCTCGTGTTTGGTGAATTAGATTATCAATAAACAGAGAATGTGACGGCAGATAAAAACCATTTGGCCCATCTAGTCTGCCCAGTTTTCTAAATACTTTCATTAGTCCCTAGCCTTATCGTTTAACTAGGATAGCCTTATGCCTATCCCACGCATGCTTAAACTCCTTCACAGTGTTAACCTCTACGACGTAAGGAAGTCATCTTACCATCCTGCCATAAGATATTTAAGGACAATTCCTGTTGCCTCCAGATCTCCTCGAACAGCTAGTGCAGCACTACTGCACCCAAAGAGCAATACAACAGCATTACAGTCCAAGCGCTGCAGGGTCTGGATATCCAAGAAGTGAGCACCTGCTCCATGTCCAACATAGCTGTAAAGGTAGCACAGTACATGGTAAGAGTTGGCTTTATAGAAGAAAACTGTAACACATTCTCTGAACTCATGCTTACACATATAAATCTTGTTTTGTCAGTGCGTACTCCAGCTGCTCAGGTTTCGGAGCATATCGAATCACTCCTTTCCAGCCAGGTTCACTAGAATAAAAATTCCAAGGTCAGTGTTGTACAGCAGGTGAAATGGTTTTCAAAATGGACCATTAATAAATATAGTAACCATCTAGAACAGTAACTAGTTCAGGGATTCTTCATTTGAGCAAAACAAAAATGCGTAGCAAAGGATGGACAAGGTATGCCTTAGGTTGTGCACCTACTAAATATGAACACAAATCACTAGTAGAAAACTGTCCAGGAACATGTTAGTCTGGTGACACATGGATTAAATGCAAAATCCTATAAAACCCTAAAACTAAAAAAAAAACACACAAAAAAAAAACCCCCCACAAATTACCCAATGCGGTATAGGACTTAGAGTCTTGAACTCCTGTATACATTGCAGGCCTTATAATGTTATGGCTATATTGCCTTGCAATAAACAAGGGATCCACAGCTACATTCATTACTAGCTCTAAACAGATCCTTGAATAAGTCTCATAGGAACAAAAGCTGATGTGTGTCTACATGGAGAACATTTTATAGCTTATTCCCATCTGATTGTACTCACCTGGATTATCTAAAGCAGGGATGCCCAAAAGGTAGACCCCCAGACCCTACCGTTTTTATGATGCTTTGTCATACTAAAAGGCATGTAAAGCATCAGTTGTAGTTCTACAAGTCAGCAAACTTTGAATGTAAAAAAATGAAAAAAAAAAAAAATAACGTTTCTGTACTAAAAACGATTTTTAAAAATAGGTTGCTCAGAGTGAAAAATGGAGGGTAACCTCATTTGAATGCAATTCCAACGGAAAGATGACTTTAGGCGAAAATAGATGGCAGATTCTAGTTTGGTCCTTTCTACAGATTTCATTGTAGTAATGCTTGGCCAGAGCACACAGTTAGACCTGTATCTTTTTCCTCTGTAAATCAATAACTTTGCAAAATCTAATATTCAGTCAATTCAAACAAATTCAGGCTTATGCTCACTTTTTAAACCAGTCCCTAAATCGCTCTTCGGTGCCCGGAAGATTTGCATGGGGGTTTAGGACATAGAAGGTTTGCTTGGGTTCAACACCTCTAACAATGGTCATCTGAGGCTGGTGCTGCAGAATGAGAAGAAGAATGCTCATAAATAGGATTGAATTTTCACTTTAGTAAATAACTATGTTTGGATTAGCATTTAATTTAGCTATGCTTCCAGTTTGACTCCTTTGACCTTAAATTTGAAATTCACTTTGAATTCTCACTTTAGTGAATAACCGTATAAGAGCCCAAATAACAGAACCAAAGTATCTCTCTAAAGCACAAACATGTTGGTAATTCGACAAATAATTTCTAAAACACACTAAGAGTAAGATAAACAAAGCTATCTTTCCCCTCCTTACCGAGGAAAACCCCAAATACCCAAAAAGAAGTAGTATAGTATATAATAATTGGGAGGGAATGCTAGGTGCCCCACACAAAACACTGTAGTATCCTTTACTTGGATTCTGAGGTTTCTATTTTTTTCTCCAGCTATCTTAGAATAGAGATCTCCACAACACACTAGGTTATAACAAAATCCTAGTACAGCCATTCAACAATGTATTACTGGATAGAAAATACAAGTATCCACTATGGTAGAAACAGTGGTGCATGGGGGAAATATAACCTAGTCTAATGATGGGGGAAGATACACATGGAGGGGCTGGAGAATTAATCATTTAATGGGCTCTTCAATGTAGTAGGTAATGTAGGTTTCACTCCAGCAGAGACCCGAGGTATTAAAGATATATAGAGCAGCTAAGCAGTAGTCACTTTAACATATGCCAATCACTGACTAGAACTGGGCTTTGTTACAGAGAGGCAGTTGGAAACCGGAAAGGGCAATTTGAAATATTTACAACTCTGTTTTTACAGTATCAGTAGGCTCAACGTTTCACTGAGTTAAAGGGAAACTCCAGTGCCAGAAAAACGATCTGTTTTTCTGGCACTGGAGAGTCCCTCTCCCTCCCACCCACCAATCCCCGGTTACTGAAGGGGTGAAAACCCCTTCAGTGACTTACCTGGGACAGCGGCGATGTCCCTCGCCGCTGTCTCCGCCTCCGCGACGCTCCTCCTTGTGATTACGTCGGCAGGTGGGCGAGACTAATCTCGCCCACCGGCCGAGGAGACCTAATGCGCATGCGTTTTGCAATAATTACACTTGCAGGGTTAAGGGTAGTGGGAGTTGGCACCCAGACCACTCCAATGGGCAGAAGTGGTCTGGGTGCCTGGAGTGTCCCTTTAAGGTATGTGATAGAACACACACACCTACCACACTGACTGCTCCTCTGCTTCTTCAGTTAGGCCTTCCTGTGTTTATTTTTATTTCCTCTCCACAAGATCTCTGAGCGTATTTGTCTTGTGCTGAAATGCTGTCTTTAAGGTCACTCCTACTCTCGTTATATTTGTTTTCAGCATATTCAATGTTTTAACATGTAACCCTTTCAATATCAGGCAACAATGCCATCTAGTAACCAGTGCATGTATCTGTACACAGTCACGGTTATATATTCCCTCCTGCACAGTGTTTCAACCACATAGTAGATACTTTTATCTCCTAGTTACATTTTCTCTCCAGTAATACATTATTAAATGGCTGTGCTAGGATTTCGTTATGAACTAGGTTAAGTTTACTGTGGAGATAACTGAAGAACTAGTAGAAACCATCAACTTCCCAGTAAAGGATACCCACACAGTATAGAGTTCCATTTGTGGCACCTTTGTTTATTTTGCATTCCATCTTTACAATCATTATACACTTGTTGTATACACCTTTCTTATGTTCTACAAATAACAATAGCAGCTACATCACAGCCATACCTAGAAAGTTTCAGTCTGTGCATTAAAGGAAGACAACATGTATTCCTGACTCTATAGTGGTAAAAACACCATCTAGCCCCCATGCCCCCTCTTACCTCACTAAATATAGTAAATCCTTACCTTTATTCCAGTCTGCTGCTGCTGGCTCTGCCCCTGATCTGCCCTCCATGAGAAATGATGACCAGAGCCTATCATAATGCTTTCCCATAGGAAAGCATTGGATTGGCTTAGCTTGGTCAAGGAGGCAGATCAGGGGCAGAGCCAGGACAAGAAAAACACAGCCCTGGCCAATTGAATGAATGCATCTCTATAAGAAAAAGAAAAGTTCAGCTAAACGGCAGTACTGCACAATGTGCAGCACAGCCCCAGGAAGCAACTCTAGTAGCAATCTGTGGAGTGGCCAGTGGAGATATCTCTGGGCTGTTATGTAAACAGTGTCTTTTCTCAGAACTGCTAATAGCCTGAAGGGGCAGACTATACTCACCAGAACAAATACAATAAGCATGTGCTGATAACTAAACACAGGCTGATTGCAAAATTAAGTAGTTTTCTCACCTTTTTGATCAAGCCATAACTTAGAAGGAAGTTCAAGGATGGAAGTCGAGAGACAGATCTACTCAGCAAACAGGGGATACTTTCCCATGGAAGTTTTTGGAGAAGCTGGGTGAAAGTAACAGATGTTTGTTTCAGGACAAGAAATAAAATAAACCAAAATCATTCACTCAACACTTCCTATCAAAGCACATAGAATGCATATATGATTAATAAATATATAATGCCATAATAACCAGAGTGTTGCCATATGCAATGAAAGTCCTATAATAAAAAAATAAATAAATCATTACTGCAATACTCTGGTTATTTTGGCATCTACTGGACAAATACATATCAATTAGACACTAGCCACTAGCTAGTGAAAATCTAGGCCTGCATTTTTACAATTCAGCTCCAAGTTTTAACCTTGTTAAACCATTCAAATATTGTGCAGGAATGAGGATGAGGAGGGTGGGCCCCATTTTAGGTCACCTTGTCCAAAACAAGCACTACATGTCCTTTAGTGTTCTCAGTGCAGAATGTAAGCCCCTCCGCTGCTCCTTGAAGTATTTCCTGAGCCCTCTCTGGCTGTGACAGACAAAAGCCTTGCACGAAGGACTGGATGAGCTGAGGAGTCAGAAGATGGCTGCCCCCCAGGAAAGCCTGTAAGAAAATGAGATGGAAGTGTGTAAAGGATGAAACAAATATTTATATAAAATAAATTAAAAAACACACACATTGTGATTGCTATGCATACCTTCAGAAGTGCTGGGTCTAAGTCCTTAAAGCCACACTCTGGCAAAAACCTAGACAGCTTGCAAGACTCCACTGCTACAGAAGCGACCGAACAGGGGGGCATGAGCAGGACCTTCCAACAGCCCAGGATCTGTTCAAGTAACTGGATCAAAGTCTGTACATGGAAGAAATGCATTGTGGGAAAATATACTATGGAAATCATATAGTCAGAATATAATGTTCCAGGTCCACAAAATGGGGAAGTTGGTGAGGGAAGGAATAAGGGAAACTGTATTGCATTAGAAATGTATTGATGCTTAGCAATTTTCAGCATATATCTTTTCTTACCTTCATACGACTGTCCAACTCCATGCGCCCTTCCCACCACTCCTTTTTTTCTGTTAAATTGTTAATGATCTTTTGCTGCTTCTGAATATCATCAAATTCTAGCAATGCCGAACTCATGGACATCTGGAACAAAAATACCAAAATATCAATTTAGGAGACCCTCTGTAATAAAATAAATTAATGAAAACCCCTCAAAACCACCAAATCGAACCTGGTTTGTCCGCAAAAATAATGAAACAGTCATTCTTTCTATGCTTATTATCCAGAATGAATGAAAAGGACATGTTACCTTCAGGTGAGCAGTGGGTATCTGTATATTTACTGGTGGGCTTCCATGTTCTAGTCTGGTGAGGAGAAGATGATCACCGGGTCTCCTTGACTGAGAGTCTGCAAGTGTCAGTATACATACTGCCGTATCTGTAACACAGGGTAGAATCAATCCTCACACTTCTTACAACATTCCACAATCATTAAATCAAAGTTTAAGAAAAACATACCCCCAGGAATGTGTTGAATTTGTTCTCTGAAACGCTCTGTGTCCAGTGGCTGTTTTGGGAATCTAAAGAGCTCCTCTAGATCAGACAGATGCTGGACCTTTGAGTCCTTCTGATCTTTCAGATTAAGACATTGAAACTGGTCTGTTATGTCCCCTGAACTTTCCTTTCTTAATTTCCTAGAGGAGAAAATTATGAAATAATGATGAGCCTCACAGGCAAGTATATTGCAGCTGTAGTATCTCTAATACCTGTTGAAACAGCAGGTTTGATACCTGGTAGTGTTAAATCAGCCTTTTACATTTGATTAAACGAATACAATTTAGTTGGATAAATCCATCAATTCACACAAGTCACTTTTCCAGTTACAGTCTTCCTAACAGGTCATGAAATAATATCAAACTATACAGAACAAGCTTTTTAACCAGGGCCATGCAGATTCTACTGCAGAATTTTAAAACTCCACTACCCTAGCTCTGGACATTCCCCGAAGCAAAGTCACAGACTTTTGGATGTACTCTTGAACCTCTTCCACGAGAAAGAGGACGTTTTCAGCATTAATCAACGAAACCTTATTTGCTACATTGAGTAAAGGTGAACGCTATAACCCAATTTTATATGGCACATTGCCATTCTTTCTTAAATTTTATGTACAGGGTTTAGATATTAAATACTAAATGATGGGATTGTGCAGATTCAGATTTTGAGTATTAGCACGTTTACTCTTATGTATGCAGAAGTGAACTATTTGCATTCTTTAACAATTTATGTAAAATATTGCTGCTTTTCTCATCTTTGTTAACATAAAGTTGTAAAACTAACCCAAGACTGTGGCAAAAAAACAAAACAAAACAATTTCAATTATTTATTGCATTGCACAGTCAGACACAATTTAAATAGATAAAAAAATAAAATATCTAATTATAAAAAAAAAAAAAATAATCTAAAACCATACTTTTCACTCTACTTTCTACACATACATTCTTTGCTATTTTGCAACCTGATATGGGGATTCCTTTCATACGCAGGACACCGTATTCGTTACACGTCTTTTTAAACATTTAATGAATTCACATTAGCTCCAGCTCATCAAGGACTTGCGCAATGCATATTATTAAAGCAGCTTTATGAAATGCCACAGATGACATGTTTTCAAAACAAGATAGGACAGATGCATATAAGATGCAACCATGTGTGTGTGTGTATATATATATATATATATATATATACACACACACACCTATTTTCAACTCCAATTATAAGTCACACGTTGGGCCTTTAATCAATACTAACAAAGAGTTGTTGCTTTTATGTTTTGTATACGGTGTCCTTTTTTGTCAAAATAACAACCTATATAATAATACATTTTGCAATTACAATAAATAGGGTCTAAAACTAAATACTTTTTAGGATGCATACCAAGTCATCTTTGCTTTATAACATTTAGAAATATGAAAGTTGCCCTGGTGACCAACATAACTAAGCTATTAAATATAGACCTATCCAAGCACAATGCCTTGACTTTAGAGACAACTTGGCAACACGCACTGTGCATTTAATGGATATTATCAATTACCAAGTCAAAAGAGTAAAATAGCATGAGGACTCACCGCAGCTTCCGGTGAATGTCACTGTTGAGTTGGTGCCGCAACGTGATGGAAACGGACTCGCTAACCAGAAGTGCAGTGAGGTATGGATCCTGTCCTCCAGTGCACAATGCCAAGAGTCGGCATAGCCGGGAATATAGGATGCTTGGAGGGAAATGAGCTACAGATTCTAGTGACTCTCGGAGAAGAGCGGAAATGGAATCCAGGTCAGAGGTACCTGAAAAGACAGTAATTATTAATAAATGAAAGGATCACCAAGATACAGGACAATCTCAACATCCTCCTATAGTGGATAAACCCTGTTTGGGTGTGCTTAAAGGCACACTCCAGACCTCTAAAGCACTATTTATTGCTGAAATGCTTTGTGCTTTATTTTACAAAAAGTGCAGATTCCAGTAGAAATTGGCACTTTCATAACTGAACCTTGTCAGACCCCTGGCTGTCAGACAACCGGTCCTGTTTCTTCCGGGTTTGTTGAGCCAACCTGAAGAGACATGGAATTGTCCAGAGCATCTGTCTTGCAAAGAGTTCTCAGTGAAGCTGCATTGAGAAATCTATGATTGGTCAGACAAAGTCTAGGCTGGGATAAAATGAAAGGGCTTCAGACAAGACAAATAAATGCAGCTTTTGCAAGCTGGTTTTAGATATACTCCTAATGACGACATGTATTATTAAATGGACGTATGTTAGATAGATAGATATCTCTCTCTCTCACACACACACACACTTGTGATGGATGATTTAATCCCCCTGAATGGTTTTGTGCAAGCTTTCAGCACCATTTTGTTACTGCTGGCAATGTACATAATCTCTGTATTGTGTGTACCTGTATTACACACAGAGCAGGATGTGTGTCTGTATATGCAACTGTGGGTTGCATTGCTAGAGTAAAATTTATTTTGTACTGTAAGTGACCACTTGCTGGGGGAGTCAGTAAGTATACTCTTAAAAATTGCAGGTTATCTACTATAGCAAAGGATCTTGTTCATGTAATCAGAGATTGCTATGACGGGATAGTAGGTCCAATCAAGATGACATTTTGTTGTTAGGGTGGACTTGCACAGAGAGGGGGGAGAACTAGTGTAATGAATCACTTTGTAGTCAGTGCTTTCCTGTGTGAATTTACTGTATGCTGTGATCTATGCAAGCTGGCTGTTTCTACAATAAGCCAAGTTCTTTTGAGTTACCAAGAAGCAACCCTTGATTTTCACAGGATATTGCTATTCATTGTCCTCTATAGTGTAATTACTAATTAGAGTATTGCCAGAGGACTAGATGAATAGAATATAGTAACCAGATACCCACGCAGTATACCCTGCGTTGCCAATGCATACGCTACCAAAGAGGAGTCCTTGCATTTATTTGGAGCAGTTAATGGTGCAGGTTAAGTAAAAAGAATACCCACAGACGATAGCGTGCCTGAACTGTTGTGCTTTCGGTAACAGACGCTAGGGCTGTATCGTCACACTACTAAACAGTGATTTTTATTTTTGTATTTGAGCAGTGGAGTGTCTCTTTAAACACATGACTTATCCAGGTAGAGGAAGGCCCGTCCCGAATAACCTACGGTACTTACTAAAAGTACCCAGTACAGGCGATGAAAGTCCTGTAAGGCTAAATAGGTTTGGATCAGTAGGAGGCACTTTCATATCCATAGGTGAACTCTGCTGCTCTGCTCCAACATCCCGTCTTAGAATTTCACAGCGTGTTTCTGTTCTTGCTTCTTTCTTGGAGGTCCTCTGCCCTCTCCGGCTGCCTGTATAAGAAAAGGAAATCAGATTACAAAAGGTTATACCAAAAATATTCTTGTTTAATTTTGGAGCGCTCTAAAAATAAAATTTTTTTTTTACAACTTAGAGTTGGTATTTCTAAATGCTGCTGACACACTCATGTTGATCCCCAACACCCAAAGCAAAATCAAGAGAACATGTATAAACATGAGTGGAGCAGTATACTAAAAGCGTTTAGATGATAAACCCAAAACAAATATAAATAGACTGAAAAATAAAAGTTGTTGTAATTATACTTAATAGTCAGTAGATGGCCCCAGTTTGACACAACTCACAGCGTATATGAAAGGAAATATATAAACACAGATAATAGTGCAGACTGGTGGAAAACGTATATACGTTTAAAACATTCCCAAGAAAGTACCCATATAACTAGGCTAAGGAAATCTAAGATATAAAATTTCAGTCAAATAGTGACAGCTCAATTGTTTTATCCAGTAAAGAGCAAATTCATTTATTAAAGGAACCCTATACTGTTGGGAAACTTTAGCCAATCCAATGCTTTCCTATGGGCAAGGAAGCAGGCCAAACATTGTTTTGGCCAATCAGCACCTTCTCAGAGATGCATTGAGTCAATGCATCTCTGAGGAAAATTCAGCGTCCCCATGCAGAAACACTGAACGGCAGTGCTGCCTACTCTGCAGCACTGAGCATCAGAGATGTGGCCACTTGGAGGTGTAGGGACAATGTAAACACTGCACCTTTGCATAAAAATGCTTGCTGATAATGATTCTACTCACCAGAACAACTACATCAAGCTGTAGTAGTTCTGGTGACTATAGTGTCCCTTTAAAAATCGGTGATAAACACACAGAGACAGTGTGTTTATTTTCACAGATTTTTTTATAAATTCAATTGCACTTTACTGGATAAAACAATTGAGCTGTCACAATTTGACTGAAATTTGTGTTAGATTTGGCGGAGCCTAACCAGCGAGCGGCCAGGTCGTGTTTTGCCTGAGCTCCAGCCGAAGAACGCACAATCCTCGGTTTAACCCGAACTAAAGCGACACTAACTCTTGGCAAACTGCACCACGGCGTTAAGAAGCGTTACCTGAACCTGGCGATGCCAAAACCGACACCCGGGACCGCAGGGAAATGCAATGGCGAAGTGAGGCCTACCGCGAGAAGCGGCGGGAAATGGCGGCCGCTTTCCCGCCAGCCGCAAACGACAACACAAGTATGTTTACGGCTTTCCCCCCCCCCATGGACCGGTGGGGGAGATCCCGGTCCCCACCAGGCGGAGTGCCTTCCACCCCACAACCCCCGATCCAGCAAGCGGCGTATACAGGCAATGTGGGGAGCGGCACCTCCAAAATGGCGGATAAAGCGCCTCGAACACAGCGAAACAAACCTCAATCTACTCAGCCGGGCGCTGGAGAAACCGAGAAGGATCCGATAGATGTAATCTTTGAGAACTTCTGGATCCAACTAACCAACCGCATGCAAGCTGCTGGGCCGAGTCACATGAAGCCCGCATCGCGTGTGGCCCCGGCAAAGAAGGGCTCTAGACCATCGCCTTTTAGGGCTGGAGACTCCCGAACCACATCCTCCCAAACCGGAGGCCCTCCTGGTCCGAGAGCAAGAGGGGATGTACCCCACAGGTGCCAGCCACACCGGCGGAGGGAGGCAGAACCTCAGCGACGGCGAACAAACAAAACCCACCGCGCAACCCCGACAGGGGAGAACTCGGGCCACAAAGGACCCAGAGCTCGTGGCACAAGGGCATCAGCTCTCAAGAGGTACCAGGGCAGAAGGGTACGAACAGTGCACATGGGTCCTAAACGGCCCACAAAACCACTGGGACTGAAGTCAACCTGGGGACCTAGAGGCCTGGAAGTACCGCCCCAGGCCTCCGACGAGGCGAGGACCATACGAGACCAAGGGGCCTACACACAACTCCAGCGACGAAAACTCCTGACACAAGCAAAGAGGACGCGGCCCGAAGCACGGATACAGGGAAAAAACAAGCATGTACACCGCAACCTACCCCAACCCACCAAGCCACATCACGACACCGAGACCCATCAAGAAACCAGCGGACTTATGCACACCAAGATTGACAACCTACCAGACAAAGGAATTGGATGAACAGCCACAAGCAGGTCCCTTGGGGTCATGCTCCACTCTGGGGGCAGGAGATGAACTGACTTGCAGCTACAACATAAGCTGTTCCTTAAATTGCATAATTTCTCCTATGGTATGACTAATGGTGGGGGGCAACCCAGTGGTCTTATTGTTTTATTATTTTATTGTTTATTAGTATTTTCTTTAATTTTGTCCTGCAGTGAACCTAAAAAGCATAATGTTTTACTTTGTTATGTTCCATTGCACTCAGCAGCCATGAGAGTAATACCCATGGCGTCCAAGCACAGTTACTGCTTCTCACATGTTATTTACACTATGCAAATCATGCCTGCTAGCCAGCAGGACCATGAAACCAACACTACGACTCAAACATCCTCAGGCACTCAAGACACTATCTTGTCAACATATAAATTATGTCTTGATAAGTGATTAAGCATATATAAGACCTTAGCTTCTGTCATTCTCTTTTGTTTTGTTTCTTATAACTATGGCTAGCATAAACGCCGTCTCATACAAGTTGAGCAGTGATACCTTTAAATATAAAAATGTGCTGAAATAGCAAGATGAAGTCAGCGATCACTCCTGAAGATTGTTTATTGTTTAACTCTATTTTGTTTATTACTCTCATTTATTTTACATTTCACTCAACTTCCAACGTGACTGAACCACACACTAGATTACCTAGCCTAACGATTGTAAGCTTAAATAATATTGTTTAGCCTGTATTTTCAAACTGGAGTTTCACTACGCTACACAAAAAAAAAAAAAATGTGGCATTGAAAATCTGGAAATGTACTCTAACTATGCATATTGTTGTACCGACCCTTTACTGTATATCACTTAAACGTTTCCTCCGATTTCTCTTATGTATCCCATACTATATGCCTTTAATAAAAATCAGATTGACAAAAAAAAAAAAAAAAAAATTTGTGTTAGATTTCCTTAGCCTAATTATATGGGTACTTGCATGGGAATCTCGGTATATTAAACATATGATGTTTTAAACATATACTCATTTTCCAGGTGTCTGCACTATTATCTGTGTTTATATATTTCCTTTCATATACTGCTGTGAGTGGTGTTGAACTGGGGCCATCTACTGACCATTAACTATAATTACAACAACTTTTGTTTTTCACAGTCTATTTGTTTTGGGTTTATCACCTAAAGTGTTTTACTATACTGCTCCACCCCTGTTTATACATTTTCACACAATTGGTATACCGATGATACCAATACAGCATTGACGTTGGCTCCTGGTAGATCAAGCGTCAGGAACTAAAGATGATCCATTGGATGGACATGGCGGCAATGAGAGACACCCTCAGGTAAGTAAAACAAACCTTTGCCTGCAGCCCCAGGGTGACTGCATTGCAAGTGGCAACATCATAATCGGGGATCTTTTGGGAAATATGCATAAAACCCAGAAGTAATAGCCAAGAATATGTGATGCTGATAGTTTCTTACCCCGTGCAGTTTTTTTCTCTTCAGTGTCAGAAGCCCGCAGCTCTTCAATGCTGTCATCCAAGAAGTACTCTGGTTCCTCTTTAATGCATCTCAACATCTCTATTTCTTTTGGAGCCCTCTCAGTTTTTCCCAGTTGGCGTCGTCTCTGTAGACCAGAAGGGCTAGTCTCTTTCTGAGCTTTCTTTGTGCTGGGTCTTCCTCTCCTGGGTTTACATTTCAAGCTTACCTCCTCTTCTTCAGATTCTGAGGTTGCCAGAAGCGCTTTACTTTTTCTAGTTCCCCTTCCTCGTACACCAGATTTAGCACAACTTGTTTTTTTGTTTCTGATCTGTTGATCTGGGTCGTTATCTGGCGTTTCCAAGTCACTGTCACTAAAGACAACCTGGAAAAGACTTGAATTAATTTAAAATTACCATAACAAACAAGGGGTGAAATTTTTTTTTTTTTATATACATAGTTCACCATAAAAATGGTATGACAAAAGAGCAGTTTTGTGTATAAATACCAGAATGTTGAAAGTTTAAAAAATATAAATATTTCAGCCTTTACAGAAACAGTATGAATAAAGTTTTATCATATTATGGTATCCTTGTCTTGCAATCTATATTAGACAGTCTATAATAGTGTATCTGTAGATATTTTTAGACACTTGTAGACTCTTTTTGTCACAGATGTAGATGTATGCAACCGTTTTTCACTGTCACTACTTTTGGCTATATAATACAAAGCACAAAAGCCATCAGAATGAAATAAAGTATATGTGCCTTATTCCAACATAAAGCAAGTCGTTTTGGAAGGAAAACAGGGTTACATGACCAACAGTTGTAATAGACAGGGTACTGCAATCTATAAAGAACGCTCACTGTTCCCTGGCTGCTTGAACGCAGTGCTGTACTTTGACCTATTACGGTTTGTATAGTGTTGTAGAAGTGCAGGGTGTGACTATGGCATACATGTATTTTTGCATTGATTTATAAGGCATTTGCACATAATTGCATCCTATGGGAGAGAGCCTGAGTGTTCTAAAATGTTAAAGCAACAACAACAAAAAAAAAAAACAAGAAGAGGGCAGACTGAGGGTGGGGGGTGGGGGCTGACTACCATGTGAGCAGGTTGCAGGCTAAGGGGGCTCCTCCGCTCTCCAATGACCCAAGGGCTTTGTGCCTGTTACTTGAGGAATCCTGCAATTTTGAAGCTGCAGTTGTCCCATAACACGTGGAGTGAGCTTTGGCAGCTCTTGGAATGATGGAAATCACCGGGTGTTTTGAGGTGCGTATGTGTATCTTTGTATGTGCCAGTGTGTGTCAAGGTGTGTATATCCCTGTGTCAGTGTGTATGTGTATTGACACACAGATACACACTGACTAATATACACACACTTGCACCCACAGATACACACATTGACACATACACTCTCATTGACACTCAGATACACTGATACACACTTGGATAAACACAGTGGCATACACAAACCTTGACACATAGATACACACTCAGACACATACACTCGCACTGACATATACAAACTCCCTAACAGACACATACAGTTTATATAAAATGTTTTAAAAATTTTACTCCACCCAGCCCCCCCAACTTTCGGAGTGCTGGCATGGTGCCTCTATGTCCCTGGGGTCCAGTGGGGCTGCTGTGCTAAGCGTGCGGTCCCTGGGGTCCAGTGGGGCTGCTGTGCTAAGCGTGCAGTCCCTGGGGTCCAGTGGGGCTGCTGTGCTAAGCGTGCAGTCCCTGGGGTCCAGTGGGGCTGCTGTGCTAAGCGTGCAGTCCCTGGGGTCCAGTGGGGCTGCTGTGCTAAGCGTGCGGTCCCTGGGGTCCAGTGGGGCTGCTGTGCTAAGCGTGCGGTCCCTGGGGTCCAGTGGGGCTGCTGTGCTAAGCGTGCGGTCCCTGGGGTCCAGTGGGGCTGCTGTGCTAAGCGTGCGGTCCCTGGGGTCCAGTGGGGCTGCTGTGCTAAGCGTGCGGTCCCTGGGGTCCAGTGGGGCTGCTGTGCTAAGCATGCGGTCCCTGGGGTCCAGTGGGGCTGCTGTGCTAAGCATGCGGTCCCTGGGGTCCAGTGGGGCTGCTGTGCTAAGCATGCGGTCCAGTGGGGCTGCTGAGCGGCTGGCGAAGGAGCAGGGATCTCCCTCCTCAGCTCCCTTGTGCGCCTCTTAGTGATGCCGGAGCCTTGTCATATTCCAGCTCCAGCATCACTGCTGTGCGCGTGAGGGCGCTGAGCAGGGAGATCACTGCCCACTGCTCCCTCGCCCATTTTACTTTAAAAATTTTGTCGGAACCCCAATTGGGAAACGCTGCTCTAGACGATACCTCGGGCCGTACACAGTTTACTAACCGGGAAGGAATTGGGTTCCATGAGTTACCCGGTCTGTGGTAACAAGGTGTCAGCTCTTAGACAAGCCTAGGGCTGGGGGTGCTTCACAACTTGGCACTGACATGCTGAACGCAGACACTGCAAGTCTACACAAATATTGTCCAGCCTGGGAATCGGTTGACTGTCAAACCTCACATACCACAGCCTACCTTCTAAGCTCTGAGCTAATGCTTCCCGTGCTGCAGCCAATCTCTTATAAGAGTATAGTAATTTAAAGAAACTAGTCCCAGCGGTTTAAGAGAGTGTATGTAGAGTTTTGTATTTAATGGTCTTATTTTGCAACTAGTGAAAAAATGCTACCAAACTAATATTCCAGTATTCTGTAATTCAGGGGTGCCCAAAAGGTGGATCCCCAGATTTTTTTTTAAAACGACAGCTTTCATGAGGGAATCTACAACATCTGGGGATCCACCTTTTGGGCACCCCTGAATTAGTTGGAGAAGCATTATAAAAATTCTTTAAATTGTGCAGTATTTTCATCGCACTAAAAAAAAAAAAAAAAGGAGACGGCTGTACAATACCCCACAGTATAGCATTTACAACAGCACAAGTGAAGCTGCCTTTATCACAACACACATGGAATGGTTTTCCGATAGGAACAAATACGTTGGAAACTACCACTGAGGCATCCATTTAGTGAAGTGGGAAAAATAAATTTAAAAAAAAGAATAATTTAAAGGCAAAATATAGTTAATCTATTTGCACACATTTATTTTCCCCTTTTGCTCAGCTTTGGCAAACCATTCATGTACCACAACCTGTTTAGTGAATAAAATGCCCAGTTGACAAAATAATCTAGTTCATCTGTCTAGTGAACAGAGTTCTGGAAAAGGGCAAACTTGTAAATTGATCAATTGTCAGGTGATCATTATAACATTGCTATGGTTTTGCTCAAGACATTATGCTTATCACCCCATGTCTTTCTAGGCAGTATAATCTCCCAGATTTGTGTGTTCATACTTTAGAAAAGCAATCGGTATGTAACTATGCAACTACTCTAGATTGTTGGCATTGTACAGTGTCCCATGATATTTAGAGTTTACCATACAGGTTAAATCTTACCCTATAGGTTAGCAAAATATGCATGTGTAGGGTAAAGAACAGATACCTTTATGACAGCCCTTGTTTGGCGCCTTCTTGGTGCTTTTGGCAGTAATTCTGGCACAGGAGACTCTTCATTATAAATAGTTACACTGCCTTTTCTCACTTGGGTGGAGACCACAGGTTTCAACGGTGTTGGTAGATGGTCTTTACGTAGAGGAGTTGTTGGAGGTCTGGTGGGCAAAAGCAAGCTCTCAGAGTCTGAACCCTCCATAGAGATGATGGTTGGATCATCCCCTGCAACCTTCTCAGTATCTTTCACCTTGCTTAAGGTAACACTTGGCGTCGCGGTCATGCACTTATAGCTGCGATCAGGATCTTTTCGTCTGTGTCGCTGTGGTTGCCAGCCCCATACTTGCATGAAGAGATCTGTAATGCAACCTGCATGCTTTGTAGCAAGCCTGTAAGTGGAATTCAGTGCTTTAGCCAGGAGAAGTCCTGCCCTCCAATACTTGGGGAAATTAGGTGGGCGGGATGACAGAAAATTCAGACCATCCTCTAGTGTTCGTTCAGATAACTTAGCTGGGGGGCTCAGTGATACCATAGCAAAGTAAATTCGAGCAACGATCTCATCGGTCATACCAATTGCAAATTTTGAGTCCTCTTTTAAGAGAGCTTGCACGACTCTAGAAAAACGGCGAGTTATCGACTGGCACCGCTGTAGGGCTAACTTCAGTAATGCTAGGCTTCGAGGATCGTTTTCAGTCTGAGCAACCATCCACCGAGTACAGAGCAGAGACAATACTAGATCAGAACAAAGGGAACATGTACAGTCTTTATCATGAGACACAAAGCATGGGAAAGTCTTCTTGGGTAAAGTTGCAGGTGTAGGAGAGGCAGGGGGATTCAACACGTCTCTGGTGTCTACATACTGGAATTGGACACTTTTCAAAAAATCTTCGTTTGGTGGACTTTGAGGAATCAATTCAACATTCCTATTTTTGGGCTTTTTCCCCTTGGACGGTTGTATCTTTATTTCTTTCTTCTGAGTTTTTGAAGAGAAATCTGATAGAAAAAAAATAGAATAAAACTATAAGACATGAGAAAATCAATTAAAGGAACATCCTAAACACTGAGCCAGGAGCTCCTAGTTTTGGTTTTCCTTTTTCCTGTTCATTACAGTTAAACAAATTATTTAAGTAATTACTAAAGTGTCTGTGGTTCTATGTCCATCCCCCAGTCTGACATAATAGTTTCCCCTCTTCAATTTTCTATGTTCATAAAAAATAAATAAACGAAGCTGCCAAGTTACATAACATTCTTAAAAAGTACAAAATGTCACTAGAAGGCTAGAAGTAGAACAAAAACTGACATAACCTGTTGTGGAGAGTTTAAAATATGTACTTTGCTCCAATTTGGGGGGGGGGGGGGAGGAGAATATATAACAAGGAATGAGATTGGATGAGTTGCTTCTGTAATGCATGAGAATTAAAAAAAAATATAAGTGTGTGTGGAGGAAGGTGGTGCCCCTTTAATACTCTAGTAA
Organism: Pelobates fuscus; assembly: GCF_036172605.1. Classification (NCBI taxonomy): domain Eukaryota; kingdom Metazoa; phylum Chordata; class Amphibia; order Anura; family Pelobatidae; genus Pelobates; species Pelobates fuscus. The sequence continues at coordinate 415,998,336 of NC_086317.1, forward strand.
TTACCTGTGCAGGACTCCATTAAGAACACAACGTACTGCAGATCATCTTCACAGAGCTGATTTTCTGCGCGTAGGGTCTCCAACTCAGCTTTTCTAACCAAGAAATCTGCACAGCTAATGAAGCAGGGGACAGTTTAATATAATAATCTCATTCAGAAAATGATTCTTAAAGATTAGAAATCTGACAGGGAAAAAAAGAACCAGGGAAACCAAATATGCCAAGACTTTCCCCGTGCATGCCAACGTTTAATGACACTATAATGCAGCTGCCATCTTAATCTGTGCATCGGTTGGTAAACAATGGTGTAAAATGCAAAAGCCACTGTGTAATAAAAAGTGCAAGGTTAGCAAATGACCATTTATAGATGGTTGCCTACCACAGTTGACTTCCAAATGGAGAGTATCTAGCAGTTTAAGACCTAACTCTGCTTGTATATGCAATTCATGACACAGAAATTGATAGAATATCCAAGGTTGAGAAAAAAAGGATTGGCGATAGACTAGCACTCTGTTTCTGGTGATAAATACTGATCACAGGACTCACATAATCATGGATTGCAAATAAATTGAATCATCCGCTTTATTAAAAATGGCTTTCTGAAATCACACTACTGGAGATTTTACACGATTATAAATACTTACAGGCGCATACTTTGTAGATTTTTAGCTAGCCGAAGTCCTTCAAGGCAGTAGGATTTGGCATCTGAAACACTGCCCATACGGCACAGAGTGGTGATGAGATCCTGGGAGCAACTGAGAAGGTCTGCAAGTACCTGCCACTTCTGAAGGAGGTTATCTCCTACATAATAAACATGAAATAACTTGGTCACGAGTCTGCACATAGACCAGCCTCTCGTATCAGAACATATCCAATACCAATCGATCACATACCATTATCCACAAAACGTGACTCTGAGGGAACCTTAGAAGAGGACAACACATCCTTTCCAAGAAGAAGAAGAACAATGCTACGAAGTAACTTGTGGGCTTCAGTCAAAGCAGTCTCTGGGTTGTGGCCACCTAAAAAAAAAAAAAAAAAAAAAAAGAATAGACTTTAAAGCTACTTTTGGAACAGTTGAACATGGCTGTGTCATTCTATTATTTGTTTAGTGGTGTATTTTGTCCTCATGTGAATTATTGAAAAAGTTATAAATAAGATAAAGTAGCTTGCACTTTGACAAAAGATTAAGGGGGGGATTAAGAGAGGAGATGTCCTTTTGCCCAACACATGCCATGTTGATGCTATGGAAACTCTATCCGGCACGGTTACTGTAGAGCAACAGAGGTGGGCCTGTCTAATGTAATTGTGGTGGGGGAGTGGAAAGGTAAGTGTCTACATGTTCCTTTTAACCATCCTGTGGCCCTCCCAATCATTGGTGGGAGCCCATATAAAAGGCTTTTTTTATAATACTATGTTCACACTACCTCATTAACTTACCATGGTTACTAAGCTGCTTGAAAATATCCTGAGGCAGAAGCATTGGTGGAAGTCTCAAGAACATTGAGAGCTCTTGCAGGGCTTGGACCTTTAAAAGGTAGCAGGACTTTGAGGATTTCTGTAGCAAAGGATGCTGAAGAACATCCATAAGCATTCCAACTCCTTCCACAACCTGGACAGATTTAAACATGTTTTGTCAATTTAAAACAAGAACGAATAGTGATACACAAACATTACTTCATACGTAGATCAAGATCAAATAGTACATTGGATATAGAGTTCCTGCAAACAATTTAGCATGAGCTCTTGAAATCTAAAACCACACTTATTGCCAATAACACATGCGCATACCTTGTGTGTCACCCGGAAGAGATGACTCCGAAGGAGCTTGCAGGTCAGCTCAGCCAGGGAGTAAGTCTCTGTAGCAGGGTCTGCACTTTTTAACACATTTTCTGCCTCCTCTAGTGTGATCTGTGGACAAATATAAATGAAGACTTGAAGTCATAATAACTGGTGGAAACTCTTTGGTGATTCAAATGCTTACAGCAGAAGCTGCACAGTTTCCAGTACGGCTAAAGTCTAAAAGGTCATGTGGCAAGAAAGTATTTGACACTTTTCAGTCCGAATATTAGTATCTGAAAATATTGTGCAGACAACTCAAATTCAAATAGAAAAATTAAATGAAAAAAACAAAAGTTCTCTATGTTTGCCAATGGATTGAATCAATGATTTCATGAACATGCTTGAATTGTATTCCTTCCACCTTTTGAAGCAGAATACAGGAGAATGTATGAAGAGCTTTATTACATACCTGGCCAGATGTAGGACTTTCCAAATAGAAAAGCAGTTTTGTCAGCTGACAGAGAGCTCCTACATGCCTAATGTGATCTCCGATGGAACTGCATAGATGACAAGCAAGCTGGAACGCCTGTATGGACTGTAGAGGCTGCACAAAAGGTTCAAAAAGTAGTTGGTACAGGTGAGGAGGTAAGCCATGATCCAGTGCATTATTTAATTACTTCAACTACCAAATCACCCACAACGTTTTATGGTCTCCACTTTTTCTTTAAGTGTACTTACCTTACCCATCAAACGGAAAATTGACCCTAGCAGATGCAAGGAGAACACAGTTTGTTCTGCGTTATATAGTAGTGGAGCTTTGAGGCCTGATAGGACAGATTTCCACAGATTCAAAGCTTCTTCCAAACTTTTCATGGGTCCTATCAAATGGAGAATAAGTAAGCAGTTGAATTCCTTGAAGACCAAGGGATAGGCAAATCTTAATATAGCCAAATATATCTAAAGATATGGTTAATTGTGGCAAGTATCATCTGCTAGGAAGAGCCTAAATCAAAGGCAACACTATTTTTTTTTCATTTTTAGGTAAAATATACTCAACCGTGACTTTTAAAAACTGTTACCAAGATTATCACAAACTCTAGCAGTCCATAGTAATATAAGGATTTGTGTTTACCGGTCTCTCCCGCCAATGTGAAACAAATTCCTTCTTGGACGGACTGGTCATCTAGGAGCTTGTCTTCATAGTTTAGGTCATTGGGTTCATACTCTATCCCATTCCGCTGACTGTCAAGCTTTGCTTTTCGTTGCTGCTCCTCCATACTCTACAAATAAAACACACTAGGTATGTAGACATCTGCCTGGATCCATATACATGGCATAGCAAATGTCAAAGTTGGTCAACATGCACGTGTGATAGGAGGTTTGAACAACAGGTTTTATCCACCATACACAAGACAGATTTACCATTGCCAAACCACAACTTTCTATGAAAGAACACTATGCATCACAATGAAGAAATATGTTGGCACTTTAATGAAAAAATACACAAACACAAAATTAGATATTGCATATTAGAAAGCAATTTGTCTGCCTGCTGTGTTCAATAAAAAAAAATAAAAAAAAAAGTAGAAAAAAAAAAAAGTAAGAAAACATATGACCGCAGTAGGTTTACCCAAGAAAATATATAGATGCAATTACAAATACTTTTTGAAAAGGTTTTATTTCTCTATTGGATAGACACACAATGCTGAATCGTGACTGCTGTCTACATTACATTCCTTACTTCTTGCATGTTGGCTTCCAGGGTGCAGATATACTGCCAGAGAAGAGCCTGGGCTTTTATGTCCAGCAGGCGCTCGTCACTTTTAGAATGGCCTGAAGAATTCAAGAGACGGAGAGATTCCTGGACCGCATCTAAAGCAGAACTAAAATAGCAATAAAAGAGTTGGGTAAATTCAAGCTATTATCCTTTAATAAATCTATAGCTTCTACACTTAAAGAGCCGATACATATCAGTATTACACGAACAAACATTGAGGGTACCGATTGTGTTGGATTTTCCGCATTAATATTATCTTGGAAACCGATGGCTCCAAAAAATGGCCCTGAAGAACCCAGCTATCATGAATATAGTAAAGATATAGATATCATTTCTTGCTAAATAATCAATGCCGTTGGATATATTAACAGGGATATAATTAAATAACTTTCCATGGTGTTTTTTTTTTTTTCGCTACAGATGTTCGCTACAGAATATTACAGTCAATAACCCCCAAAATGATACTACTTTTCTAGTTAAAAGAATCCATAAGAATTGCATTTGTAAGTTTTTACTTCATTAATGTGTGAGCTGAATGACCACACGATGCATAGATCGACAGATACTGAAAATCAGTTAAATATTTTTATTCTATGTACAAATCTGCACATCGATAGTACGAAATTATAGGTGTGTAAATACACACACACACACACACCTCGCTAGTGGCAAGTGAAAATGTAGCCCTGGCAAGTAGAAATGCATCAAGGAAGATATGTTATGGCTTGCAGTGATAAGTAACTTACACATACATATACACACACACAAAGATAGATAGAGACTGTAACAGACCGTTTTGCACACAAGAGGTTAAAAACCGTTTAGGCAATATTCCCCTTTCAGATGCACAGGCAGCTACTGCAATCACCAATCTCCCAAACTGCAAACACACGAATTCTCCAACTCCCGAACAGGAAACACACGAATGCTGTTAAACAGCCGAACAGGAAAAACCATACAAACAGCTTACACTCCTGGCAATCAGCATACAATCCAATTCCCCCAATAACAAGACGACACTTCGTTTTGAGGTCAAGCAGAACTGACTGTACTGGCACATACAGCCTCTTTTATTTACAATCCACCAACATAGTACTGCCCACAGGGTTTTGAAATACAACCAATCAGTCCGTACAATACACACAGACACTCCCACACAAAATCCGCCCCTCTGCCTGTGATATGATCACTGAACACAATGGGTAATCTCATTATCACAGGCAGAGAAATACAGTTTTATAAAACATATCACAGGGCCCCCAAAACATGCAATAACTGGGGGGATCTGGGTGAACCACATATCCAAAATTCACCCAGATCCGTTCAGTAGTTTGGAAGATGCAGATTCCGCAGAACATATACAGGCTATATGAAAAATAATTACTGTATAATGTGTCCCCTGTTGTATAGTTTAAAACTACTGCACGATGTCTTTGTACATGCTGGGCTCTAAGTGATCCCAGAATGTACTGGTTACCTGAGAGTGATAGTAGTGAGATTGCTACTGGTAACAGCATTGTACATGCTGGGCTCTCAATGATCCCAGAATGTACTGGCTACCTGAGAGTGATAGTAGTGAGATTGCTACTGGTAACAGCATTGTACATGCTGGGCTCTCAATGATCCCAGAATGTACCGGCTACCTGAGAGTGATAGTAGTGAGATTGCTAGTAGTGAGATTGCTACTGGTAACAGCATTGTACATGCTGGGCTCTCAATGATCCCAGAATGTACCGGCTACCTGAGAGTGATAGTAGTGAGATTGCTAGTAGTGAGATTGCTACTGGTAACAGCATTGTACATGCTGGGCTCTCAGTGATCCCAGAATGTACTGGCTACCTGAGAGTGATAAGAGTGGGATTTCTGTCAGCAAGTTCAGTTAATGCCAGATTTGTGTAGCTTTTTCAAAATGTTAAATGTAAAGAATATTGGCACCGGTTATCGGCACTGGCTCAAAAGGTGACCGATAATCGGCATCACCTCTGGAAAAGTTATATTGGTCGATCCATAATTCATACACCAGTATTAATGTTCACTTTCTGTAGGAGTAGATTAGTAAAGTCAGTTCTTACCAGTCCGTCTGCCCAGTGTAGTCATGATAGCACAAAACCTGAGCAAGCTCAAGCAGGAATAAGGGCCGGTGATGCTCTAGGCTGCTGCTCTCACTGCACAGCTCAAGCAGATCACAGATTGTGTTATAACGCTCCTGACCCGTGTCTCCATGGGCACACTTGTATCCTTTAATTTCTTCAGCAAGCAGGGAAACCATCAGCTCTGGATCTACTGGATGATCACCAAATCCATCTTTCAGAGTACTTTAATTAAACAAAGTTCAAACCATGTTAGGAAAGAAAGTGCAGCAAACAGGAAGGTTTAAATTCTTCACATATACACCATTATGGTTATTCACCAAAGTGTGATTTGTCAGGAGTTCTAAGTAAATTTTAAATTTCATACCACAATAGCCAAACTGGAAAATAAATCTCCAAAACAGCTAAGTAACAATGGACTTACATTTGAAAATTAATTTTACGTTTTATTATGAATTCCTAACACTTCACACTTTAGAAATTAACCTACAATGCAATTTGAGGTAGTGGGATTATATCTTGTATCACTCACTGCAGTCTCAGGTCCTCGTTGCCATTCCTAGCGCCTTCCGTTTTAAGTTTGACCCACAGGGCGATTGGTTCGGCCATTTGCTGCTGGATCTGCCCACGTAATGCTCGCAACCAAAGTGTCACTGCAGCAAGTCCTAGCTCCGTCTGACCAGCCTTCCGGCAGCTCTCGACATGCAGGCGGAAACAACGGTGTAGCTAATGTGTGACATGTTAAAAAGAACAATGTTTAAAAACAAAGCTTGTTCATAGCATAATGATTTAAAGCAGAACAATCTAAAAGGGGATCTTTGAAAAGAAGTGTTCCTTTTCCCTTCTGAGTGGTCTGTCAGGTAAAGATAATTTTAAATGGCACCTGAGATTCCTCCCAGTCTTTTCTCGAATGAATCTGCTGTAAAAACCGCTTCACACTATATAGTGGTTCTGGTGCCAAGAGTGCCCCCTATTATAGGACAGCCTGACTTATATGGAGTCAGTCTAACTCTGCTCATCGCCTGTACAACAGCTCAGGGAAATCAGTAAGCTCTATGCCGGATTTCTGTCACAGCCAATATCAGCAGTGAAGCGCTTAGCTCATTGAAATACAGTAATCAGTTGATGCGCTCAGCCAAAGTGTGTGCGTGTAAGGGGGTGTGGTGGAGGTGGCAGAAAATTCCTGTAACTGTAACTATTACAGTGTGCTGCAATGATTATATTGCTTAGAGTGTTTCTTTAAGTAAAAACAGCTATATTTCTACCCATAACAATAACACTACTTTTTAAACACACTTTGAAGAGGAGCAGTCACTTTTGAATGCACAAAATGTTATGGTTTTTGTCACTCTAGCAGACGTTCTGCAAACTGATTGCAGACAAACACACTTAGATGGCACCTTCATTAATTATTATTGGCATTTATATAGTGCCAACAGATTCCGTAGCACTTCGAACAGTGGCTAAAGGAGGGTCAATCATCAAATCTCTACACCAATGTGAGAAAACCATTTCAAAGATCATGATCTTTGGGGTGGATAACTTCTTAGCATTTAGCAGGATGCCAAACGTAGACCCCTTTGGTTTTAAAGGGACACTAAGAACTAAAACAAAGCTCAACACCCCTGCTGTCTAACTTCTCTATTTGCTGTGATTTTTTTTTTCGTTTTGGTGCTTATTGTTCCTTTAAGATGTTCCTCTCAGAAGCTCCACTGTTAAAGGGAGGAGTCGGGGACAGGACAAAAAAAAAGAAGAAAAAAAAACATCCACTGCGTCCAGAATCGTCATCTGAATCAAACACTCACCTTTCTGAGAGGTAAATCCGTTTAAAAAGCTCAAGATATTCTTGGGAATATGGTACAACATAGGAGAATTTGCACCAGACTGGAATGCCAAAAATACAATCTTACACCAATAGATAAAAAAACAAAAGGGGTAAAATAACAGAAGTCCTAATCACTTACTTTTCCCCATTCTATAGAGCTGTAACCCTCCTTGTGACCCAATATAGCAGACATCACAATCCCTTCCCATATGGGTTAGTTATGCAAAGCACGTTTAGGCTTTATTAGAAGATTGTGCTTGTGCCAATTTAAATATAATAAAAACAAGGCTTAATTATTATTCGGTAGGTAAGTTAGAAACTATATAGAAGTTTCTTTTGGATATGATACTGAACACAAGGCTAGAGATCATTAACATATCAAAAAGATTAAGTCATCAATTAAGAGGTACCGGCCATATGGCTGAAGCCAGCTAGTTTACATCCGAACTTGACACCCAGGCATCTCAAGTGGAGAATCTCACACGCTGCAGAGCCACTGATTAATCAAAGTATCAATCCATGTTGCAAACCATATGCCCCCCTTCACATTATCCCTTTTGTCATCTGACCTTACAACCAAGTGACCAATTCATATATGCACTACACAAATTACATTAAATGGAAATATTCAATTGTGTAACAATGAATTATGCACCCTTGACGTGACACCACCATTACCCAAACCTGTATTTATAGAACAAGTTTTGGGATTTTTAATCATTCAGATTGCTCAGCCCCAACAGAAAGTATTGAAATGTATAGTGTAGCTGCTGCTTACCCGTTCTGAAGACAGGTCAGGGTCTCCTCCTGGACCGGCGGCTGCCAGTTGCTCACAGAGTGGAGATACAATGTCAGATGCTTCCTGATACTTCTTCTGATTGTAGAACCAGTAGGCCACATTGTGCACACAGGATGCTATCATGGAAACAGACAATTAATTACCTAGTGCTTAAGCCATTGGTTTCAACCTAGACTCTTCAGGACATTACATAGTCTTTCAAACCATTTATAGATATCCCCCAATGCAACATAATTAGTTTATCCTTGAAGGGATACTCCAGCACTATAACTAGGTTGATTAAGTTGTGATGGTGCAATCTTACCTTAAAAGGGTTAATCCGGTTTTTAGAATAGTTTAACCTGAAAGTTGTGTAGAGGCCGCCTGTCTACTCTGTCCCTCTTCTTCAATGGGAAATTTGTTGACTGAGCACTGGTAAAACTGTTCTTACACAACTTTTTGAATGTTAAAGGACCACTATAGTGCCAAGAAAACAAACTCGTTTTTTTCTGGCACTATAGTGTTAATAGGTCCCCCCCCGCTCATGGCCCCCTTCCCACCAGGCTGAAGTGGGAGGAAGGGGTTAAATTCTTACCTTTCTCCAGCGCCGGGCTCTCTCCTCCTTCCGACATCATTGGCGGAATTATCAATGCTTTCCTATGGACGCTGGCGTCTTCTCACTGTGAAAATCACAGTGAGAAGCGCCTCTAGCAGCTGTCAATGAGACAGCCACTAGAGGCTGGATTAACCCTAATGTAAACATAGTTTCTGAAGCAGGCAGGGTTAAACCTAGATGGACCTAGCACCCAGACCACTTCATTAATCTGAAGTGGTCTGGGTGCCTATAGTGATCCTTTAAGTTAGTGATAAGTTAAGAGAGGCAGACACGCTCAGTCTATCACTGACGTCCAGTTCGAGGTTTCCCCATTAAAGCAGGGGACTTGGCTAGAAGAGGGGCTAAGCAAATTGGTGCCTTTTACATAACTTTGGGGTTAAACCATTTGTAAATTATTTAACCCCTTAAAGTAGCCCTCGTATGTTATTTTCTCTCTTTTGGTTTTCCTTTCCTTAGGGAACCTGTATCTTGATTATACTCTCCCCCCCGTGACACTTGCTTTTTATTATTATTTATTTTTTTTTTTTATTATAAATACTTGCTCTCTCTTCTTCCTTGCACTAGACCTTAATATCTGGGTGAAGCCATTTTGTTTTCCTCTGCTAATGAGGTCTGCAGTTTCCTTTCTGTGGGAATAATTTTACTGATAAATTGTGGTTACATTTGATTGGCAAATTAAAGAGAATCTTGCCTTAAGCTCCACCAATTGTCAAGGTTTTGTCAACCTGACTGCTATACATAAGTAAAAGTATCCCCTACATGAATTTTATGAAAACAAGAACACTCATAAGAAAGAAGAAAAGGACTCCGGCACAGAAAGCGATGTACAAGAAGATAAGATAACGTTTATTTTTGCCAAAATTGCAGCTTTTAGGCAAGACCGTGCCCAGGTCCTCAAGACACCATAACAGATGAAGTTGTCATGATGCATGAAGTGTTTAAACTATCGTCCTGGAGAAACAGGGTAGGAAACACCAGCTCAAACAAATTCTACTCAGAGAAACAGACCTGTTTGATTTAAAAACTCTGCAGCATCTTGACCAGTGAGATCACAGAGGGAGGTCAGCATTCTGGAAATCACACCTTTGCAAACTCCAACGAGATGTTGCAAGTCATCACAATTAACATCCTGGAATAATAAAATAAAGATTGCAGAATTTGATGGCAACATTTACATATGTAATCTAACAAGCAGACAATGTGCTGAATCGGCTGTATGTTAACACCCTGTTTTAGATTGTTCCTATAGTTAAGTTCACAAAGACTACAGGGGAAAAAAAATGAAAGCAGTACTAGTAGGTACGTACCTTGCCATTTTGCAGGAAGGAGCACGTGGCATTAGTGAACTGCTGAAACCCAGTAAACTGGTGCTGTCTCAAGGATCGGAGTTGACGGCTTCCATCCTTGGGAACCTGGACAGAAGTGAAGAAAACAGTTTGTACAACAACATCTATAGTTACCACTCACACTTTGTAAAGTTCACATATTTCCAGTATTGAGAGCTTTGTGAAGCAACAAAAATAAACAAACGTTGTATATTTGCATAATCTTGTCAGTTTAACTTTGCCCTGAACGCCGAGCTCTCCTCTACTCTCCTCTATCCCCACTTTCTTCTTGAAAGAGACACTGAAGGTTCAGGTGACTCAGGGCTGAAAATGTCCCCCCCTAAACTCTTGGAAAGTGAGCAGATGTAAAACCAAATTTTAAACTACCTGCAACTGCACTGCATATAGGCAGTCACTGGGTAGGAGGGAAGCTGGCTTGTGCTTTGGAGGCTCCAGGACTGGGGCAAATACCACCAGGTAGTGGAGCTAAGCTTTGTGCGTTACAAACATTTACACATTCCTTGCAGCGCACTCTGCAGTAATGAGACATCAGACCTGTCATCCTGGATTACTAGAGCGCAAGCCACATGGTACCTGTGCTTCTCTGGGAGCAAAACTAAAGAAGAAGAGCGCAGCTTTAACACCGCCTTATTCAAATGGAACGTTGGATAAGGGGGTTAGGTAGACAACGCTTGATGTTCTACTAAACGCTTGTCTGATGTAACAGCAATCAGGAACATTGTTTTCTAGTTTGAAATTCTTAGTTTTCCTTCCTATAAAGGCTTAATTTTTCATTACATTTTGGCGACTTTTATAGTAAGGAGAAGGATGAGAGAGGAGGAGGTGCTTTACATTTTTAAAGTATTTTTCTACCTCTAATCTGGGGCAGGGGAAAATTGTTTTTCCCACTGTGACCTACCGATCCCTTGAATGTCAGTTAAAGGAACACTCTAGGCACCCAGACCACTTCAGCTTAATGAAGTGGTCTGGGTGCCAGGTCCAGCTAGGGTTAACCCATTTTTTATAAACATAGCAGTTTCAGAGAAACTGCTATGTTTATCAATTAGTTAAGCCTTCCCCCTAATTCTCTAGTGGCTGTCTCATTGACAGCCGCTAGAGGCGCTTGCGTGATTCTCACTGTGAAAAATCACAGTGAGAGCACGCAAGCGTCCATAGGAAAGCATTGTAAATTCTTTCCTATGCGACCGGCTGAATGCGCGCGCAGCTCTTGCCGCGCGTGCGCATTCAGCCGACGGGGCGGAACGGAGGCGGAGAGCTCCCCGCCCAGCGCTGGAAAAAGGTAAGTTTTAACCCTTTTCCCCTTTCCAGAGCCGGGCGGGAGGGGAACCCTGAGAGTGGGGGCACCCTCAGGGCACTCTAGTGCCAGGAAAACGAGTATGCTTTCCTGGCACTAGAGTGGTCCTTTAAGTGGTCACAGTTCTCGAAAAGTCAAGAGAAAACATTGCTTAGGGTCACAATAGTATTATTCATTAAACACATAGCTGTAGCAATGTGAAACCTGAATGGGAAAAATGTATGCAAAAATGGCTGAACGGAGTAGTTAAAAAAAAAAAAAAAATAAAAAAATAAAAAAAAAAAATATATAGTAATAGCTACAGAGCTTGGCTAATTTTTCTTTACTAAAATCTGCTACTCCGATTTCAGTTCACTAATAAATTACAGGGGCGGAGCCTGACCGTTGATCGGATCAGACTGAGCTCCCGAAAAATCGGCACCAACCGAGAGCCACAAGCAGACACAGCCCCACATCGGTGTCCTGTGCCTGCCCCCACCCCCATATCACATGTACATACCTAAACACACAATCTCTTGCACAGTAAACTGTCTCACAGATCATAACTAATCAGGCATAACATGGCAGACAACGCCAAAACACACAACTGGCACTACCACATGCACTCACATTAGAAGCACCCAGTTCCATACAAGTCTGGGGGAGAAACTGTCAACAGGTACCACATGCTCACACACAAGGTTCTGGAAACCCGTGGATAACCACACTTATAGCCCAAATATGAAGCTTAAGCTAACATAACGCAACCCTGCTTTTACGTTCCTAGCCTGTAAAAAAGTATCTCGCTGTATCTACTATTGTTACTCATCTACAAGATCATAATCATAATGTGCAGGTTGGTGGACAGTACTAGGCTACCGTTATCAGCCTGTTTAAGCAAACAATCTTGCTAGTAATACTCAACATGACTTGTGCTTTATATTATAAAATTGTGCATGACTCAACCAATAGCCCAGTTGTTTAACCAGCTAATTAGCCTGAGGACTGCAGTTGGGGCACCTCTGGCATGTATGTAATGTTCAAATGCACTGAAAAAATAAAAAAAACACTAAGGAAGACCTCTAGCATTTTTCTAATAAACACTTTTTTTTTTACTCAAATAGAAAGTGCTCAATTTTATAGTCATATGAAACACAAAAAAATAAAAAAATACATACCGCAGACATTTGTTTCTCTAGAAGGTAGTAGTGTGCCTTGAGAAAACTGGCCAAGTTCAAGACCTCCTTAAGACACAAAGTCCTGATATCTGCAGTTGATTTGAAATGTCCATCCACACAAGAGACAGCAAACTGGATGCACTCGCTCAATGCCTGACAAAGCCACCCTTCCCCTGAAGAATCTACTTTGAGAACGGCATTGGCCATCTCATCTAAACATTTTCCAATTCCTCGTGATCTACCCTGTTCCTGTATCTCCAGTGCAAATTTTGTAAGTGTCAGCCCAGCTAGACAGCATCCGTCACCACTTTTCAAATAAGAATATGCTTGTTGAAGCGCATCTTTTCCCTGCTGAAAGCAATTTCGTTTACAAAGACTGCGACATCTATGTACAGTCAGTTCCACTAAGCAACGAGCCCATGGATTGGTGAGAGTCCCGGCTTCTAGCAAAGGCTTTACCAACAGATCTTCAACGCTGTTATTTAAAAAGCAGACATCCTCCTTGCTACATGATTTGCCCTTAGACTCAAAAGCCAAAGTTACAAATTTCACATGACGTGCTATAGTTAGAGGGGAATCTGTGTGTGATGGAGATCGTTCAACCAGGACGAGAAAGCGCAGGGCATGTAATCGTAGGCACAAGATCTCTTGGTTACAGGCACAGGGATTGTTCTTCTGTTCTTGGTCCCCAGCTGCTTTCCACAGGAACTGAAAACTGCTTTTAGCCAAAGCAACATAGTCTCCCCCAACCTTCAGATCTTCAGGGCACTTTGTAAGAAATGTGTACAAGAGGTTCGATAATTGAATGGTGGATTGATAGGATGAGTCCCGTGCAGATACATTTTTCAAAAGGTGAAAGAGAATCTTCTCCAAATAGAAGGAGTTATTCTGGAGGGTGGCGGCACGAAATCCATGACACGCAATCTCTGCCAATGGGGTAAGGCTCTGCAGGTGCTGTCCACGGCATGATGCATCTCCAGCCCAGTGGTTACAGGCTCGAAGGACTCGATCACAAACCACTCGCTGATCTGACAGACGATCAGAGGACAACTGATCACAAGGGACATCTGACAGGCATGACTGAAAAGCAAGAGAATAGAAAATGTTACATGCATAATTTAATACGGTCAGTACTACCAATGATCGTAGTTCTATTAGTTTAAAGTTAAATTCCAATGCAATCAAATATAAGTGATGGCAATGGCAAATTGATGTAAAGGATGGAAAATAGTACAAACATATTTTTAATCTTTATCAACAGACCATAACTAGACAAGAAGTCAAACATTTATAGAAAATAAACCACACGACATCTAAAAGCAAAACTATACATATTCTAAAGATGATCACATGCACTCCCATAAAATTACACAATAAAATGTAGTTACTAGAATGCCATTGCAACTTGCTGTGTATGAGCCTATTTAATTACTGTTGCCAAAATATTTATCACTTCCAACGTATAAGCAAAAAATCCAGAACAGGAATAAAAAGTGGCAATAAGATGAATTATTTTGTCATGCACATGATAAAGTACACCATGTAAAAGACAAGTTTAAAAAATAAAATTAAAAAAAATCTATTAAATGTAAATAAACAGTCTTTCTGTTATACTGAATGTCAATTGGTACAAATCTATTATCCCAATCAATTGCATTCATTTGGATTCGTAACAACGGTGGGTGGTTCTGTCACGTGTAAAAGAATGCTGTATCAGGGGTTTAATAGACAGGTACATATTGAATTACATAACTTTGATTCCCTGCATGAAGTGGTCTGCCATTTGACTCCACGCAAGAAAAGTCCCTGGAACAGTTAACAGAAAGAAGCTTGAGAACCCAACAAAACAAAACTCACCTTGAGATCTGACTGTAACTTCTCTACGGCCTCAAAGGATGATGTCAGTTTTACAAAATCCGCACTTTTTGAGATCTTATTCATTCTTTGCACACTTTACCTGCAAACATCAAAAAGATTAATACCTGCCAAGCAAAAAATGAAAACAGGATGATTTACAGAATTGTTTAAAAAATAAAATAAAAGGAAAGGAATGCAGACTGGGAAAATCCATAGGCTCTACCATACAACTTGCCAGCACTCCTGTGTGTGAAATAGTGCATTGTACAAGGAAGCAGTGAGGGATTTTGGCTTGAATGTGTTACACCTTATGGTACCTAAATGCACTGGGTTAAACTAAAAACAATTATAGGAAACAGGCAATCTCTGTCACTGATAACCGATTACGGTTATTACTATTTTATAAATAGTAATGACAAACCTTTGACAAAGCTGTTGTATCATACAGCTCTAGTTATCTCCATCCAGCAAGACCTACATTCCCACCACGGAGTGACAAAGGTTGGGAACCACTGGTATATGGTAACAGAGGGCATGGGTAATGTCAGGTGCCATCATATTTACTGTTATTGTATTACTAGGACCTGCATCTTGAAATAAATTTAATTAAAAAAAGGAGTCCTGAAATGTTACTGGGCTGATCTGGCAGCATTTATCCCCTACACACACCGACAGCCGCGACAGTCCCCTACACACACCGACAGCCGCGACAGTCCCCTACACACACCGACAGCCGCGACAGTCCCCTACACACACCGACAGCCGCGACAGTCCCCTACACACACCGACAGCCGCGACAGTCCCCTACACACACCGACAGCCGCGACAGTCCCCTACATACACCGATAGCCGTGACAGTCCCCTACATACACCGATAGCCGTGACAGTCCCCTACATACACCGATAGCCGTGACAGTCCCCTACATACACCGATAGCCGTGACAGTCCCCTACATACACCGATAGCCGTGACAGTCCCCTACATAAACCGATAGCCGTGACAGTCCCCTACCTACACCGATAGCCGTGACAGTCCCCTACATACACCGATAGCCGTGACAGTCCCCTATATACACCGATAGCCGTGACAGTCCCCTATATACACCGATAGCCGTGACAGTCCCTTATATACACCGATAGCCGTGACAGTCCCCTATATACACCGATAGCCGTGACAATCCCCTATATACACTGATAGCCGTGACAGTCCCCTATATACACTGATAGCCGTGACAGTCCCCTATATACACTGATAGCCGTGACCGTCCCCTATATACACTGATAGCCGTGACCGTCCCCTATATACACTGATAGCCGTGATAATCCCATATATATAGATAGATAGCTAGCTAGCTGTGATAATATATATATTATACACACATTGATGTACATTGCTATGAGCCTTCATATAGAGGCAGTCAGGGTTATAAACAACCAGCCAGCCGTGCAGCATTGTGTAATGGCAGTGCGGATTTTATTATTATTATTAGTCATTGCCAGTGATGACGTTAAGCAGCAGATAACGGTTATTAGATCCCCCTACCGGCCCCGCCGTGTTACCAGCTCTCACCGACCGCTCTCACTAACCCCTTCCGCTGCCTGGCTCGCGCCTGTGCTGCAGTTCAAAATTCTCCCAGCGGCCAACCAGCAAAGCTATATCATGTGACGTGGTAAGCGCGACCAGCCCAGGGGCATGCCGGGAAATGTAGTTTTAAAGGACTACTAGGAGTGCATAGTTCCCTATCAGGAGGAAAAGCTGGAAATATAGATGATTTTGAGAATTTGGAGCTATTTAGCCTAAAATTGTAAATCCTTTGGTCAGTTACTGGCAATACTCAGTGTGGAGTTACTGGCTAAAGACTGGAGACTGGAAACTGACAGTGTTATTGACCAAAGGGTGAAATATTGGTAATTCACTGGAGATTTATTCCCTAAACACTGTGTTCTATATAAAAAACCTTTCATACCTTATGGCCCATTAGATCCCAGATAATTATGTGCATGTGAGAATGAAAACAAAGAAATTTGAGCATACAAACAAGACAGGGTCAGACAATTTCCCGGCCAATCCAGTGCTTCTCATAGATAAATATTGAGATGCATGACGCATGTAAAGCAATTGACGCTCTAATGCAAAAGCATTGGAACCATTGGTTCTCTATAAGTCCTTAAGCCGCTTTCTGAGAGGGCACAAAACTGTGTGCAATAGCATCTTCAAAAGAAATAGGCACTTATTGAAATACTCTGAGTGTGCGTCATCCTTGAGTTCAATCAAACAGCTAGGAGGGTACAACCCAGAAACTTTTATCAGGTGAATAAAAATGGGACACTCTCTTCAACTTGCGATTTATCAAGTTGAAGTGCTTTAGGGACTTGGACTGTTAAAGGACCACTATAGTGCTTTTCCTGGCACTATAGTTTTAATAGGTCCCCCCTCCCTCATGGCCCCTCTCCCGCCGGGCTGAAGGGGGAGGAAGGGGTTAAACACTCACCTTTCTCCCTCCGCGCTGGGGACTCTCCTCCTCCTTTGGACGTCATCGGCTGAATGCACATTCGCAGTAGGAGCCGCGCGCGCATTCAGTCAGTCCATAGGAAAGCATTCTAAATGCTTTCCTATGGACGCTGGCGTCTTCTCACTGTGAAAATCACAGTGAGAAGCACGAAAGCGCCTCTAGCGGCTGTCAATGAGACAGCCACTAGAGGCTGGATTAACCCTAATGTAAACATAGCAGTTTCTCTTCTACAGCGGGCAGGGTTAACACTAGAGGGACCTGGCACCCAGACCACTTCATTGAGCTGAAGTGGTCTGGGTGCCTATAGTGGTCCTTTAATTTAAAAAGGAATGAGAGGGAAATGAAATCTGAATGCCAAATTTTAAGCTAAAACATCTGATCTGGAAAAATGATTTTTTTATTGAAAAGGTTACACCAAGCACCATGGCCACATCAGTGATTTAAAGTGGCCATGGTGCCTAAAGTATGTATGTACAGTGTTTTGCTTTGAAATAAGGCACATACAGATATTAACCAAGGATGCACAGAGAGTTTCGGCCATAAATGGGCCAAATGGGCCGAAAATCCCCCCTCCCCCCCAAGGGCATCCTGTATTTTTACTTTCGGCCCAGAATTTACATTTTAGTGCATTCCTAATATACACCTCTTACCTTCCAGAGGTGTAAATCCACCTCCAACATAGGGGTGTCAGGCTGGAAATTCCTAATGGGCAGTGGAGTTACAACTCCTCAATGCAGTTACGATCTGTCTTCCTTGGTGACTTTGATGCACACGGGATAAGTTAAGGCTTGGCGGTAAACTCACCTTCAGTGAGAGAGTTAAAAAACACTGTGGATTTATTGGATGGAATATGTTTTGTCACAAGAGGCGCACCAGCTGCTGCTGCAGTACGAGCAACCCAGTTGAGAGAAGATGATGACATAGGTTTGGGCCCGAATACAGGTCTTGTGGATTGGTGGGGCCTTGGCAGAGGGTCTCATGATTATGACCTCGGTAATTCAGCACGCTGGGTGGCAGTGCATTCTTTTCTTAGGCTCATGCTGTAGCCTCACCTTCCAGCAGTGGTTTCCAAACCAGTCCTCAAGGCACGCCTACCAGTCCGGGATTCATGGATTACCTAGTTTTGTCTAAGGTGTTTTTAAAGAAAGAAAGGAAAAAACACCTTGACAACTGGATAATCCCTAAATCCTGGGCTGGTAGGCATATGCCTTGAGGACTGGTTTGGAAACCATTGCCTTACAGTATTTCATTGTTCACCTCCATTCATCCTCCCTCACTTTTTTGTTTTGCTCTTACTTGCCACTCTCCCTTTCCACAATTGTCTTCACTCACACGTTTAATGAGTTATTCTCCTCCACGAAGAGTGGGTGAGGAGCATGTAGGGTCCACTGAGCCATTGGATAATGGATGAGGTACATACAGTACACACCTGTCATTGCCAACGTCCACCATGGTGTGCCCAGGTGCTCACTTGTCCAGTATAGTTTAAAATGTTATAAGTTTACATAGATTTTCTTAAAAGTTTGTCGTGTGCGGATTGACTAATACTATTGCTTACACAAATGTAAACAACGGTTATGATTCCACAGTTGCTGTCAGTGTTCTATTTTCTTGTATCAATATTAAGAAACTCTTATAAAAAAAAAAAAAAAAAATGTTTTACATAGATATGCTTATTAATAAAAGACTTGGGTTCCACTGAAATTTTCATTTCCTCTAAATCAATTTTCGTCTATTTCTTAATTTTAGTCCAAAGTTTAGCCATTATTTTCGCTTCAGAATTTCATTAGAATGAACCATGCCACAGCTGCATCTTGCAGCCGTTTAGCAGATGACTTCCAAAATTTGCACTCTTGTGGGTTTGCACTATTTAAGGGTACCAAATTATGAAGCTGTTTAGTAGAGAACTTTTTTTTGCTATCCTCATGGTAACCCCACACAAGGATTATGGCGCTATCTATACGTACTAAGAAGCTGAAAGACCAACATTACGAAAAGCCCTTACTTTTCTTAACTTTGGTCTTACAGACAAATACTTAGTATTAGTAAATAAGGCTGCTTGTGGTCTATTGCTGCCCAGGCACTAATTCAATAAGGGCTAGCAATGCTGGGACATCGAATAAATGGGAGCTATTAAAATGAACGGTTGTGTGAATACTTAGTGTCCCTTTCCAACCCCCATCCACGGCCATATGCAGGGGCCCTAAATAATAAGGGAGGGAAGAATGTATTGTTCCCTCTACACCCCACCTATTGGGGACCCATTGGAGGAGCTTAATCCCAAGCAGTTTATGAGATTCTGTGCATTTATGCTGAAGGCCCTGTTTGATACGTTCAATATCAGGATTATTCTCTCAAGTGAGAATTTTCAGGAATTCAATGTTAATTTAAAATTCAAAGGGACATTCTAGGCACCAGAACCACTCCAGCTTAAAGCTACACTGTCATTGTCCAGGCAAATTCTGCAAACACCCCCAACATTCCCTTCGCCGCTGCTTGTCCTGAGGGGATGTGCAGGTATAGGTGATTTCTACTTACCTGAACCCGTCACTCGCTGTGCCATCTTCCTCCAGCAGGTCCTTTTCAGCTCCTGGGACTACAGCACCAGAAGCAGACGTCACTGCTGTACTCCCGCGCATGTACGAGAGTACAGCATGGAGTTCTATGGAGGATTCCGCGCGGCGGCGTGATCCTCCATAGCGGCAATTCCTGTAGCCATCATTGGTAACGGCTGTCAGGATTAAGACTGTAGTTCTTCCCAGCGTCAGACAAAGAAAAATACACAAGACAAAGTATTGCTTTTAGTTAAGATTTTTTTAGTAGGAACGAGGAAGAGAAAAGAAAATGATTGGGAATAGGTAAGTACCTCATTATAGTAATGCTTTAATGTAGTAGTTCTCTTGCAAAAAGACTGTCCTTGCTGCCTCAGCTAAGCAAATACTGCCTGTTCTTAGGAAATGCAGTTAGCCTCCTATGAGTCAGTGCATCACTATGAGAACTATGATGCACATGGGGACTAAAGATAAGTAATACATCTTTATTTATTGTTTTGTTTCTTCTGGGGGCCCTTAATCTAAATCATGGAGGAAACACTAATATTAGGAATACATCTTTGTATTCCTAATGCTTGATTGACCCTTTAAAAGGAATTATGCTTTCATTTTGGCTTATTTGGCCTTAAATTTGAAATTAACTTTAAATTCTCACTTTAGAGAATAACCCTTTATGTGTTTCTTCCCCAATAATTTAACACTTTTTCTTTAAGTGCACCCACACATATTATTGTGGACTATATCTCCTTTGAAGCTTTGCCATCATTATGGGAGATGTTGTACACAACATCTGGAGTGCTAAGTGTTGCCTACTCCTGTCCTATACGTATACAACATTTAGTATGGATAAAATATTTTAAAATTACATAAAATATCCCTCCCTCCCCATTCACATTTTGTCACAACATTATAAAACACTGAGCATGTAGCACTACTTGCCGACACTCTTTACGCACTTCCTGTAGTTCTAGTGAATAATCCTGCCAGATTTGTATTCTGCTGCACTAGGTCAACACACGTATACCCTTGCTAGGTTTTTGGGGTAATTTATACAGTCACGTTAGACATTAATGTTGTCACGTATCTTTGCTTACTTCACAGAGACTATTTATTGAGGTGACACAATGCTGACCAGATTCAAATTTCAACATTTATAAATAGAAAAGAAGGGTACCAGAGATTAGGACTAACTGGTATCCTGTTCCCCCTTCTTACAGATGGGAACAGAACCCTCATCCCACCCCCTATCAGAATAGAGGTCACCTAGACGGGGTTAACAAGAAACATCCCAGAGGCCACCCACTAGGAGGAGGCTTGTGGGAAGAAGCCCTGTCTAATATTCTAATATATATATATATATATAGAGGACATAAGGAAGCGAAATAAACCGCTCCTACCATATAATCCAGAAGGAAACAAAGGAGCAGTAGCTCTAAAAGTAAACAGGGAAAAAGGGGGATCCTAACATAAAGGATAATCTCCATCAAGAGATCCTGATGAAAAAGCTAGAAAGTCCTTATGAGGAGAATCATCTCCCTAATGTTATACCGCTAGAGCAGGGGTTCCCAATTCATTTTTCCCGTGGAACCCTTTGACATAGTGTATCAACAACTTGGAAGGCCGCCCCCCCCCAAAAAAAAATTGTGCTGTTGCATAAACCTTATTTTTTTGTATGTACTGGTGTGTGTCAAGGTAAGTGTATCTGTGTTTGTATGTGCTAGTGTGTATGTATCTGACACACTGACACACAAACTTGCACATACACACAAAGATTCACATACATTGGCAGATACACACTGACACAGGTACACATATATACACACACACACACACGTTTAACTTACCTTTTTTCTTCCTTCAGTGCTGCAGGCTGAGGATGGTTTGCCAGGGCGGCAGCTACTCACTCCGCGCTGCGCTCCTGGTCTTCCTCCAGCCGGCACATTTTGTCTGAGAGGAAGTGCTGTCATTTCCTCCTAGCATCCCATACAAGAGGGGTCAGGTAGCGGTCTTAGACGCCCGCAGCGCCTGACCGGACCTGTTTAGCGATACCCATCGGGTGGCCCAAGCATTTAGAACCCCAATTTTGTTCTTAGGGAACACTTATCTCCAGTTCCCACTAGCAGGGAATCCCAGTGATGGGTTGTGGATGGTAACCATGCCTCTTGTGTTCCCTTTCCTCTAGAGGTGTAACATTAAGTAGGAGATGATTCTCCTCATAAGGACTTTTTCTAGCTCTTTTTAATCAGGGTCTCTTGATAGAGATTATCCTTTATGTTAGGATCCCCTTTTTTCCGGTTTACTTTTAGAGCTACTGCTTCTTTATTTCCGTGTGTATTATATGGTAGGAGCGGTTTATTTCTCTTCCTTATGTCCTCTACTATTACCTACCGGAACACGAGGATAACTTTTTATCCAGGGCTTAGACGCAGTTAAATATTTGGTAGACAGGTGCTCTCTCGTTGATCAAGTAGCTCAACGGTCGATATTAATAAATGTGTTTTTTTTTTTTGTTTGGCTACTAGAATATTAGACTTGATTTTTTCCCCACTAGCCTCTTCTTAGTAGGTGGCCTCTGCAATTTTTGATTTCTGTTCAGCTTCAAATTTTGACACTATTTCTAACCTTTGTACAAATATGGACAGCTTGCCTCTATTACGGAAGGAAACGTGGTGCCACGCTCAGAAAGATAAAAAAATATAGCAAAATATACTGACATAAACTTACAACTTAAAGGCTCATTGAGCTGAAACATCACCCAGTTTGAAAATAAACGCATCAAAAGGATTACACAGTTGTGCCTGGTTTACTGTACATTTGGCCATTTCTAACTCTAGCTAACCCTAATAAATCCTATCAATTCACAGTTTACTAGATTGGCCCCCAGTATCTCCGTGGGAGACAATTCCGGTGATTACATGCTTTAATCAACAAAGGCAATTAAATAATTAATATTGTAAGGCACTATATCAATACCAATAATTCTTATTATAATTATCATAGTGACTGGATCCCAGGGTGATCAGACAGACTATGAGCCATTCAAGCAAATACGGTTTCTGGTTTCTTTGGGAGGAGGTCTAACTACGTCATAAAAGCATTAAAAATAAATTTTCACAAAAAAAATAAATACTATTTATATAAATATAAACGGCAACTTTGGAGGTAGTACCACAATCTAATAACTCACTAAAAGTAAGCTATTAAATTTTTTTAGGAAAATATTCATTTTTCTTGTTATCTATTTAATGCAAAACAGCATCTGGTGTCAAGATTTTGTTGGTGTGCAAGCGATTGTTGAATGAAGATGCATAGGACAGGATGGTGGAGGTAAAGGCCCATGAGTGTAGCAGTAATGTAGGTTATTATATGCATAACTGCACACTTCACCCCCAGTAAACATTTAATAACCCATAAACATATTTAGCCTTTAATAATACCATTTGTTTTCTATTATCTATATATTACTTCAAAATAACTCAGATACTCCCGGACTGATGTTTTTACAGTGATGAACGATTCTGTGAAAGGTGATAACTTAAAATCAGATATCTCCCTGTTTACCCACAATGGTGTCAAAATATATACATGATGCCTTAGTTGTGGACAATGAGCAGAACACGGCTATTGTTGCAAACATGTTTCAGCCTACATTCTGAACAGCTTTGTTCATTCAAATGAAGTTGCAAGTAACATGAACAGACGCATGAGACTACATGGTTGGTAAAAAAAATAAACCTAGCATGCCATTGTGACCTTTAACACAGTATAAATAAAAACAGCATTGATTAAGTATTTGTCTTTGTTTTTGCAAGCAAATAAAATAATAAAGATAAAAAATATACTCCCTCCCCATCAATTTGTCTCTTCCTTTCTGCTTCTGACATCACTTGAGGTTTGAAATTAAAGCTGTATACACGTCTGGAGTTTCCCCACTTAGATAAATTTAACAAATTGAGACATTAATTTTAAAAAGCCTCTAGAGTTTCTCCCAAGTTTACAACTATTCGTATATTTAAAAAAAAAAACAAAACAAAAAAAAAAACAGTCCTGCAAATTACGGGCTACACATGACTACTTATAGCTAGAAACACTTTGTGATTCAAAGAAACATAAAGCTGCATATTGAGCAAAGATACGCTTTTAGCACAATATTTTAATATCGAGTAACGTTTAAAACCCCCCCCCCCCAAAAAAAACAGGACGTTTCAGTTCACACCTTCATAAACCCCTTTGCCACCCCATCAAGTTAAATATTTGCATTAATAATCGTAGAGGTCAGGACATGGTGAATTCTTCAGTGCAGTCCAGGCAACATAGAAGAACAAATTTATGGGACATCCTATTTTCCATTCCGTCTTCCATTAACCGTTATCTGGAGTGGAGAGAATATTTAAATTCCATCATGACACACTTCACATCTCAAATAATGTATAAAATACCTATTCCCATGTTTGTTATCTTGCAGTTCCTCGGCCAAACATTTTGTCCATCCTTCTGGTTCTCCTGATTTTGTTTGTTCCCCAGCATGCACCTATTTTCTTCTGACTATTCAGCTCTCAGGTCCGCTGGCTTCTGTCTCAGAACTTGGTAAACGCAGCTCTGGGTCATTCCTTACCAAGGAAAAGAGACTTACTACACTGAGCAAAGCAAGCAACATTGTAAAAGCACACAAGCTGAACATGTTCCTTGTGCCAGTCTGGTGATCAGTGTCATGAAGTACGAGTAGTCCAAGTCCAGCAAGTAAATTCAAAGGAACTCTAAACCAGTTCAATACACCAGTTTGCTCTTTTTCTGGAATCAGACGACGTCTCAGGAACCCCATAGCTGGAAAGTATAGTCCACAAGCCAACTCGATTAGGAGGAAGGCTAGGAATGACTCAGTTGGACGTTCCTGGCCTGGACCCGTAGAGAAGGTTAGCATGAACAGAGAGAAGAAGACCATTAGGACAGATAGACACAGCACGTGCATGGGTTGCAGATGATATTTTTTGGAAGTACCAAGGCGATAGAGAGATGAACCTGCTGCGTTGGCTGCCATAAAACTGGAGAAGGCAATGCCAAGTGGTGTGTTATGAGGATCTAGTACTGGGGTCCAAAGAAAGATGAAAATATAAACTACGCTTTCAAACAAGGCCTGAATGGCACCCAAAAGAAGTACACGTCTGTCTCTCAGCAAGCACCGCAATCCATCACCACACGTCCTGGTGAAGCTTGCGCTTTGTCCATGATTCTCATCCCATTCACGTACCACCAGAGCTATAGATAATACTAGGAGTGGCACTGCAAGCACAGACGGTGAAGCCGGTCCTAATCCAAGCCACTCTGCACAGGCATTTGCTGTCACCCCAGCTATTACAGCAATAGCCCCATTCCAGGTTGCTGCCTGAGAGAAGGTGTGAGGAAGCCACTCAGCAGGGAAATCATGATGTTCAGCATGCTCGTGACCATACCATGCTTCAAAGGAAGAAAACAAAAGGGAACTGGAGAAGCCTCCCAGCACCCTTCCGGTCAGAAGAACAAAATAGTCCTGGGACAGTTTGCACAGATAACACCCTGCTAAGAGAAAGCAAAAGAGTATGCAGGACTTTCTTCGCCCAAGTCGACCTGTAAGTGGGGCACTTACCAGACCTGATAATACACTGGCTCCAAAACCACACACATAGATGATAGCAATCTGACCCTCCAGGAAATGATAATGATGATACAGTTTGTACAGATAAGGGCCTTGCAGCCAGTCTGCAGCTAGAGCTGGAAAGTAGGCTCTGTAAAAGGCATATTGGAAACTGCGAAACGCTGGATTGCCAGAGGAACTGCTTGTCGCTGGTGGCTTGGAGTGGCAGACAGAAAATTCCAGCACTGCCCATAGAGCTAGCAGACCCACAAGTACAAAGTACGCAGTCAGAAGCATGATGATGATGTCATCGGAATGGCATTTTGGTGCGGAAGCTGTAGGAAGAAAGATGGAGATATAAAATGGTGTATAAAAAGATCGACCAGATTTGCTGTTTAATTACAAAAAACATAATGAAAAATGCATAGCACTGGGATTGACTAGATCCAGTTGTGCCCTGAAAGACTCATTCTTACATAATATTGATGTCTGCACAGTTCTTCATCAAAAGCCCACTGACTGATAATAGATAGATATATCATTGGTCACTCTGCTCATCAAAACTGCTACAGTTTATTGTAGTGGCTATGGTTTAGCTGCCCACAGCAATCTCAGCCTATCATCACCAAATTTGAATAGAAAATGAGGAACCAAAATATTTTTTTATCTCAGCAGGATCAGAGACCGGACTTTAGGGGCAGGGACAGATGTTTGTTGTCAAATTGTGTGAAATCAGGTTGTTTTTTTTTTTTTAATGGAGAAACTGCACCCAAAGACTCCTTGCGGCATAAATAATACAATGATCTGTAGTGCTTATGGTGCTAGGATGTTTCTTTATTAAATTAACCTGGAAGTGTCAGCACGGTTTTCTATTTCAAGATATACTTTAATCTAGTGGAATCATTTACCATTAGTGAATTTAAAAAAGTATTGCAAATGCTGGGTATGAATTTGCCAAGATGGATACATATACTTTCAAAGCTGCTTTGATTTAGAGCACCACAATTCACTGTGAAAAATTAAAACACCAAGCACCATTATAGTATAGTTTATGATGCAAGGAGGTCCA
This sequence comes from Pelobates fuscus, assembly GCF_036172605.1. Lineage (NCBI taxonomy): Eukaryota > Metazoa > Chordata > Amphibia > Anura > Pelobatidae > Pelobates > Pelobates fuscus. The sequence goes on from NC_086317.1 coordinate 416,024,600, forward strand.
ATGTCCCAGTCTCTGCACAAATCACTGCAGCTACAATCCTGAACTTGATCTCCCAAACAGCAGAGGATGCGGATGGTGCACATTGTTCAAGTGCCTACCTCCCCTCAATGAATGATAAATAATGTAAGGGACAGATTTACACATGTCAACAGGTCAGGTGAAACCTACATTACCCATTAAAATGTGTAGAAATGTCACTTCCAGTCTAGAGCGACTCTTTAATGAAGGCTATTAGCCCCATAAACACTGCAAATCATTGTACCAGTAATGGTTTAAAATGCATCTTTGGATCCAGACCCCCTGGTTTACGTGAAACAGTTTAAGCTATCTGATATAAAACAAATTTATCCTGACAACTAAAGCCTGGTCCCCCTGCTGCAACTTGAAAAATGTACAAGTATACTTCTGCGTTATCACACTGGCCTCTTGAGTGTGCGTGGCCTCTTACTGCCATCCAAAGTTGGATGGATAATGTCAAGGTTCCCTTCCACATTATCTCAGTCACAGCAGAGGGACCAGGAATGAGGTGGAAAAGCTGAGCCTTTTGACACAAACCAGGGACACAGCGGGAAAAAGACTCTGTGCACTATAACCACAGTGAAATGTGGTGGTTATGGATTTTCTAAATATATGTAGATAGATTATAGCTAGACATGTGGTATACATGCCTAACAGGTTTTATGGGTACTTCTGCGCATGTTTTATTCCAGAGATTATTAGCGGATTAATATAGAACTCTCTGACAAGTAAACAATTTACATAAAACCTTTCCATTTTCTATCTTTTAATTATAAGATGACAGGCATTCTCAGTTTAACATAAGAGAAAATATTTTCCATTATGCTCCATTTTAAAGGATCACTATAGTGTCAGGAAAACAAACCCGTTTTCCTGACACTATACAATCCTAAGAGTCCCCTTCAGTAACTTACCTTAATCCAGCGCCAGCCTCCCTTGGCGCTTGTGACTTCTCCTCCCCCGCCGTCAGCTCCCGAATGGAGCCGAATGTGCATGCGCGGCAAGAGCCAAGCGCGCATTCAAACAGTCCATAGGAAAGCATTTCTTAATGCTTTCCTATGAACATTCTGCATGCGAATTTTGTATCCAGCGTCGCAGAAGTGCCTCTAGCGGCTGTCAGGAACACAGCCACTAGAGGTTGGATTAACCCTGCAATGTAAACATAGCAGTTTCACATCTGAAGGGTTAAAACCTGGGTGACCTGGCACCCAGACCACTTCATTGAGCTGAAGGGGTCTGGGTGACTATAGTGTCCCTTTAAGGTACCATAATAGCATACTATTCATTAATATAGCAAGTCACATCCATGCCATTTATATTTTATATGACCTTTATAATAAACTGCATTTAAATATATCCCCAGGGATTGACATGGTCCACGTTGCTACAAGTCCAAGAGCTGTCTATATTATATAATATTTCTTTGTATCAGAGTGATTACAGAGATATAATAAACCCCGAAGCACAATAAAAGCCCAGCATTGTCAATATATTTGCCATGTGTGAGCAATACATTTAGCACAGTGCACTGCACTACAGCAGGAATACAATACACCACTGGCAGACACACTGTAACACCCACCTCTATACACAACTCATTACCCCTCCAGCAGTAGGCAGAGCTCCAACCAGGCTGCCCCTGTGTGCTCCAGCAGTCATCCAGGACTTCCTCTTCCGGGAGAGTTAGTTGTCACCTTGCTGACGGCTCCTACACGTCACATGGTGGCGCCACACCCACGTGTACTGCATACAGCTTGCATTGAGAGCAATAGAACGTCCAGTGATACAGTGTAATGATGGAATTACTTCGACAAACGCAAACCAAGAATGTTTTATGTAATTGTCCTAATATGTCCTAATATGGGGTGATACAGTGTAATGATGGAATTACTTCGACAAACGCAAACCAAGAATTTTTTATGTAATTGTCCTAATATGGGGTGGGGGGTAGCTAGTGATTGGGAGGGGGCGGGTAATTTGAAAAGAAATGGAAACAAATGCCAGTGGTTAAATATGAAATACATGTAAATGCATTAAAATAGCACTAGAGGTCTAAGGGACTCCGTTATTTCCATTTACTTTCCTGAACAGATGCTTCAGATTTCTGTTGTGTTTATTACATTTTGCATACATTCTTCCTACTGGAACACTTTGAAGTTAATCTGTGCAGTTGTTCAATGTTTGATAAATATCCATCTCATATTCTATGTGGAATTTTTTAGCAGATGCTGAATTGTCAAAACTAGATGTGACCATTCAATGCAATTTGCTAAATACACCTTGAATTGCATTTAGTAAGTATGTGATTTGCAATTCTTCTGAATATTCAGTGATTTTCAACAAAATGTTACTAATATAGACTGTTTTTGCACATTTATGCTTTACCCTGTGAGTAACCTTTCTTAATCCTTCTTGCTATCTTTAGCCTATGAAAGCACATAGGAAGCCAGGTATTCTGGAATTCTTAGGTGAGCTACTCTACAGGTGATACTTTCTTTAACACATCCTGTGTGATTAGAGATCAAGGGCAAGCTTGATGAGTCTCTTTAGTTAAAGGGATACTATAAGTGCCAGTAATACAAAGCTGACAACTGGGCGGTAATGCGCATTTGCGGCAAATACCTTGAGCGCATTAGACCTCTCCATAGGAAAGCATCGAATTAATGCTTTTTGCTATGGGGAAGAATCTGACGCTGGATGTTCTCATGCAGAGCGTGAGGATGTCCAGCGTCAGATACCGGACCAAAGGTCCATTAGGATCCAGGAAGTGCTCCAGTGGCGTCAATGTTAAAGGGACACTCCAGGCACCCATACCACTTCTGCTCATTGGAGTGGTCTGGGTGCCAACTCCCACTACCCTTAACCCTGCAAGTGTAATTATTGCAGTTTTTCATAAACTGCAATAATTACATTGCAGGGTTAACTCCACCTCTAGTGGCTGTCTACTAGACATCCACTAGAGGTCACTTCCTGGGTTCTAGCACAGGTTTCCTGTGCTAGAGCGTCGCTGGACGTCCTCACGCTGTGTGAGGACCTCCAGCGTCGCTCAAAACCCCATAGGAAAGCATTGAAATGATTTTTCAATGCTTTCCTATGGGGAGACTAATGCGCATGCGCGGCATTTCCGCGCATGCGCATTAGGTTTCCTCGGCCGGTGGGCGAGATTAGTCTCGCCCACCGGCCGACGTAATGACAAGGAGGAGCGTCGCGGAGACAGCGGCGAGGGACATCGGCGCTGCCTCAGGTAAGTCATTGAAGGGGTTTTCACCCCTTCAGTAACCGGGGATTGGGGGGTGGGAGGGAGAGGGACCCTCCAGTGCCAGAAAAACGGATCGTTTTTCTGGCACTGGAGTTTCCCTTTAAGTCTGCCTCCAGTGGCTGTCTGGGAGATGCCTGTCTTTGGCTAACTTGACTGAATTTTATAAGGGAACATATAACAGAGCTGATCTGCTACAGAGCCCAGTAAGTTGCTGCCTCTATGCTATATGTTGTTGAGAAGCCTGAAGTGCCAGTCTCATTGCTAAACATATGGCAACTGGGTTTGGGGTTATGAGCAAAGTTGGCTTTTGAACTGGTGCAAAGAAGTCTCACAACCCAAATTGTCTTTTAGGGTTTCCATCCTTCCTGTTCTATAGTCATTATCAGAGTTTCGGGGGGGGGAGGGTCTGCTTACAGTGGGAGTAATTTTGGTTGAAATTGGGCTTGATTTCTCCATTTGTTTTACGGAGCTCCAGGGTTGTGCGACCGTTTGCCTCTGCTGCTCGGCTCCGCCCCCTCTTATTGTTTTTTTTTATGCAAAATCAATTAAATAATTTGAAGCTCTATACCAGTAAGGAGTGTAAGAGTGGAATTCACTATTTTCCCCAATCATCAGGTGTCACTAAAGGAATGGTAACGAAAGTCAGAGGAGGGTTTGGACACCTAATGGCAGTGTCATTGGCTAAACAAATTAGTAGTGGTTTTAATTTTGTCTCTTCTCCATTCTATGTTGTTGTCCAGCTTCTTATTTTTGTTTAATATTCTTTATTTAAGGTCAGATGACAAGAAGTATGATATACAATACAAGAGTATGGTAGGTTTCGCCATTTGTATTCCTTGAACTTGTTCTGTATTCCACTTTTCCTGTTACATTGTATGTCTGCTCAGTAATATTGGAAAATCTTTGCAAAATAAAGGTTGTCAAAATAAATAAACCATTAAAGCTTTTACATGCTTATGTGGTAGTTGAAACTTGGTAGTAGGTTGCACTTGCAGTACACAACAGCTTGCGTGCTGCGTGACTAAATTCTGCCGGGTAAAAAGCAAATAAAACTACAGGAAAATAAAATAAAATGACCAACAAGGTACAGTGAACAAGACAATCGTTTGAAAAAGTAAACCAAATCTCGATACATTTAATTTGCTTTCTCGTGGAGAACCGAACCATACAGGGCAATTTGTGCAGATGGGTAATTCAACGTGGCAAGCTCTTCCTGATATCAGTGCCAGCACACGGTTTTCTATAACAGCCTCCAGGAAAGTGAAGCAGGATACAGCTGGGTGACTGCTCTAGGCCCGCAGCTTGGGTCATTAGCAGGGATACATAGGAACAGGAACTGCCTGTGTCTGGTGATCTGGTATGGAAAGCCAGGGACTCTGACGTTGCAAGGCCCGCTGGTCTAGACTAGCTCAGAATCTGGAGCAGGTGTTATCTTACATATGAAGCAAACCATTCAATTGGGTGTCTAAGGCTCTGTGATAATAACTCCTCCGATGAGGTGATGACAGCCATCTTGGATATCAGTACACAGGGGGCTCCAGAAATTGCTACCATTGGCAAGATATGAAATATGTATAAAATGCTGCAGGAAGACTAACAGGGATAACCCCCACCGCAGTGGAGGGGGCATGGACAACAAACTAGCAATGCACCAGCTGCCTCGGGTCGGTAGGTTGACCACTTCTCCCCACCATGATCAACCAGGCTAGTTAGCCTCAAAATTGAGGAGCCATAACTTTGTGGTTTCATTGAGAAAACCTGTAGAGATCTGTAATAGAGTCTGGCTGAGTCTAGATCTGTAGAAGTTGTGTAAATAACGTAAAATAGTGATTGAGATGATTAAATGTCAAAGTTATCACCTCGTGGTAGACAACACGGTTTCATAGGCAATTAATCTACCTAGTTAGCCTCTAAATAGGCACATATAGACGCAATCGTACTGTTTACTTTACTTTACTAGATCTAGCAATGTGTATAGGGCAAGATAGGTCATAAACACTACGGTGGTTCGGCTTGCCCCACGGGCCTCCCGGGCACCCAGCCTATAACACTCCCTTGAGGACAACCAGTGCTCCACGGTTCACAGATCGATCTCAAAAGCTAGTCAGTAATTATTGTCTAGTGCCTATTAACTGACCCAGCCAATGGAGCTGCCTAGCTAAACATTTAGAGCACTGACTAAAGGAATGTCACTATGGTTAGCTCAGTATTTGATAGATAGATAGACAAGACGTCTACCTAACGATTACATCGGTATTAGTAAGTTTCTCTTTTGTTTTTCCTTCACTCCTGCCTTTTTAATAAGTCGAGCTATTAGATTGTTTTTACTGGGTGGCGCCCTTAACTATTGGACTGGCACATTAGCCCACTGCAATGTGAGGCTACTTAAACTCGCGGCTAGCGCGTTCACGCCACCATCACTCAAGGGGGGGGGGGGGGTAGAAATAAATTTCTAATGTAATTCTACAAGTAAATGCATCACTCCATACGGTACTGACCACACACCTGTGCGTAACCCACATATTAGTGACTGCATCTAATTTATATAGGAAGTGTACAATGATAAAAATGCAAAAACGTAAAAAAAAAAAAAAAAACAGTTTTTTATATGCCTCGATTGGCCAAGTACATTATTCGATGACACCTACTCTTTTTAGTTTGTTTTATGCCTCTGTCAGCCTATGTAGGGGATCCCAGGGGGTCTCTCTAGTAGATCACTCGATCAGACTATCACAAATGTATTCTTGAATAACATGTCAAATATATTGAATGTATAGCTCGTTAGTTAAATCACGGAGGTTAGCTCGGGTCCAGAGCATGTTAGCATCACACCAAATGGTCTAAGCGGAATACCAATCTTATGTTTACCTATTCATAGGCTCAAATACTTTAGCACGCTATTTTATGTAAGCAATATATGAATACCTTGTTATATTCCAATTTCCCAAAAATGTGCAAATGTATCATGCCATGAACATGTCTGCATTAACCTGCCTGTGTCTGCTGTTGTGGCTACACGGGTATGCTTGTAAAGTCTTTTTGCACCAAAAAGAAAGAATAAAAAAAAAAAAAAAAGCAATAATATTACCTTTAACAAATATGCTTAACCCCTTAAGAACCAAACTTCTGGAATAAAAGGGAATCATGACATGTCACACATGTCATGTGTCCTTAAGGGGTTATTAAAGGGACGCTATAGTCACTCAGACCACTTCAGCTCAATGAAGTGGTCTGGGTGCCAGGTCCCTCAGGTTTTAACCCTTCATATGTAAACATAGCAGTTTCAGAGAAACAGCCACTTCCGGACAGCCACTAGAGGCGCATCTGCAATGCTGGAGGCTGTCAGGGTACCTGTGGTCTCTACCTCCGAAAGAGGTAGAGACTTAGCAGTTCCTTCATCCGGACGGTCTGATGGCTTCCTTCCTCGCGGTCTATCCGGTCGTGCAAAGCCGGCCGCGAGGGAGTGACTGCCTTTTACAGCATCACGTCCGGAAGTCGTCAGGAGACTACCGGAACGACCTGTCAGTCAAATGCTGCAGGACCAATCAGGACGCCTTAGAGGCGTGGTTACTTTTCGGAACAGGGTATTTAACGGAGCTTCTCTCGTCAGCTCATTGCCCTGTCGTGGTTCTAGCTTGTTCTAGTCACTCAGTGCTTGTGTTCTGCTTATTCCCTTTGGTTTTGACCCGGCTTGCTTATTCTACTCTGCTTACTTCTGTATCCTTGATTCGGCTTGTCTCTCGCTCTCCTGCCTTCTGTTACCCTCGACTTCGGCCTGTCTTTGACTATTCTCTCAGTACTACTTACGTTAGTCCGGCCATTCTAAGGTCCGGTATACGTATCTGGCTACTGTTTGTACTCTGCGTGTTGGATCCCTGTCCCGATCCTGACATTACGACAGGGCCAATGGATCCTGCAAGTACAAACAGTCAGCTTGCTTCCCCTGATCCTAGGTTTGAAGCCATGGATCACAGAATGGATCAGATGGCACTTGCGCTACAGGCACTATTATCTCGTGCCAATAACCCACCAGAGGAGATACGTAATACCCCTATTTCTCCTGTCAGTTCAGGTTTAGAGGTAGCCACAGTGGGTGCTTCTTCTCGCATTACCCCCCCAGTACGATATGGTGGGGCGCCTGAGAGGTGTCGTGGTTTTTTAAACCAAATTAGTATCCATTTTGAATTGCAACCTCGCTCTTATCCTACAGATAGGGCAAAGGTAGGATTTATTATCACCCTACTTATTGAGAAGGCTCTGAGATGGGCCAATCCACTATGGGAGAACGATAACCCATTAGTATATAACTATAACGCATTTGTAGCTGCTTTTAGAAGAACATTTGACCCTCCAGATAGAAAGGTTAATGCAGCCAGATTACTGTTGCGCCTGAGACAGGAGAACCGAACACTTGTGGATTATGCACTAGAGTTCAGGTCTCTGGCGTCAGAAGTCAAGTGGAACGAGCCGGCGTATATGGATGTATTTTTGAATGGTCTATCTGATGTAATCCTTGATGAGGTTGCTACTAGGGAACTCCCTGAGAATTTAGAAGATTTAATTTCGTTCATCTCTCGTATAGATGAACGTTTAAGAGAGAGACAGAACACTCGAGAGAGGAATCGGAGACCTTCTTTTAGGTTAGCTCCCTCTTTTCCAAGTCCTGACTCCACGGTATCTTTGCTTCCTGAACCTATGCAGATAGGGTATACCCGCCTCTCTGAGGAGGAAAGACAGTACAGAAGAAGAGAGGGTTTGTGTATGTATTGTGGAGCCAAAGGTCATTTACTCTCGAACTGTTCTAACCGTCCGGGAAACGCTCGCACCTAAGTCTTTCTAGAGGACAGGCCTTGGGTGTTTCGATTTTGTCCTCTACTCCTAATTATAAAGATCACAGGCTTCTGCTACCAGTTTCCTTGACTTGGGAGAGGGAAGTAGTAAGGGCTATGGCATTGATAGATTCCGGTGCTGCGGAGAATTTTATCGACCAGGCCTTTGCGAGTAAAAACAACATCCCAACCCAGCCAAGGGAGACACCCTTGGCCGTTGAGGCCATAGATGGTAGACCACTACTAGACCCTGTTATCTTTCGTGAGACCATACCCATTGATTTAAATGTTGGTATCCTACACGTTGAGAATTTATCTCTTATGCTCATTTCGTCCCCTTCCGTTCCCATAGTTCTAGGGTACTCATGGTTGAAGAACCATAACCCTATTATTGATTGGGAGTTAGGGGAGATACTCTCGTGGGGCCAGGGCTGCCAGGAGAGGTGTTTAAGCAAGGTTTCTCCCTTAGCTAATATTAACATACCGGAGAATCCTACTCAGTCCACAGAAAGACAAATACCAGACCTTTACCTAGACTTAAAGGCAGTATTTGACAAGAAGAATGCCGATTCTTTGCCGCCACACAGGTCATTTGATTGTAAGATTAAGCTTTTACCAGGGACGATGCCTCCGAGGGGTCATGTATATCCTTTGTCTGTTCAGGAAAACTCGGTTCTGGAGGAGTATATTCGGGAGAATTTAGAAAAAGGATTCATTAGGAGGTCTTCTTCTCCGGCCGGGGCTGGGTTCTTTTTTATTAAGAAAAAGGATGGTACGCTGAGACCTTGTATCGATTACCGAGGCTTGAATAAAATAACTGTCAGAAATGCCTATCCTATCCCACTGATTACTGAATTATTTGATCGTCTTAAGGGCTCCAAGATCTTCACCAAGTTAGATCTTAGAGGGTCATACAATTTGGTGAGAATCCAGCATGGTCACGAGTGGATGACGGCATTCAATACCCGGTATGGCCACTACGAATACACGGTTATGCCATTTGGACTTTGCAATGCTCCTGCAGTATTTCAAGATTTGATTAATGAGGTACTTAGGGAGTTTCAACATGATTGTGTTATTGTTTACCTGGACGACATACTAATACACTCTAAGGAGATTGAGACTCACCATAAGCAGGTCAGAAAGGTATTACACAAACTTCTGCAACATGGCCTATACTGCAAATTGGAGAAATGCAGTTTTGATCAGTCTCAGACAGACTTTCTTGGGTACGTGATTTCTGGGGAAGGTTTTAAAATGGACCCTGGAAAACTCCAATCTATTTTAGACTGGCCTTTGCCCAAAGGACTCAAGGCTATCCAGAGGTTTATTGGTTTTTCCAACTACTATAGGCGCTTCATTAAGGGATACTCCTCTATCATTTCGCCTATTACCAATATGACCAAACAAGGGGCTGATACTAAGGTCTGGTCTAAGGAGGCTCTTGTTGCTTTCAAAACTCTCAAGGAACTTTTTGCCTCGGCTCCCATTCTAGTTCATCCTGATACTACACTGCCTTTCTTGCTCGAGGTCGATGCCTCTGAGACAGGAGTTGGGGCTGTTCTATCTCAAAGGTTAGGGGTGGATAAACCGTTACACCCTTGTGGTTTCTTCTCTAAGAAATTATCTGGGTCTGAGAGCAGATATGACATCGGGGAGAGGGAACTGTTAGCGGTCATTAAGGCTTTAAAGGAGTGGAGACATTTACTCGAAGGGACATTACACCCTGTTACTATATTAACGGATCATAAGAACTTGTCTTATATTGGGGAGGCTAAGCGCTTAACCGCCAGACAGGCTCGCTGGTCCTTGTTCCTCACTCACTTTAATTATGTACTTACTTATAGACCTGGTTCTAAGAACTCTAAAGCCGATGCTTTGTCTCGTCAATATGAACCATCCACTATAACTGAACCAGTCCTCTCCTCCATAGTTCCCAAGGGAAATATCATCGCAAACACGAATCTTAGGATTCACTCTCCATTGCTTTCCGAGATCATGAAATCTCAGCATTTGGCACCCAAACAGACTCCTGGGGATCGATACTTCGTTCCTGCCACTCTCCAACTGGAGGTGCTACGCTGTCTCCATAACAGCAAAGTGGCGGGGCATCCGGGCATCCGCAAAACATATGCTCTGGTCTCTAAAGATTTTTGGTGGCCTGACTTACGTAAGGATATTAAAGAATTCATAGGGGCATGTGAGGTTTGTACCAAGACTAAGCAACCTCATTCGCTTCCATGCGGATTTCTGCATCCTTTAGAGGTTCCTGAAAAGCCATGGTCCTGTTTGGCCATGGACTTCATTGTTGATTTGCCTATCTCTAAAAAGCAGACTGTTATCCTCACTGTGGTGGACAGATTTACTAAGATGGCTCACTTCATTCCCTTACCTAAACTCCCATCTTCGCCTGAATTAGCGGAGATATTCGCTAGGGAGATTTTCCGTTTGCATGGGATACCTTCCCAAATTGTCTCTGACAGAGGCTCTCAATTTGTTTCCCGTTTTTGGAAATCTTTCTGCTCCCAACTAGGCATCAAATTGAATTTCTCCTCTGCCTATCATCCGCAGTCCAATGGAGCTGCTGAACGTACTAACCAAAAAGTTGAACAATATTTACGTTGTTTCGTGTCTGAACATCAGGACGATTGGGTCGGTTTGATTCCTTGGGCGGAGTTTGCACATAACAATCTCATTTGTGATTCTACGCAGTCTAGCCCTTTTTTCTTGAATTATGGCTTCCATCCTTCCATCCTTCCTTCGGAGTCTTCTTCTCAAGGGGTACCGTCGGTGGATATTCATGTTGCCAATTTAAGGAAGTTGTGGGATCAGACTCGACAAATCCTTCTGCACAATTCCATGCTGGTTAAAAAACACGCTGACAAACGTAGAAGGGCAGCACCGGTGTTTGTTCCAGGCGATAGAGTTTGGTTAAGTACTAGAAACATTCGGTTAAAGGTGCCGTCCATGAAGTTTGCTCCTCGATATATTGGACCTTACAGGGTACTGTCTCAAATTAACCCAGTTGCGTATCGTTTAGCGTTGCCTAATGCCTTGCGCATTCCGAATTCATTTCATGTTTCCTTGCTAAAACCACTAATATGTAACAGGTTCTCCTCCGCAATCGCCCCTCCTCGCTCTGTGCAAGTGGAGGGTCAGGAGGAGTATGAGGTCAATTCCATCGTTGATTCTCGAGTCTCCCGAGGGAGACTGCAGTATCTGGTCGATTGGAAGGGTTATGGTCCTGAGGAGAGAAGTTGGGTACCTCAGGAGGAGGTGCATGCTCCCCGTCTCCGCAGGGCGTTCCACTCTCGCTTCCCTTCTCGCCCTGGTGTCTTCCGCCCGGTGGGCGTATCTGAGAGGGGGGGTACTGTCAGGGTACCTGTGGTCTCTACCTCCGAAAGAGGTAGAGACTTAGCAGTTCCTTCATCCGGACGGTCTGATGGCTTCCTTCCTCGCGGTCTATCCGGTCGTGCAAAGCCGGCCGCGAGGGAGTGACTGCCTTTTACAGCATCACGTCAGGAGACTACCGGAACGACCTGTCAGTCAAATGCTGCAGGACCAATCAGGACGCCTTAGAGGCGTGGTTACTTTTCGGAACAGGGTATTTAACGGAGCTTCTCTCGTCAGCTCATTGCCCTGTCGTGGTTCTAGCTTGTTCTAGTCACTCAGTGCTTGTGTTCTGCTTATTCCCTTTGGTTTTGACCTGGCTTGCTTATTCTACTCTGCTTACCTCTGTATCCTTGATTCGGCTTGTCTCTCGCTCTCCTGCCTTCTGTTACCCTCAACCTCGGCCTGTCTTTGACTATTCTCTCAGTACTACTTACGTTAGTCCGGCCATTCTAAGGTCCGGTATACGTATCTGGCTACTGTTTGTACTCTGCGTGTTGGATCCCTGTCCCGATCCTGACAGAGGCATATTATGCCTCCATCACGCAGAGTGTCCATAGGAAAGCATTGAGAAATGCTTTCCTATGGACACTTTGAATGCGCGCTCGGCACTGCCGCGCATGCGCATTCCGCTCCGCTGACGTCGGCGGGGGAGGAGGGGTAAGGGAGCCCAGCGGTGGAATAAGGTGAGTAACTGAAGGGGTTTTAACCTTCAGCACCACGGGAGGGGGACCCTGAGGGTGGGTTGCACTATAGTGTCAGGAAAACCAATTTGTTTTCCTGACACTATAGTGATCCTCTAAGACCAAGTCATTGCGTGGTCCATTTGCTGTTTTATAGACTGAGAAAAAAGAATGGTACAACACATAATCGTAAAAGAGCAAATTGATAAAATAGTAATAATTTCAGTCTAAAATCTCAAATGTTCCAGAGTTAGTATATTGGCAAAATCATGTATTCATTGTTTGTTACAGTAAACTCACTATATTCACCTAAAGAGATCTGATCAACAAGTTTGGTTAAATGGTAACACATCTCTTACCTGTTGATTAATTCATTGATGCAGCTTGGGGAAACACTGTGTTTGTGTTTAGGATACATTCAATGTATGTAGAATAGCATGCAACATAAAGCATATCCATAGTCCTTCAAGATTTCTGAAACTGCAAGGATTTTTTTTTTTTTATTAAATATATCCTTGTGACTTTTCAAAATTTGACTTGCTAAATCATATATAGACAGGAGGAGGCGCTGTGTACACTGTGTAAAATGTTATATATATAACAAGAAGCAGCGCACACTATTTCGAAGCCTGACTAACATTCTGTGGGTTATGCTTTGTAAAGACATTTATAAACATTATCCTACTACAAGGCTTTAATGTCTGTGAGTAGAGTTACAGAGTGGCGATGAGGACAAACATTTCTAATTGCTAAATTATGCTTATATTTATTTATATAGTACAAATAAAGTGAACTGTAGTATAGGTTCACCATGACACCTTCCTTAACGAATTTTGCAAAGTTCTAGGAGTGACCTGACTTCATTTTAAAAAGGAGCATGTAAATAAACCCCTTATGAACATACAAGCACATTTTAAAATCCTTGGATTGACTTAATTTATCTATCCATCCCAAACACTACAGCAGCCTATTTAATTACATGTTTATTTGTTTTTTTTCTACATTGTTGTTTACAGATTGTAATTGTACAGTGTAGCTCAGACAAGCTTTGCTTTTTCATGAGTAAAGCTATTATTATTAGAAAACAAAATTATCCAGGGTTCATCTTTCTAGAGCATGGGTAGGCAACCTTCGACTCTCCCATGATGCTCTTACGGCCATATTTCTGGCAAAGCATCATGGGAGATTTAGTCCACAACATCTTGGGTGTACCAAAGGCTGACTACCTCGGTTCTAGAGTTTCACTTTTATACCAGTCTTTAAAGTATCTCTAAAATATCTGGATCTTGAAGCATAACTACTGAGAAAATATTAGACTTCAATAAAGGATTCTAAATTAAGTGTTGCGTGCAGTTTAAAAAAAAAAAAGTAAAATATGGCTCCAGTGGAAAGGAAGGTTGGGACTTGATGCTTGAACAAAAATTATGTCTTTCTATTTTTAATGCAAGGTGGTAAGTATTAGGATATTTTAAGCAGTCAAGAAAGTGCTGGACTTTGGGGTCTTGTTCAAAAATTCCATTTAGTGCTTGACCTCCAGTTTGGACAAATTTTTATGTCCCTCTGAGGTACAACTTGGTAAAAATCCATGCAGTTTATAACCTGTAAAGGAGTTTATATATAAGCGAAAGCACTAACGATTCTTTTTTATATTTGTATTTAGTTTTCAGTAGACACTGATAGGTCAAATAGAGTATGTCTTTTTTTTGGACAACAAATATCCCATACAAAATAGGAAAAGGTGAAAGATGAATAAATATTGTTGTCAAAGTGGTGTTTGTAAATAATCCTTTGCTCTTTCTCTAAGAAAGGTTTTATTTGACTGGGCATTCATGCACCAGAGTAAATATTACTGGCACAGCTGCATGGATGAGTTGGGGGCAATCAAACTGTCTCTTGGTTAGAGCAGTGGTAACATCATTACCTTAGAACTAGGACATACAGGTTTGCATTCAAGTCCACCAGTAAGTGTCCCTTGGCAAGACACCTCATAGATTGTAAGCTTGCATGAGCAAGGCCTTCTTCACCTCTAAATATCTCCTTTCTATAATTGTAAGGCTCTTCAGAATATGTAATATTCTCACACTCACACTTTTTAGGAGCTAAGATGTAGCTCCAACTTGAGTGTAGACTCTTACAGTAGATTATTGTAGTGGTGGTGACTCTCGTAGATATATGGGAAAAATACAACTATATAGTGCAGTATATCAAATAAAAGCGTATGAATAAAACTGATAACAGGTATGCACTCACATGTCCCGGAGCCTGGAAAGCGTATATATTTGCCTGGCTGGCCCGGTCATGTGGGCGCGGCCCTCTGTGTCATTGTGACCTTTTCAACTTCCCTTCCCCTTTGAAGTTTACATCAAATTAAAATAAAGCTAGTTTTGCAGTACAATTAGGTTAAAGTACATCTATGGAAGTACAATATTGTGTTTTTTTGCTTTTTTATGTTTTGTAATAAAAATTTGGTTAATTGAATTGGCTTAGGTCATGTGAACTATGATGTAATTGAACCATTAGATTTGAATTTTACACCCCTATTTAAAACAGTAGTGGTCCTCTCCTCTATAAACACTTTGGATGAAGCCATTCGATTGCAAAAATGATGGTAGGAGTCGCACTCAATCCCAGCAGCCACCTGGTGCTCCCACAACGACAAGGCAACAAAAAAATTCCCCAGACACTCAAGGTGTTAACGCCGCAGGCAGCTTTAATGAAACAAAAAAGAACAGCAACGTTTCGACCTCCTAAGAGGTCTTTTTCAAGCTGTGCCTGGGGAATTTCTTTGATGCGAAGCCATTCAAGTGGCAAAACGCTTTAAGTGTATTTTGAAATTTTTTTAAATAGCTATTTTACTTTATTTCTTTTATAGTTTATCTTTTTTTTATTAATAAAAGTACATTTTTATTGGACTTGCTTGCTGATGAACTTGTGAACATCTACATCCTTGGTGGGGATAAATCCACCTACACCTGTTGGATAGAGCAATCCTTATTTGCTCTAATAAATGTGAGTAGATTTTAACCTTTTTATCTTAATTTGCACTCCATACGGTGTACAATATTTTGTTTTTGTTTTTCCCCTATTTATATCATTAGAGATCACACCAACCACTGACATCCAAGAGTGGGGATTATACCGCTGCATAATATGTTGGTGCTATATTAATAATAATAAATAATAATACTTAATACAAAAACGTATTAAGGGCACTTTAAGCACCATAACCACAACAACTCATTGTAGTTGCTATTTAGAAAGTGACTTTAGTTGCTATGCACCTGGTTCAGCTGGTGTACAAAAAAAAATAGAGCTCCCCTCAGACTGAATGGAAATGTTTACGATTTATGTTCTTTTTAATGTCTTTACATGTTTTTCTACAAAATTTAATTTCAATCCATATTCCCAGGAAATATTTTATAAACAAATAGATATCGGTGGGGGGGGGGGGGGGTGGGTGGAGCCTGGCAGTCGAGCTGAACGGCCGCACACACTGTGAGCTCCTTGCAAACTGGCTCCTAAACAAGCAATTATTACAAAACTGCGACTCAAAACCTGTATCCCTGGACACCACGGTGTCGGGAGAAATCCCCAGCTCTCAAACCAGCTGAGTTTCTGACCGTGAGCGGCAGGTAACCCCGGAGAGGACTTCGAGGCCTACAAGAGGCCTACGGGCAGCGCACAAGAGGGAGGTGGCCGATCCCTCAGCCTGCTATCAAACACTCAACCGGGACGACTAGCATGCGACCTCTCTCCGCCCCCCCCCCAGCCGATGGGGGTTATCCCGGCAACTTCCAACGAAGTATCACTGTTAAAGCTTCAGCCACTATGCATTGGGGACGACCCACCAGCCATGGCCATGGCGGACACCATGTGCGACTTTTCGGCACTAACCCTGCAGGAGAAGCTAGATGCCCTGCTCGCAAATTTCTGGGCCACACTAGCCGCACGCTGGCATAAGCCGGCTGAAACCCAGCCAAAGCCAACCTTACCACGCATTTTTGAGCAGCCCGCGACTCATGGGCAACAACATGGCACAGCAAAGCCACTAAAGACAAAGCGGATGCCGTGTAAACAAACCCGGAGCCGGAGAACCCGCCCGGCAAAATCCAGCAACCACCCTAAACCTCGGTCCCAACCGGAAAAACCACCAGGACGCAACCCACCACCTCGGAAGACCAACATCGCCCACAACTGCATGCCGACCTACACGGGTCCTCGAGGTCAATCCACAGCCCCAAACGGGATTAATGAGACTGGCGATATGGGAAATGTCGGGGCACGCAGCGGGTGGAACACTGAGGCACGGGACTGGAACGCTTCTACTAGCCGGGACAGTGCCCATCCTATGACAGGAGTGGGCTAAACATCAGGGGGTCATACCCCCTTTCCTTTTGCAGCCTGCCATACCAACGGCAGATTCCCCCTTTTTTTTTGTTAGTCACTGTTACACAGTTCATTCTTTGCATTACTCCAGTATGAACCACAACACGCTACAACATACGTCCATACACGGCTAACACACGCCGCCTAATCTTCCGAGCACAACACAGGTGTAACGACATACAGCACCCAGTGAACACACCTAGCCTCCACAGTCTGTCAAGCAGGCTCTTTATAATGTCTCATTGTTTAAAAGTATGTTATACACCAATGTACATGTAATGCCCGAGAACACACTGAGACACGTAACCATACCTACCATAGACACCTGGCTGCGGCCCGTACATGGCAAAGGGTAAGGGCACCGGGCGGAGGTCCTGTCAAACCTACCCCAGAAATGTAATCTCAATCCTCTGTATGACTTCACTCTCAGTGATATTTTGTTTTAGTTCATCTTGTTTTAGGTTAATTGTTTTATATTCTCGTGTAAGCTCTCGCATGCTAATACTCATGGGCATAATGCCCTTAATCTAATTCAGTTTATTCAACCAGGGCTTTTACCTCACGTCTATCCTGGTAATCCTGTTAACCCTCTAAAATCAAGCACTAGCACTGTGTCTTCCAAGCTTGAATAATTAATGTGAAATGTGCAGACTAAGCTCTACTGTGTTGTTCTCTCACAAGATGTTGATAACAATTTCTGTCGCTTAACAGTACTAAATGCTGACATGTACCATCCATGCACAACAAAAAAAAAGAATTCAAAAAAACAAAAACAAATAGATATCACACTTCAGTGAATGCATTATTTTTTCTTATGATTTCTCTTTTTAAAAGCATGACTTTTGTAAATAGGTCAGTGTTCTTAAAAGAAATGTCTATGTAACAACGGCTGCTAGAAAATAAATTAAATAAATATATAAACGAATACATTTAAAGAGAGATGGATGAACAGATAGTGAAAGCACATGATCAAATCACTCTGAACCACAGTGTTCATCCAGCTTCCCATATAATTAGTTGACATAAATTCCATTTAATCAGGGAGACACAACACATCCTGTGACACTTGCCTTCAGGGAGAACTATCCAATCCAGTTCAATCTTGATAGTTTTTTTTGTCCAAAACTTAGATAGCCCTTATACAGCTGAATACATATCTGTCTGGTTGTTACTTTTACATAATTACCCATTCATATATTGGCAGGTTACACTAGTGACCGTGTAAGTGGTTATAAATGTGCATTAAAGGGAAACATTTTGTTAAAACTTTCAAATATGTGCAGGTATTCGAATGTTTCAGTGTCCCTAGAGTGGGGGTTAAATAGCCTCCAGTCTGACCTTGATAAATTCATCTGGGGGCCAAGAGGCATAGAGTGGCCAGAAAAGTGCTCTATGGCCCTAGATCACATGGTGGCTTGGGTCTGCCCCATCTTTACAGGGAGTGCAGAATTATTAGGCAAATGAGTATTTTGACCACATCATCCTCTTTATGCATGTTGTCTTACTCCAAGCTGTATAGGCTCGAAAGCCTACTACCAATTAAGCATATTAGGTGATGTGCATCTCTGTAATGAGAAGGGGTGTGGTCTAATGACATCAACACCCTATATCAGGTGTGCATAATTATTAGGCAACTTCCTTTCCTTTGGCAAAATGGGTCAAAAGAAGGACTTGACAGGCTCAGAAAAGTCAAAAATAGTGAGATATCTTGCAGAGGGATGCAGCACTCTTAAAATTGCAAAGCTTCTGAAGCGTGATCATCGAACAATCAAGCGTTTCATTCAAAATAGTCAACAGGGTCGCAAGAAGCGTGTGGAGAAACCAAGGCGCAAAATAACTGCCCATGAACTGAGAAAAGTCAAGCGTGCAGCTGCCAAGATGCCACTTGCCACCAGTTTGGCCATATTTCAGAGCTGCAACATCACTGGAGTGCCCAAAAGCACAAGGTGTGCAATACACAGAGACATGGCCAAGGTAAGAAAGGCTGAAAGACGACCACCACTGAACAAGACACACAAGCTGAAACGTCAAGACTGGGCCAAGAAATATCTCAAGACTGATTTTTCAAAGGTTTTATGGACTGATGAAATGAGAGTGAGTCTTGATGGGCCAGATGGATGGGCCCCTGGCTGGATTGGTAAAGGGCAGAGAGCTCCAGTCCGACTCAGACGCCAGCAAGGTGGATGTGGAGTACTGGTTTGGGCTGGTATCATCAAAGATGAGCTTGTGGGGCCTTTTCGGTTGAGGATGGAGTCAAGCTCAACTCCCAGTCCTACTGCCAGTTTCTGGAAGACACCTTCTTCAAGCAGTGGTACAGGAAGAAGTCTGCATCCTTCAAGAAAAACATGATTTTCATGCAGGACAATGCTCCATCACACGCGTCCAAGTACTCCACAGCGTGGCTGGCAAGAAAGGGTATAAAAGAAGAAAATCTAATGACATGGCCTCCTTGTTCACCTGATCTGAACCCCATTGAGAACCTGTGGTCCATCATCAAATGTGAGATTTACAAGGAGGGAAAACAGTACACCTCTCTGAACAGTGTCTGGGAGGCTGTGGTTGCTGCTGCACGCAATGTTGATGGTGAACAGATCAAAACACTGACAGAATCCATGGATGGCAGGCTTTTGAGTGTCCTTGCAAAGAAAGGTGGCTATATTGGTCACTGATTTGTTTTTGTTATGTTTTTGAATGTCAGAAATGTATATTTGTGAATGTTGAGATGTTATATTGGTTTCACTGGTAAAAAATAAATAATTGAAATGGGTATATATTTGTTTTTTGTTAAGTTGCCTAATAATTATGCACAGTAATAGTCACCTGCACACACAGATATCCCCCTAAAATAGCTAAAACTAAAAAACAAACTAAAAACTACTTCCAAAAATATTCAGCTTTGATATTAATGAGTTTTTTGGGTTCATTGAGAACATGGTTGTTGTTCAATAATAAAATTAATCCTCAAAAATACAACTTGCCTAATAATTCTGCACTCCCTGTATATATATTAGCCCTATTGGCACATTGTTTTTTGGCACGCCCCACCTGTAGGGGAGTAAGGACTAATGGGTGCTGACTTGCCCCAATTTTTCATATGCCATGACAAGCCCCAAATAGCTTTCATCAAAACCTCATGCCCAGCTATCTTGCATTCTTTTAGCCTATGGGATAGGGTTAGATTGAAATTTACCTTGTCTAGCTGCCCCTCTCCAATAACCCCAATATTGAGGAACAGAGAGTTTCCTCTGGGAGTGGTATCAAGGGACGTTGCCAAAATTGAAAAGGCTGGACTCTAACACTTCCAGCACCTCTAGTGGACAAATTAGCTTTTACCTTTTCAAGAACTATTTAAGATGCCAGCTTTTTGGGCTCAAGATATTTTCTGATATATGCAGATTAGATACTATGCTATATGGGAAGGTATCAAACAGTCAGACATGAAAAGTCCTACATTCCCTGAGGCCCTGTGTGAGAAAGTGGAGGGTCAGACAAGACTGAGAAACCTGGGAAGACAGGAAGGTTTTCATCTGTGTGGGTCTGCAAGAGCAGATGTTCAATAGTCTACTGAGATGGCACACTACGGTGGTTAGACTCTATAAAATGGGGAAAACTCCCACAGATATAAGCTAGAGACAATGTGGATTGCAGGGCACGTATATGCACATGTGGTGGGATGGTCCTCGGGTTCACACTTACTGGGAAAGCACTAAAATGTTCTTGTTTCAAGTCTTTCCTAGGCCATTTGACCTGGACTCTTGGATTTTCCTCTTGTTCAAACCTATTGACAATCTGCCTAGGCATTTTTAAAAACTGGTGAACAAAATCACACTGGCAGCCGGGATGGAAGAATATACAAGTCCTGACTATGACTGAGATCAAGAGTAGGATAGATGATAATTTTCTGATGGATAAATTATCAGTTATGGTGCATAACTCATTGAAATCTTTTTCTAAAACATGGGCAAATTGGGACAAAAATTCAATAGTGCTATAACCTGCAAGGTGTCTTATGGTGGCTTGGCAGTGGGTTGTGTGTTTTATTTTTCTTATTTTTGTCTTTTGGTTTTTACGCAAAACCTTTATGCAAAACCAGGGGTAGGCCAAAAGAATGATTGAGATATTGTTGTATAAAACTTTACGTGGATGTAATGTTCAATGTCTCAAGCAACATTTGTATGACTATATGCTTACCAAATTGCAAATGTAACCCCTCTTTGCCCTGCTCCTGGTAACAAGCCGTAGCTAGCAGCAGTTACACCTTCTTCTGTCACTGACAGGGATTCTGAGCCTCCGCTATAGTTGGGAGATCGGGACATCTTGTTCTGACGCAGTGCACTAGCCTTCCCCTAAATATAGCAAAATCTTACTGTATTCAAGCCTGAAGCTGTAACTCTGTTTGTTTTCCTGGCACTATAGTGGTCCTTTAAAGCAAAACAGCAAAATATAGCAGTCTGTTACACAAATAAAGAACTAAAAAACAACAACTTTTTTTTGAGTATACAAATAACTGATTTTCTTATTAGATTTAAAGGATCTGTATTTATATGTTGGAAATAAACTAAATGTTATTGGCTCGTTTTTTCACCAGCAGTGAAACAGTTATGAAAATGCCTGGTGTCGGTAATATACTTCCAAAATCCTTCACGTGATCAGTAGGTAACAGTAACAACCATAGTCATACAAAGGCATATTTTAAGGGCATAAAGGCAGGATTCAAGTTTGGTGAGAGATTAAGAGCACTGTTTCAAGAGAAGGTGGCATTGTATGACAGTAGAGATTCAGTGTGGGTAGACATGGGGAAGGCAAGAGGCCAGTTGGGCAAGGGCTCCTCTAAGGGCTAAGGATTTCCAGAGATGAAGGCCCAGAGACATGGGAACTGACTACAAGGACATAGACCCAATTAGGAAAAAATATTAGAGGGTTAGCGAGTAAGGTGAAATGGGAGCAGACCATAACTAACAATTGAGGCTGTATGCTTCTGTGGCACCACTTTAATCAGCCAGTAAAACCAGGTTTCCGTCTTTGAGTACTGTGTCACAGATCGAGTGCATGAACTCCTCTTTGGCACAAACTGACTCTTCTTTATCCAGCCATTACCTGGAAGTGGAGTGTTATATCTGCTTCCAGTGGAGGTAATTGATATTTTTATTTTGATTGTATAGCAGCATAAAAAAATATACTTTTGTGTTGAAGTTGTTTCATACAAAGAAAAACATATCTGATGAAGAAAGTAAAAAATAGTTGTGGAAATTGTCCAACAGCACAGCTACTTTAAAGCATAAACTGCTAAAACCTGCGTAACTCCAAGAATAGAGGGTGAAATTGAACATATGATATTTTTGGAAAGGACATAGAGTACATCTACTGGATGAAAGAGAGAGGAAAAAATGGAGGAGAGGAGAAGGCACATTTCTGAACCAGAAAATGTTTTTAAAGGATATTTATGGAAATTTGAGGTTTACTTTACAGTAGATGACATACCTTCTGTAGAGATTGTGATTGCAGAATATAATCACATTTTGTATGATTTAGAATTAACCCAGTCGGCTAAAATATTTGTTTTGAAGGAGCTGTTGGTAAGAAAACGTTAACCAGGTCAAATACCTATGTATCCAAGTTTGGGTTTGAGTTGAGGACAAGAATGGTTTCAACAGTGAATTGAGAGAGTACCAAATTAGGTGCCTGTATTTCTTTGGAATGGGAAATGTATAAATCTTCAGTGATGCTTAGTCCATAGTGGTAAATCCAGCAATTTATAATTATAACATATAACATATCTAAAAATTTAATATTATGGCACATCCACACTGCCACAAGTGATACAATGATCAATATCACCATAACTTTAAGCAGGACATGCATACAAGGTTTAGTTTAAAATAGCGTTGGGGAGGCGAGGTCTGATGGAGACTGAGTGGGTTGCATGGCGAAAGAACTTTTCTGATTTTTGTGGGAATCTGTCACAAAAAGTACACTAAATTACAGGAAATGTGGAATCACACAAATAGAGGTTCTGATATAGACATATTACCGGGCCTTATAGTGGCCGGACTTAATGTTAACAAGAGACAAATCCAGTAATAGCCAAGGTCAGAATAATAGAAATACAGATATGTGAATAAACAAGCCAGATCAGGATTCCAGAAAGTCAAATACAAACCAAGGTCAATATCAGAATATCAAGAGAGAATTACTATAAGCACTAAACGTGTATGAAGACAGAAACCACAATAGGGCACCGGATAAGGGCCCATACAAGCATTATATAGGCTTACAAATGTTCTGATTGGTCCATGTCATCTCTGCGAAACCAAAAAGTACTAAAATGGGGTTGCCTAGATTACGTGGTCACTCTAAGCGTGGATGTGATGTCATGTGAATTTAAATAAAGACACGTTATTGGGGCAAACATTATCCAAATTAATACAAGGAGTATGAAGTAGCGGCTGAGGGGTGGATGAAGCCCACACGGATAGGTAGACGCCTCTGAGACAGGGGTAAAGGCTGTCCTTTCTTAGAGGGAGAGTCAGGATACCCCTTTGCATCCTTGTGGGTTCTTTTCTAGAAAGTTGTCACCAGCAGAGCGTAACTATGATATTGGTAACTGTAATATCTTCCTGTGTGTTTATTTAGTTGAATAAGTCTTTTATATATATATATGTATATATAGTCTTGGGCCAAATGCTCGCCACAATAATATATGTCTATATTATTGAAAAGTATTAATACGCAATCTGACGTTCTTTATAAAAAATA
This sequence comes from Pelobates fuscus, assembly GCF_036172605.1. Taxonomy (NCBI): domain Eukaryota; kingdom Metazoa; phylum Chordata; class Amphibia; order Anura; family Pelobatidae; genus Pelobates; species Pelobates fuscus. The sequence continues at coordinate 416,047,921 of NC_086317.1, forward strand.
AGTATTTATTCTACTTCAATAGCAAATCATAATATACTTAACAGATGGTATGTCTTAATGGTTACAGAGTCGTCTTTGTATCAGCAATTCAGGACATCGGATCGTAGCAGGAAAGGCAAGAGAACGTGGTCCTTTGTCCTCTGCCCTTTATAGCCCAAATTACGTCATAACCTGTAGTTTAGAATAGCCATATAAGGAAATTCCCCATATAAAGACCACCCCAAATCTCTTATACAGCAAATTCCAGAGACCTCATGGTACAGAATAGGAAACACCATCTGTTCTGTTTAACCCATTATACAGCCACACCTTAATATGTATTTGAATAGGAATATACAGAATATGCAATATTCTACATTTCCCTCTGTTTATGGTTTATTTATAAACCATAACAAAATGTTATTTACCTGTCCATTCATACATCATTCGTATCACATTTCATATCACATTCATTGGGTATAAGAAGAGATGTGTTCATAGCTACCCAGTATCTGAGATTCCTTGGAAGTATTGTGTATTACCCTGTTTACAGTTTTCTTTAGTGTATCCTCCTTCTGTTTAACCTTTTCATTTACGAGTATATACATTTTTCTAATTCTACATTGCATAATTACTTGTAAAACAATACATATTATAGATACACATATAACAATAATAAATGGATGAAATAAAATATTTACAATTGCTGATCCTACAGATGATTTAGCAAGTGTGTTTGTACTTTTAATTATGTCTTTCCACCAAGAGGAACTAGAAACAATTGACCATTCATGTTCGATCACCTTTAATTTACCCTGTTCATGTTCAAATTGAATTTCTGTTTCTTTCAACTGTTTTTGTAACGAATATAATAATATCTTGTCTTTCCTAATCTCATCTGCCCATTTTCTCCATGGAAACTCATTTGTTTGTGAAACATTTAATTGAATAGGCATGATATCTATGTCTTGTATAGGACTCTTCGATATGTTAACTTGAGTTCCTTGTATATGTATTATCAGTGGACCCCCATTGATACAATATAAACCTTTCTGTAATGTTTCTGAATGTGTACATTCTGAAAATGTAGCTCTTACTAACTCATTATTTGACATAACCTGTACACATACTTTGTCTTTTTCTATGGGAGTTACAATTTCATGAGGATTTTTAACTGTTTTAATTTTACCGGAACATGAACTTTGGTTATGAAAACATGAATGATAAATGGTTTCAACTTGGTTATTTAAACATATTATTTTGGATGCAAAATGTAGACAACTAGAAAGATCTACCTGTTCAAGTTCAGTAATGTCATTGTAAGATACAAAATCAGGATATTGTAATTTATAAAATAATAATTGTGTGTTACTAATAGGAATTCCTAATACCGACATTGAAAATAGTGTTTTTTCAATACCAGAAATTGGTATTAAAGAAGAACTTATACATATATCATTGTTGCATCCCAACCATTTGTTAACCCATAAATCTGTATGATTTTTTGCGAATGCAAACTGCTCAGGTAAACTACGTTTGAGTTCTATAGGAGTAACACCACCTTGTAATGCTTGTGCCATCACCTTAAAATCTGTAGAATATTCAACTTGTATCTCTAAACAAGCTTTGGCTACCTGGGATGACTCTGCATTTCTCATTAATGCCAAAGTAGCTTCCTGTAAATGTTGAACAGAGGGTGCAATAACAGAGGCTGTGTTCATAACCATACTTTTCAATATTTGATTTAAACCTCTTTGAATATGCAATCCTTTTCCCCCTATTAACCCTACAGTTCCCAAATCTTTCTTTAATGTTTGAATATCCATAGAATTGGTGATACTTCCTATAGTACCAAATCCAGCCATAATACCTTCTACAATATCTCTTTTTTTCCTGTTTGATACTTTACTTCCTCCAAACCAATGTTCTAAGCCTCGTTCCATATTTAATAAATGTTCCTTACATTGTGGAAATTTAGTTGAAATTTTCCACTGAGAAACATTAAAATGCCAAACTATTGTTGCAAATTTCCCATCTAATAACAAAGGCTTTGATTGAAAATGATTCAATTGAAAGGGACTTGATAACTTAAAAACCTTATTTTTGCATTCTACCATTCTGGGAGAGAATACATTTACCTTAACATCACCACATCTCTCGTGATGATTTCTTAACATTATACAACATTGATAGTTTCCACTATCACTGTAGGTAGGATTGTCTAAATAGAAAACAAACATTTCTTTCGACCAATCCACCTTTCCTAGTACACCTCTGTGAATAACATTTGGCGTTGTATGTGACATACTACCCAAAAACATTCCTTCCCTTTTCCATGTCATTACAGACTCAGGGGGTAAACTTATATGTGTACTACATGTTAATCTAAGTCTTTCCTTTCCTTCCTGGATATCTACAAGACTAGGCTTCATTATAATATCCCGCATAACATAATCAGTTACCAGAAACATCATGTTAACTCTTACTGTCAACGATTCCCTAGATGCTCGTATTTCCCATATCCAAGGTATACCTGGAGTATTGTTTTTTAAGAGGAATTCTGGCTCTAAATGTATAAGCCAATATTGTATTGTATAAAGTACCTCACCACCTCGTCCTCGTGTTGTTACTGAAGTTTGCGCAACATTCACATACATGTCACCTGACCAATTTACCATTTCCTCTCCATTAACTACAATCATGATATATGCATTTTGTAATATGTTAAGTTCCCATGATCCCGTTTTTACATTGTCTTGTACAAATGAACCTTTAGTCCAACTAAATAAATCATTAGGACCTATTGTAATGTTTAAATTAATAACACTATCTCCTGTGAAATTAATTCGCACATTGCATACTTGTAGATAGCCATCTTTTGTCCCGAAACAAACATGGCCTTTCAATACTTGTTCATTATCTCTCTTTTTTCTAATATTTCCCAATAAGTCATTCTTTAATTCCTGATTGAAAGTCGTTTTGTTCATCTTAAAAATAACTATTACAAGAACTGTGGTCATCAATGTTAGCAGGATGCTGACGAACAACTTCTTTCTGCTACACGGTTGTCTTTGCGAACACATCGTCTGTCACCGGCCAACTTTCGTCTGTAGGTCTGCTTACAAATTATCTAAAATAGACCAAGAAAAACAAAGCAGTATCAATATATTATCAGATTATGTTGTAGGTTTATACAATTTGCACTGATCTGCATGAACCCAAAAACAATTTTGCCTCCGTTTATTCCGTGAACCATCAAGAGGTCTTTGCACTTGTACCATTGTTTGTCCCATTGTATCTGTTATGTTATAAGGACCTTCCCAGTTTGCCTCCCAAGGTCCAGTTTTCCTAAAAGTTTTTATCATGACCATACCCCCCTTTAAAAACTTTGAAAAATCAGGAGGTGCCATTTTGCACATATGAGTAGCTGCATGTGGAAGAATTTGCTCCAAATTTTCCTGCATCATTTGCAACCATTTATTTTTAGCAATTGCATCTTTCTGTGGGGTAGACAAATATGGTTCATTAGGAAAATTCAACTGCATTTTCCTACCTGTCATCAATTCAAATGGAGTGTATTGTGTAGTTGAAGAAATAGTGCCTCTAATACCCATAAGTACAGCAGGAAGTGCCTGTACCCATGTGTTGCCTTTCTCACGTAACATCTTTGAAAGTCTAGATTTCAATGTTCGATTCATACGTTCCACAATCCCAGCAGATTGTGGATGATATGGAACATGAAATCTCTGCTCTATGCCTAGAATAGCACACAGTGCTTGCATGATTTTCCCTGTGAAATGGGTACCTCTGTCTGACTCTAGAAGTCTAGGGAATCCCCATCTTGAGAAAATGTGTGTCCATAATGCTTCAGCCGTTTTTTGTGAATCATCTTTAGTCAGTGGAATTACTTCTAACCATTTAGAGAATACATCCACAACTACTAACGCATATTTTAATCCATTCTTACCTGTTGGTAATGGCCCAATGAAATCAATTTGTAAAGTTGACCAAGGACCATTTGCAGGTGCTATACGTTGTATAGGTGGTTTTTGTCCTTTAGGTCTGGGATTTATTTGTGCACATATCAAACATGATTGTACTACCTGTTGTACAGTCTTTTCCATGTTATCCCAATAAAACTTATTTCTGAGTACCTCTAATAGTTTCTGCTGTCCAATATGACCTAAACTCTCATGATTATATTGTGTAAATAACACTTTTAGATGTTCTGGCATGACCGGACACAGTTCTCCGTTTTGGTCATGACACAAAACCCCGTTCTCATGAACAAATGGAGGTTTTGGATCAACCCGAGAAGCCGCAAGGGACGAATCCTTTGCCTGTTCTTCTGCAAAAGATGGAGGCTGTGTGTTAGTCTTTCTAACCACTGCTACTGACATAGGCTCTGTCTGCAATGCATTTTCACCAGTTAAAGCTGCTCTTTTTGCTAATTTATCAGCTATTTCATTTTCTTCACTAAGTAAATCTTTACCTTTTTGATGGGCAGGAACTTTAACTATAGCATGTAAACATGGTTCTTGAGACGCAATTCCAAATATGGTCTCTAGTGTCTCTTTGTGTGCTAACACTTTATTTGAGGCATCTACGAACCCTCTTCTTTTCCATATAGCTAAATGTTCTGTTAGTGATCTAACCACATATGAACTATCACTATATATCACTAGGGGACGCCCTTCTTTTTCCTCAAGTGTTAGTACTGTTTTTAATGCTTCAAGTTCTGCTCTCTGTGCTGACAAATGACCTGGCAATTTATGCTCTACTGAATATCCTCGTTTTGGATACCATATAGCATAACCTGTATAGTACTTCCCATCTGAACAGAATCTGGACCCGTCAACAAACACAGGTTCATCAGATTCACTTGCTTCCTTTCTGAAAAGAGAAAGAAAATTCTCTTCAACTTCTGCTAAACATTCATGGGGTTTACCCTCATATTGCATTAGTTGTGGAAGTACATACTTTGCCTTATGTTCTACCTTAATTTGCTTTGGTGATAGAGCTATTAACCATTGTGAAAATCTCTGATGTGACACACCTGGAATTCCTTTTTCAAGAAGTAATTTCAAAGGTGTATGTGGTGTTTGCAGAATTATGTCTTTGAATCCCACTATGTGTTCCGTTGCCATTACCGCAAAATGTACTCCTACCAAATGTCTGGCACAAATTTCTAGCCCTCTTTCCACTGGGGAAAGAATTTTAGAAAAATATCCCACTACTCTCCATATCTCTTGTTGCAATTGTAATAGTACTGCGGAGACAGCCGTCTCTGAAGTATGTACTTGAATTGCAAAAGATGCAGTTGGATGTATTGTCGCTAAAGCAGGTGCAACCTGTAAGTCTCTTTTAAGTACCTCAAATGCATTCTGATGTTCATCTGTCCATGGTCCAAATGAAGATTCACTATTTTTCAAGAGATCATATAAAGGTTTAGCTTTTTCAGCGAACCCTTCAATGAATTCTCTGGAAAAATTCATTAATCCTAGGAACTGGCGTAAGGCCTTGTGTGAAGTCGGTACAGGAAGAGAATAAATAGTTTTGATTCTTTCCTGCACTGGCTTCTTGTGTCCTGGACCAATGTGTACACCCAAGTATTGTACTTCTGGTTGCATCAGTGTTACTTTGCGCGTGTTCAGTTTTAAACCAGAATCCTGCAAAAGGAAAAATAATTCATTTAATAGAATCAGGTGTTCTTCCTCAGTTTCAGTCTGCAAAAGCATATCATCAACATATTGTAACAAGCATTCTGGCCTAGAAAACTTAGACAAAACTTTTGCCAATGCCTGATGAAAATATGTTGGAGAACTGTGAAAACCCTGGGGTAACACAGTAAACACATATTGCTGATTTTGAAATGTAAAAGCAAACTTATATTGACAACTATGCTTCAGTGGTACAGAGAAAAATCCATTACTTACATCTAGTACTGAGTATACTTTAGCCGTTGACGTCAATCGTGACATCATATCTGGGGTTTCTGCCACCACATGTGCAGAAGGTGGTGTGTATTTATTTAATGTTCTTAAATCAATTGTTAATCTCCAGGAATTTGATTCTTTTTTTATCACTGGCCACAGATTATGGTTGCATGGACTATTTGCTTTTCTAATTATTCCTCTCTGTTCCAAATCATTAATGACATTTGCAATAGAATCAATTGAATCTGGGGGTAATCTATACTGCCTCTGTGGGAGTGGATCAGGACCTTGAATGTCAATCAGCACATTTTTAAATCTTCCACATTCATTTTTACTTTGTGCCCATAAATCTGGATAACTCTGTACAATCTCTTTAAGTTCAAGGTTATCCCTAGTATTAGGCCATTGCCTTTCTGTAGACACTACATCTACTGGACAAACAATTCCTAACTCCCCATATTCAGTAGGATCCAATAGCACTGGTTTCCTACCGTTAGCATCTTTCCAAATAGCTTTGTTTCCCAAATCAACAATCCAACCTCTTCTTTGCATAACATCTGTGCCTATGATATTATCAACATTTTTGCAGTACCAGATATCAATTTTTGTTTTTAAACACTGAGGTATTTCTAAAGTAACATTATTTACTAATGTTGCCATAGATCCTCCACTTCTGTCAAATCCTACAATTGTACATATAGGTGCATTTGGTGATAAGGGTAGTTGTAAACTAGTTATACTTAACTGAGCACCTGTATCGATGAGAAATTCCGTGTCATAACCTTTTAAAGAGCATTTAATGTATGGTCTACCACATCCATCTAAATTTAATGGAGCCAAAAATTCAAGTGGACGTGGCCTGATTACTTTAGATTGTCATTGTGAATTTAAAATTTGGTCAGGCTGATTAGACATGTTAGAAATCACACCATGTCTGTCTCCTGTGTTTGAGGAAGCAACAATTTCTCTCACTTGCCTTATCAGAGGAGTATATGGCGAATCTCTGGAGTTTTCTATATTAGGATTATTTTGAATAAATCCATTTGATTTGCCATGATCCCTTGATTGTAAATCATGAAAATAATTCCTGCAGTTTCTCTTTATATGACCCGGCTTGTTACAATAGAAACAGACCAGACCATGTGTCGAGTTTCTTTCATAGTGTGAGTGGGGCATATTAAAACTCGGAGGGTCTCTCCTCTTTGTCTGAGTTTTAACAGCTGCAGGAGGAGAGGGAGGGGAGTACTTCCTGTAGCTGGGCTTTTCCTCTCCCCTATCTCTCCTTACTGCACAGACAGATTTTTTAACTGTTTGTTGTCTGGATTCCCGTCTTATCCTATCAATAAATGATGCTGCGTCCTCAATATTTTGACACTGGAGAGCGCATGCAATTGATATTGGATCAAGATATTTAAATTTTTTTACAAATGCATTTATCATAGATTTTGGTGTCTGATCATCAGGAATACTCATTACCAATCTGTATGCACGCTCAAATTTTAAAAGGAAACTGAAGACATCTTCATTTATATTTGGTTTTAATTTTTCTAAAACCTCAATATCCACATGCTCATTTCCTGTTGTTAATCTTATTAATTGTGTCAATCTATCTCGCTCATTCCCATGGACTATTTCACCATCTTCATCATTAGGGGTACTTATGGGTGGGGTCAGTCTACGTGCAATGTATGTTGGCAGCCAAATTTTGAATAGTCTATTTCTTTGCTCGTCGTTCAAATTATGTTTAGATAAATTAGACTCAAATATGTCTGCATTACCAAAGGCATCCATTGATGGATTATATGGGGGAATATCTTTGGTAACTTTCATCAGCTGCTCTTGAATTTTTAATTTAAGTTTTGCAGCCTTATCTAACAATTTTCTACGTTGCAAATCAGACTGGGATGATATTTCTGTGACATCAACGGTCTCGGGTATCAAATTATGATCGCTCCTTGTGATTACACACATTTGTTTATTTTCATTTCTAAGCTTACAGATCAATTCAGATTTAAGATCCAACTGTTCTCCCAAATCACAAATACTTGCCTGTAGTCTATCACAGTTAGTACATTTGATTTCTGTTACACATACAGATTTCTCTTTAATGTCTGTCTGTGTACTTTTTAAATCTTGCACCTTTACTTGCAATTTTGTAGGAGCTACTCCTGTTCTAAGAATCATTGTGTCAAAGGTTTCTACCAATTTTAAAACATTTCTAATTTTCTTTTTTGTTTTATTTAAACATAACAGTTTATTATCAATAGCTGCATTTGCTTGTTTACATTGCTCATATAAACTTGCCCACAATTGACTATCTGTATAGCATTTATTAAACACAAAATCAAGTTTACTTTTCTCTGCAATTTCTGTAACAAAATCCATTATTACTCACCAGACAATTTGATCTTTACTGCACGTCCGTCTGCTTTTAGTCTGCGCAGTTTGATTCTGGATGCTTGCCAATCTCTTCCACGTGCTTGCTTCTAGAATACACGTTGTATCTTGTGCTGCTTTCTTTATAACACGTGCTTTTGTCTGTTGTAGAATATAATCTTGGAACAGTCTTTGTGATTTGAAAATCTTTGTCTTCTGATTAACACACAGAAATCTGCACACAGTTTTTTTTTTAAACACGGTGCTTTGTCTGAATTTCTGGCTGCACACACTTGCAATACAGAGTAATTCGATCCGTCCTTTCTCTCTCTTCCTCTGATCAGTAACCCCCCTTGGAAGTGTGGAATGCCAGAAAAACAGTCCGGCTGGCTCGTCAATGTAATATCTTCCTGTGTGTTTATTTAGTTGAATAAGTCTTTTATATATATATATGTATATATAGTCTTGGGCCAAATGCTCGCCACAATAATATATGTCTATATTATTGAAAAGTATTAATACGCAATCTGACGTTCTTTATAAAAAATAAGTATTTATTCTACTTCAATAGCAAATCATAATATACTTAACAGATGGTATGTCTTAATGGTTACAGAGTCGTCTTTGTATCAGCAATTCAGGACATCGGATCGTAGCAGGAAAGGCAAGAGAACGTGGTCCTTTGTCCTCTGCCCTTTATAGCCCAAATTACGTCATAACCTGTAGTTTAGAATAGCCATATAAGGAAATTCCCCATATAAAGACCACCCCAAATCTCTTATACAGCAAATTCCAGAGACCTCATGGTACAGAATAGGAAACACCATCTGTTCTGTTTAACCCATTATACAGCCACACCTTAATATGTATTTGAATAGGAATATACAGAATATGCAATATTCTACAGTAACAGAGAATTGTTAGCCATTATCCTAGCTCTGAAAGAATGGCAACATCTTTTAAAAGGTTCCAGGCATCCACTCAGGATCATAATGGATCACAAAAACTTGGCATACATTAGTGATGCTAAAAGGCAGGGGCGGACTGAGCACTCGGGCAAATCGGTCATGGACCGAGGGCCCGAGGCTCTGGGGGGCCCGCCCCTTCTGCAGTGCAGTAACGGCTGAGCTGGGGAGTTAATCTCCCCAGCCAGCCTGCACTCAGCAAGGGGCCCGCACAGCCGTCCGCGGGCCCCTGCTGCGAAAAAATATTCTCCCTCCGTGCAGGGCGCACTGAGAGACAGCTAAGGGGCCTTTCAAAGACCCCACTAGGCTGCCCCTCAGTGTGCCTGTCTCCAAACACAGCCTCACTGAGCTGCCTGTAACTGCTCAGGGCAGCTCCGTGCGGCTTGTTCTGCAGGAAGTGACATCACCAGTCACAGTGCAGAGTGAGCTGTGCGGAGCTGCCCTGAGCTTTGTTACAGACAGCATGACAAGAAGATCCTGTGCTGGAGCTGTGAGGGACTTTCCAGGAGAGGATGTCTGGACTACCAGAGAGGTAAGACTTGTAAGGGGGGGGGCTTAATTTTTTTTTAAATCATTACATTTTTTTTTTATTAAAAATATTTTAATGATATTTCCCCCACTATTGCCCCAACCCCCCTGCTCCCTCTGAAGCCCCTACCCCCCTGCTCCCTCTGAAGCCCCTACCCCCTGCTCCCTCTGAAGCCCCTGCTCCCTCTGAAGCCCCTACCCCCCTGCTCCCTCTGAAGCCCCTACCCCCCCTGCTCCCTCTGAAGCCCCTACCCCCCTGCTCCCTCTGAAGCCCCTACCCCCCCCTGCTCCCTCTGAAGCCCCTGCTCCCTCTGAAGCCCCTACCCCCCCCTGCTCCCTCTGAAGCCCTTACCCCCCGCTTCCTCTGAAGCCCTTACCCCCTGCTCCCTCTGAAGCCCCTACCCCCCGCTCCCTCTGAAGCCCCTACCCCCCCTGATCCCTCTGAAGCCCCTACCCCCTGCTCCCTCTGAAGCCCCTACCCCCCCTGCTCCCTCTGAAGCCCCTACCCCCCCACTCCCTCTGAAGCCCCTACCCCCCTGCTCCCTCTGAAGCCCCTACCCCCCCTGCTCCCTCTGAAGCCCCTACCCCCCCTGCTCCATCTAAAACCCCTACCCCCCCTGCTCCCTCTGAAGCCCCTATCCCCCCTGCTCCCTCTGAAGCCCCTATCCCCCCTGCTCCCTCTGAAGCCCCTATCCCCCCCCCGCTCCCTCTGAAGCCCCTATCCCCCCCTGCTCCCTCTGAAGCCCCTATCCCCCCCTGCTCCCTCTGAAGCCCCTACCCCCTGCTCCCTCTGAAGCCCCTGCTCCCTCTGAAGCCCCTACCCCCCTGCTCCCTCTGAAGCCCCTACCCCCCTGCTCCCTCTGAAGCCCCTACCCCCCCTGCTCCCTCTGAAGCCCCTACCCCCCCTGCTCCCTCTGAAGCCCCTACCCCCCTGCTCCCTCTGAAGCCCCTACCCCCCCCTGCTCCCTCTGAAGCCCCTGCTCCCTCTGAAGCCCCTACCCCCCCTGCTCCCTCTGAAGCCCTTACCCCCCGCTCCCTCTGAAGCCCTTACCCCCTGCTCCCTCTGAAGCCCCTACCCCCCGCTCCCTCTGAAGCCCCTACCCCCCCCTGCTCCCTCTGAAGCCCCTACCCCCTGCTCCCTCTGAAGCCCCTACCCCCCCTGCTCCCTCTGAAGCCCCTACCCCCCGCTCCCTCTGAAGCCCCTACCCCCCTGCTCCCTCTGAAGCCCCTACCCCCCTGCTCCCTCTGAAGCCCCTACCCCCCCCTGCTCCATCTAAAACCCCTACCCCCCCTGCTCCCTCTGAAGCCCCTATCCCCCCTGCTCCCTCTGAAGCCCCTATCCCCCCTGCTCCCTCTGAAGCCCCTATCCCCCCCCGCTCCCTCTGAAGCCCCTATCCCCCCCTGCTCCCTCTGAAGCCCCTATCCCCCCCTGCTCCCTCTGAAGCCCCTATCCCCCCCTGCTCCCTCTGAAGCCCCTATCCCCCCCTGCTCTCTCTGAAGCCCCTATCCCCCCCTGCTCCCTCTGAAGCCCCTATTCCCCCCCTGCTCCCTCTGAAGCCCCTATTCCCCCCCTGCTCCCTCTGAAGCCCCTATTCCCCCTCTGCTCCCTCTGCAGCCCCTTTTCCCACTGCTCCCTCTGCAGCCCCTACCCCCACCGTAACTCCTTCCTTCCTAAACTTACAACTCCTATCATCCATACCCCCAGCTCCCTCTGCACACCCTACTCCCCTGTCCTCTCTGCACACCCTACTCCCCTGTCCTCTCTGCAGCCCCTACCCCACTGCACCTTCTGCTGCCCCTAACCCATGCTCCCTTTGCAGCCTCTACCCCCCTACCTTTGCAGCCCCTACCCCCTTGCTCCATCTGCAGCCCCTGCTTCCTCTGTAACTCCTTCCTTTACACTTACAACTCCTATCATGCCAAGGCACTTTACACTTACAACTCCTATCATCCCTACTCCCTCTGCAGCCCCTACCCCACTACACCTTCTGCAGCCCCTAACCCATGCTCCCTCTGGAGCCCCTATCCCCCTGCTCCCTCTGGAGCCCCTATCCCCCTGCTCCCTCTGGAGCCCCTATCCCCCTGCTCCCTCTGGAGCCCCTATCCCCCTGCTCCCTCTGGAGCACCTACCCCCCTGCAGAGATCCTACCCTCTGCTACCCCTGCACCCTCTGCTGCCCCTCACCACCTGCACCCTCTGCTGCCCCTCACCCCCTGCATTCACTTTAGCCCCTACCCCCAGGCACCCACTACAGCCTCTATACCCTATGCACCAACTGCAGCCCCTACACTCCCTGCACTTACTACAGCTTATATTTCCCTTTACAATCACAACAGCACCTATTACCCTCTGCACCCACTACAGCCTCTCTTCCCTCCTGTGCCCTCTGCAGTCCCTTCCCCCTGTACCCTCTGCAGTCCCTTCCCCCTGTACCCTCTGCAGCCTCTTCCCCCCGCATCCTCTACAGCCCCTTCCTACCAGCACCCTCTGCAGTCCCTACCCATTTGCATGCACAACCATAAAGGAACGCTATAGTTACCAGAACAACTACAGCTTAATGTAGTTATTCTGGTGAGTATAGTCTGCCCCTGCAGGGTTTTTGCTGTAAAGCCTGCCTTTTCAGAGAAAAAGCAATGTTATCTTGCTGCCTAGGAACATCTAGGTGTTTTGCCGCACATGCACAATAGCCTTACAGTGCTTTCCCAGGGTAGAGCATTGGGCTGGCTGAGATCATGTGAAATTGTTGAACTGTGCCAAGGAGTTTGGTCGGTGATGGAAAAAAGGTGAGTAAATCCCGTTTTTAAGGGGGGCCAGAAACCTATAGCGTCAGGAATACACTTTTGTATTCCTGACACTATAGTGTTCCGTTAAAGGGACACTATAGTCACCCAGACCACTTCAGCTCAATGAAGTGGTCTGGGTGCCAGGTCCCCCAGGTTTTAACCCTTCAGATGTAAACATAGCAGTTTCAGAGAAACTGCTATGTTTACATTGCAGGGTTAATCCAGCCTCTAGTGGCTTTCTTCCTGACAGCCACTAGAGGCGTTTCTGCGACGCTGCATGCGAAAATCGCATTCATCATGCAGAACGTCCATACGAAAGCTTTGAGAAATTATTTTCTATGGACTGTTTGAATGCATGCACGTTTCTTGCCGCGCATGCGCATTCCGCTCCACTTGGAAGCTGACGTCGGCGGGGGAGGGGAGGTCACCAGCACCGAGGGAGCCCAGCGCTGGATAGAGGTAAGTGGCTGAAGGAGTTTTAACCCCTTCAGCCCAGCGGGAAGGGGACCCTGAGGATGGAGGGTGGGGTGGACCTAAGGGTTATATAGTGTTAGGAAAACAAGTTTGTTTTCCTGACATTATAGTTATCCTTTAAGGTAGGTTGTAACATTTAACACTTGATGCATTGTAATTTAAGACCTCATACAAACTCATTGCCAAAATTCAGAAATACCCCTTTATACAAACTGCCATGCTACACAAACACATTAAAAAAATACTACCCTATTTATAAAACCCAAAAAATGAATTCACATATCCTGACACTACACACAAAGACATACATATATTCACTCACACTAGCGCTTACAGTTAATATACACATAGAAACATACATTCACTTTACACGTACATATAATCAAATACACGGTACACCTACACCAGCATATATATCGGTCTGCTTGGGGCCCAGTTGCTAATTTTGCCCGGGGGCCCAGGCCACTGTCAGTCCGTCCCTGCTAAAAGGCTGTCTTCTAGACAAGCTAGATGGTCGTTTCCTGTCACGCTTTAACTTTATTATCACGTACAGACCAGGTCCTAAGAACGACAAGGCTGACGCCTTATCTAGGCAATTTGACCTAGAGGTAGAACAAGAACAATAGACCTCTCCCATTATACCACCTGAATGTATCATTGCCACCACAGTTCTTTCCTTGTCTTCTCCTCTCTTTTGTGCTCTAATGGCAGCACAGACTCAAGCACCTTGTGATAAACTTTGAGATAGGTTGTTTATTCCGTTACTGGAAAGAATGGAAGTACTAAGAATGTTTCACGATAATGTGACAGCTAGAAATCCAGGCATTAATAAAATGGTGTCTGCTGTCTCTAGATCATTTTGGTGGCCATCTCTTAGAAAGGACATCAGAGAGTATGTGGAGGCGTGTACTATTTGTGCGGTTTCTATGGTTCCCCACAAACTACCTTGTGGGTAATTACAACCACTTCATATACCCAGTGCCCCATGGTCTCACTTGTCTATGGACTTTATTGTGGAACTCCCAAATTCTAAAGGCTATAACACCATCCTAATGATTGTTGACCGCTTTTCTAAAATGGCACACTGTGTTCTGCTCGAAAAGATACCTTCTTCCCAAGAGCTGGTTCACATATTTATATGTGAAATAGTCAGATTACATGGTATTCACTAATTATTGTGTCAGACAGGGGATCCCAATTTGTGCCACGATTTTGGAGAGCATTTTCTAAACAGTTGGGTATAGAATTATCGTTTTTATCTTCATACCATCCTCAAACCAATGGTGTGACTGAGCGAGCTAATCAATAGTTGGAACATTATTTGAGATGTTTTATTAATGGCACTCAGGAAAGCTGGTCTGATTTGTTACCGTGGGCCAAATTCGCCAGAAATAATGCTACCCATGACTCATCTGGACATTGTCAATTTTTTGTTAACAACGGTCGTCATCCTACTGTCCTCCCTGCAGTGTTCTCTGACACTGCTATTCCCACTCTGGATGACCATCTCACATGTATTCGTGAGACTTGAACTAAGGTCCATATGGCTTTGGAAACAGCTACGGCTCATTTCAAACTGCAAGCTGATAAGAGACGGAGTGCCAACCCTGTTTACCAGGTGGGTGACAGGGTATGGCTCTCCACAAGGAATATTAAACTCAAAGTCCCTAGCATGAAGTTTGCACCCAGGTTTATTGGTCCCTTTCCAATTATTCGTAGGATTAATCCTGTGCCTTATTATCTGACTCTGTCCGCCTCTCTGCGTATTCCTAATACGTTTCATGTATCCCTACTTAAGCCTCTGATCTGTAACAGGTATACCACCCCTTGTGTCCCACCCCTTCTGGACAGGAGGAGTACGAAGTCTCCTCTGAAATCGACTCCAGGTTTTCTCAGCGGTATTTGCAGTATTTGGTTGATTGGAAGGGTTATGGTACTGCCGATCGTTCTTGGGTTTCTGCTTCAGGCGTACATGCAGGCAGCAAAATCTGTTCCTTCCATGCCAGGTTTCCCCTCAAGCCTGGTCCTGCTCACCCTGTGGGAGGTATTGTCATGGCTCCCGGCTCTTCTGCCGGCATGGCTGCACATAAACTAGGCAGAGATGTTTCAGACTTACCTTGGTCGTTCTTAGGAACGCCAACCGCTGCGGTTCAGGGTTTTATGATCAACTTACTTTCACTCACATCAAAGATGGCGCCAATGTGCGTGCAACGTCATGTCATAGACGTGCATGCATGTTTTGGGGTCAGAGGTCAGAGATAGCCAATTACAGCTTAAAGAGGGTTATTCAAACCCAAATGACCTTTTTGCCAGTGCCCTGTCGTGGTTTCCACTAGCTGGTTATCCAAGAGTGTGTTCCGGATTGTGTTTTTTCTGGTATTTGACTTTGTTTCAACTTCCCTGATTTCTAGTATCATTGATTTCTGGCTTTCCTTATCGTTGTGTCTCATTTGGTATTCCTGACCTCGGCAAGTATTTTGACTATTCTCTGGTACGTTAAGTCCGGCCATTCTACGGTCTGGTTAGACGTTATCCTTAGTCCTAGGTGTGATACTATTCTGCGTGCTGGATCAACTATAATCCTGACAAGTTCCTCATATGTGTGATTAAGACTCAATTTACTTAGCCAAATATAATCACTTCTAAAGTAAACACATTGTGCTGTTAAATCTGATTCAAAATTAAATTAAACATTTTTTATAGAGGCTGTTTGAGTTACAGCTGCATAAACAGAAACACAAGTGATTTAACTTCTAAATGGCAGAGAACTGATTAGTGAAACTGCAGGCGCATGAGCTATAAACTGCCTTATTAACTTAAAGTTGTTTTGGTGCTTAGAGTATCCTTTTTAAATCCATGCAATAATTGAGAATGCTATTGGTCAGTGATAGTTTATGCTCGTGTACCACATGTTAGGGCTGGCCATCACTGCCA
The DNA here is from genome assembly GCF_036172605.1 of Pelobates fuscus. Lineage (NCBI taxonomy): Eukaryota > Metazoa > Chordata > Amphibia > Anura > Pelobatidae > Pelobates > Pelobates fuscus. The sequence continues at coordinate 416,063,896 of NC_086317.1, forward strand.
TAGGTATGACATCTGTACTGAGAAAAATGTCATTGTTGACGATTGTCTAAATGCTGAATAAACACATTATATTTTACAATCCAATATATTCATTTTCTTATTTATTTAGTGTAATGTCATACTTTCGTGCCTCTGTTTTTTTTTTTTAATATTCCTTTATTCGTAGTTTTTAATATATGAAGTAAATCATCGCCACACTAAACCAGAGCCATAACCATTGTGTTACCATTTGTGGTAGTTGTTTAGTAACTTTTCCCTTGGGTTTTGGACAATTTATTCACCTTCATTGTCCTTGCCTTATTGACTACATTGAACGGTGGTGTTCTAATATAACTAGATACATTATAGTTGTTCTGTATGAATACTGAATTGTTACTATATGTTTTTTTTTGTTAGTATTAATTTTCTTCTTTTTCCCCCCCTCAATTTTCTTTGTTGTGTATTTATTTCGCATTATATGTCTTTCACTTTATTGTTATTTTCCGTGCTGCCACATTGCTGGGCTCTCTGCTTCTGCTCTCATTCTGTTACATCTTTATCTTAGGGTTATTAGATTGTTTCCCCAGCAGTAACACTCTTGGCTTTTCCTTTTATATGAGAAAGTTGTACAGTGCCTTTCATTGCTTATGAGTACTCTGTGTGGGGCGAAACGTATTGAAGCTGTAGGTATTTTTCTAACCAACCAAAACAGAGTACAAGGGTTATGCACCAAAGTGAGAATTTAAAGTCAATTTCTAATTTAAGGTCAAAATAGCCGCATAGAAAAAAAATCTCTTAGTCAGCTATGCTTTAAGTTCAGCTACCCTGGCCTTAAATTTGAATTCTCACTTTAGTGAATAATCCTTGTACTGTATTTTTTTTTTTTTTAAGTACCTAGGGGTAGGGCTGCCAAAAGGTAGATCCCCAGATGTTTTAAAACTTCAGCTTTCATGATGCTTTGTCATTTTAAAGGCATGCAAAGCATCATGGGAGTTGTGGTTCTACCACATCTGGGGATCTACCTTTTGTGCACCCAGGCCCTGAGGTAAAAAAGTTAACTGAGATGTGGAACCCCTCGCTCATTGTGCCTAGTGCCACAAATCACTAACAAGGTCCACCAAGGATGAATTGATTGTCTGGGGTTGCTGCATCCCGTGTACAGAGAGAACCTGCCAACAATTTGGATCTGGACTGCCCTTTAGGGTGGGATCAGCATGATGGTTTAGGTTCTCTCTGTAATGGCACAAGTTGAGCAAAAACTATATAGTCACCAAAGGACAAGTGATTTGAATTGTCCATTCTCAATATTCTCTTGAGCTTTGTTTTGATGTGATGGTAAAGTTACCACCTACCTAGCTTATCCTAGCTTAACCTCTTCTTACACAAAACAAGTAGTTTGAAAAATATTCACTGTGTATCCCGTGTCCAGCACCTCCACCAAAAATAATAATACAAGGTTGCAATGTAATGAGGAGTACTTCAAAGCAGGGACTTGAAACTGCTAAGGGTTTTATCCACTTTAAAAATGAGCTTACTTACTAAACACTGAATTGCAAAATGAAAGGAACACTCAAAGTACCATAACAACTACAGTTTTAACGCCATAAGTGCCTGCCCCCCCTTTCCCTGTGTTGCCCCTCTCCTCTCCTCTTCGTGTCAGAGCTTCCGTTAGCAATCTTGAGCCAAATCAGTTGTCAAAATGTTGTAATTTGACTTCCAGTTCACTTCAATCCAATGTTTAGTGAATAACCTCTAATGAAAAACTATCCATCTGCATCCTGTAAAAATGATACATTTGAGAAAAGAAATGTTAAAATGCAAGGTTTGCAGATTGTGGTATCTACTGCGGGATCATGATCAGCATTAAACAGAGAAGTTAATGTTTGTTCATGAGTTTCTGAAACCACAGTGATACCTTCTGCAGATGAGAAAGTGGTTAAAATCACAGGCTATATATACATGTGAATAAATTATATGGGAAAAAAACTTATATTTCTAACCATCAATTAGCCAATGATATTTTAAATCCAATCCCTTGTTAGTTAACATGCCAAGAGCTCAGCCCTATGAGGTCCAGTATTGCTGGTAGTGTTTCGTTACTTAAACAAAATACAGAAATTACATTAGAGTAAACTAACCTTTAACCACAACACATAAAAATATCCATTCCCTTTTTTAGAAAATATTGAGGTTGCTCATGTTTTCAACTATGTTACAGGAAGCACAAACAATGTACTATAGTTACAGGTTTACATATTTAAAACATATACATAATAATTAGTGATGTCCCGAACGGTTCGCCGGGAACTGTTCGCCGGCGAACATAGCTTGTTCGTGGCGAACGAACATATGCGATGTTCGTGGCGAACGAACATATGCGATGTTCGGTCCGCCCCCTATTCGTCATGGAGGTGGGAGGGTCTGGGAAGGAGGGTCTGCTGCTGATTGGCTGGAATGTGTCTGCTGACTGTGAGGTACAGGGTCAAAGTTTAATCAATGATGACGAATAGGGGGCAGACCGAACATCGCACATGTTCGCCCGCCACGTTCGCCACGAACAAGGTATGTTCGCCAAAAACTGGCAAACTGTTCGGGACATCACTAATAATAAGTAGTAAATTTTTTAGGGACTTAAAGGGGCAGACTAAGCACCAAAACGTCTACAACTTAAAGGACCACTATAGGCACCCAGACCACTTCAGCTTAATGAAGTGGTCTGGGTACCAGGTCCCTCTAGGGTTAACCCTGCCTGCTGGGGTACAATAGGGTTAATCCAGCCTCTAGTGGCTGTCTCATTGACACCCGCTAGAGGCGCTTCCGCGCTTCTCACTGTGATTTTCACAGTGAGAAGACGCCAGCATCCATAGGAAAGCATTAAGAATGCTTCCCTATGGCCTGCCTGAATGCGTGCGCCGCTCTTGCCGCGCATGCGCATTCATCTGATGACGACCGAAGGAGGAGGAGAGTCCCCAGCGCCGAGGGAGCCCGACGCTGGAAAAAGGTAAGTGTTTAACCCCTTCCTCCAACTTCAGCCCGGTGGGAGGGGGCCATGAGGGTGGGGGCACCCGCAGGGCACTATAGTGCCAAGAAAACAAGTTTGTTTTCCTGGCACTAAAGTGGTCCTTTAATGCTTTCTGCCTAGATTTGTTCCCTGTAGGATGGGAATATACTTCAAATATATTTATCATATGAATTCACATATATCGTTGTAATCAAAATTATTCAACTCCCATTGAAAATCAGGTTTATTGTCAAAATGTAAATAATTTTAACTATTTGCAATGAACAAATCAAACAAAATCAATTGAAATAGCCAAACACAACAAATGCTTTAAGTGGTTTCCCCAAATTCAACTGAGAATGCAACTTATAATGACTTCTCCAGCACAAATATCCAAAACAGGTGTTGTCTCAAGCACACCTGATGCAACTAATCAAGGGCTTCATTAGTTGCACCCTGTGTGCTTGAGCTGGAACTCTTGTAATACCTGAACTGGCTAGGGGTTTGTTGAGTGTCATGTTTGACTGCATTTAAGAAATATGGCTAAGTCAAATGAATGGTCCACAAAGTTAAGCAAAGAAATCATTGCTCTTCACAAACAAGGAACAGGATACAAAAAGATAGCGAAGGCACTGAATGTTCCTTGAGATACCGTTGGCTGTTTTGCAAGTTCTATCAAAGCCATTCAATATTGAACAAAGTAATGGTAGCTGCAGCTGTACAGAGCTACATAATTGCTTGGTAACTTTAGACAACAGAATTTTGTTTGGGTCAATGCTGAATGGTGGATCAAAGAGCACCCACTTTTTGGTTTTGAGGTATGAGTCTGTTTTTTTCCCTTACTTCAACATATAACACTGGGATATAATGTCTACATACGATGTATTTCTAATAAAAAGCATTGACATCTTTCCATTGGAAAGCTCAACAGGCGAACTATGGAAACTCTGGTGGCACAATCCATAGCCTGTTCAGATTTTTCCGTTAACTTGTTGATGCCAACACTTTTTTTGATGTTTGCTAAAAATTAGCCACGTCGTAATATGGCTAATTTCTGCCAGCGTGAATTTAATAAACACGGTTATTTGGGTTTGGCTGCAATAATTTGTGCATTTCACGTGATGGCAGTCTCCAAAAAGAAATCATTGTGGAGTCTATTAAGTGGACTAACTGACAGGATATTTACGATTCAGATGTTTGGCTCATGCCTTTCTTTCTTTCTTTTTTTTTTTTGGAACAATTTAATGTGCCAACATGGCGTTTCCATCCCCCTTCCACATGGTAAGACGTGACAGCCAGGATTGAGAATAAGTGCTGTGACATAATATCACAAAATGTTTTCTTGTAAATAATTAAGTCTTCTAATTTGTGCTCGTTGCCGTAGTTACAGTGTGTTCTTGGTGGCATTGGAAACTGTGAGGTAATGTAAGGCAGAGTGTGAGGACACAGCAGCCCAGGAATCTGGGAGGGAGTTGACTGGAAGACTAGGTTATGTTGCAAATGTCTTTTCTTTGAATAAACAAACAGCGCATTCTCCTTCAGTGACACATATTCAAGGTGTAATAAGATGAAAAACACTCAGCCATAGAGAGAGTTCTTTAGATGAAAACATCAGATATACTTGAACTTGTTCCTGGGTTCCATACATATTATTCAGAATCTCAGCAGGTAGGAATTCTGCTTCCTGTCCTAAATAATTTTTCATACCGGTTTAGGGGGCATTTACTAAGCACTGACACATTTCAATGATATCAATTCACTGAAAACATCACTGTTTATTTTCAGTCAGATGTATAACCCTCGAGGAGAAAAATTACTAAAAAGAATTCTTGCACTGGTTTTACTGTTGCAACTCTAGTTGACATTTCCTCTGAATGAATTTCCCAGCTGCTGTCCAAGTAGCAGGGTATGATTAATTATTCCGATACCCACAGAATCTAAAACCATAGGCCCACACCCTTGTAACTGATAAGAGAGAGACAGATTTGTCACATTTAGTTGCCTCCCAGAACATCTTCAGGTGAATAGTGAACTGTTACCTCACTGAATTTTACAAAAGTTTTCCTACCCCCTATGAGTGGTCTGAAAAATGAATTTTGCCTGTTTCTGCCATTGAACATAGTCAGGTAAAGAAAAGAAACAGATAATGTTTCTGTCAAACCCAAAGGTAGTGTTGCAGACAGGTAATTTGCAAATAGCTGCTGCCACTCCGGAGCACCATGGAAGGGGAACGTAGTCCCTCACAAATCTTCAAAATCACTTACTCCAAAGGCATCACGGTGTGGTGCAATTCAGGAAAAGGACCACAGCCTGCATGGAAAAAAAAATGGTTTCATGTTTAATCGGATGTTTACTCACTTGACACACAGGAGTCTCCTGTAAGGTACGTCAAGCTATTAACAGAGCAGGAGATAAGAAATTCTAAATTAAACAGACTGGGCAATAAAAGAAGTGTAAACATGGTGGCGGGGCCAGTGGTGTATCCTGGTTTTGTGCTGCCCTAGGCAGGACAAAACTCAGGCGCCCCCCTCCCGCCCACGCCACCCCCACCCAACCCTCCCCCCCCCCCCCGCCCGCGCCACCCCCACCCAACCCTTCCCCCGTCCCGCCTTCTAAATACACACACACACATTCACTGACAAATACGCATACACTAGGTAACAGAAACACACACACACACTAACACACACACTCACTAGCAGATACACACACTCACACTAACAGACACACACACTTACAGACACACACACACTTACACACACACACTTACAGACACACACACACACACACACACTGACACACACACACACACACTGACACACACACACACACTAACAGACACACACACACACACTAACAGACACACACACACTAACAGACATACACACACACTAACAAACACACACTTACAGACATACACACTAACAGACACACACTTACAGACATACACACTAACAGACACACACTAACAGACACACACAGACATACACACACACTAACAGACACACACACACTTACAGACATACACACACACTAACAAACACACACACAGACACACTAACAGACATACACAGACATACAAACACACTCACTCACTCACATATTTAATACATTTTTTTTTTTTTTTAAATTTAACCCCCCCAGCCTCCTTACCTTTGGGAATGCTGGGGGGGTATCTGTCTCCCTGGTGGTCCAGTGGCTGCTGGGCAGTGCGGGTGGGTGGGCGGGCGGCGAGGGAGCACTTCCTCTGAGCTGTCTGCTCAGCTCCCTCGCGCGCCGCAGAGTGAGGATGGGAGGCGGAGCCGGAATATGACGTCATATTCCGGCTCCCAGCCTCACTCTGCGGCGCGCGAGGGAGCTGAGCAGACAGCTCAGAGGAAGTGCTCCCTCGCCGCCCGCCCACCCACCCGCACTGCCCAGCAGCCCGCCGGCCGCCCAGCATGCCTTGTTAGCCGCAAGGCTAACAAGACATTTGCCTTGGGCATTTGGGGGCGGCTTTTTTTGCCGCCCCCTGAAAAATGCCGCCCAAGGCAAATGCCTTGTTTGCCTCGCGGCTAATACGCCCCTGGGCGGGGCCACACCACCATGGTGAGTGGCCACATGTTAGATCAGCTCCTGAGGGCAGCAGCCTTTGATCACAGATAACAGGGCATATTTCACTCTTCATGTGCCAAAAATCTGAGGCTTAAGGCCCAACCAACTGCTGGTGTTGTTCCTGCACTTGGGACTGGGAATTTGAGATCCTTTGTGGGCAATTCGCCGTTTCCTGACTTGCGGCCTAGCTGGTAGCGGGGCAGACGGCCATACCCTTCTCTTTTGCTCACCTGCTACACACAAAATCTGTTGCTGGTCCCATTCTCTCCCCCTTTGGACTGGTGGGGGTTATCCTGGTCCCCACTGGGTTTGCTAAGCCTGTTCCAAAAATATTGCATGGAGGAACCGTGCAAGCCACGTGGTTCGCCCAAGATGGCCGCCACTGTGAAACCGCAGCATAACCAGCAGATCCTGACAGGCCAACATTGGAGTGAAGCCTTCAACAAAAGATTTGAGGCAATCTGTAAGGCCTTTTTCGGACTGGCTCGCCAGGCGACAAACCTCACTTACCCCTCCTGTACCGCAGACAACCTTGGAAGCAGCACCGGTTGACTGTTCCTCTTCTGGGCTGGGTGCCCAAATGGAGTTCTCTACAACCCGCAGTCCATATACCCATGGGGAAGCCCGTACTCCGGAAAACTTGTGGGCCCACAATCCAACCGCTCGATGCAGGAGAATCCATGGACTAAGGGCACTGGCACCCATCACGACCTGGAGCCGCAGCTACAGGGAACCACCGCACTCAGAGCTACTGACCACCAGCTTGCTGAACATACAACACTGCCCGACATGCCCTATGTAGAGCAGAGGGGACAAGACACCTGACACGGAGACGGGCTCTCTGCTATGGCACTCAAGTGGTGTGGGATGATCTCAGCTGACTATACCTGCTCCTGTACCTCAAATATTGCTGGAAAAAGCTTAATTAATTATATGCTCAGTGCTTATATTTGCTGGTTTGCCTAACACTCCACTACCTGCCATCACCCAGTGGCACTATTGTTCACCACCCTGTCAGTATATATCTTGATAATGCCTACTCCTCATCTAACTCCTTACTGACTAGGATGCTTTCTTATTTTAAGATAATCTTTACTCTACTTTGGCATTTAAATATCCTGTTTAACAGCTTGTTATACTTTTAGACACACACACACACACATATATATATATAGTAATTTTTTTTAAGTGCAGCATTTTCGACAAATATTAACCTTTTTCACTCTTGATCATAATCTTGATGTAATGTTTCTATACGCTTGTACTATTAACACAGCATCAAAAAATAAAGAATGATAAAAAAATAAAATAAAAGAAGTGTAAGCATTATATCTAACTTTACCGGAAGTGATTAGGAAGGCTGTGCAAGTCGCATGTAGGGAGGTGTGACTAAGGCTGCATAAACAAAGTGATTTAACTCCTAAATGGCAGTGAATTGAGCAGTGAGACTGCAGGGATATGATCTGTACACCAAAACTGCTTAATTACGCTAAATTTGTTTGGTGACTACAGTGTTCCTTTACATTTAAAATTCCCTTTCAGTTTACCTTGAATTCTCACTTTAGTTAGTAGCCCTGTAAATGTTTAGTATATGTTTTAAAAAAAACAGAGCATCACATTTTAAAAAACAAAATCTACAAGTTATAGGCAATTTCATTGGAATAACCAATGGTGTTATAATTACTCCATTCCACTTTAAATAAGATTCTGGGGGGCGGGGCCTAATCACAGAGCGGAGCAGACGCATGTTGCAACAGCTCCTGCATTTTACTGCAAATCTTGCCAATTTTCACCGAGCAGAGGCTGCAACTTGACATATTCTGGCTGCAAATGACAGGGGACTTCATAACCTACCACACAAGTGGATTTCCCTACCAGCTCAGCTCGGACAAATCGAGGCATGGCCAGCATGGGGAGACGGCTGCTCTCCCCCTGCCTCAAGTCAGTGCAGATCCCAGCCTGTGCCTCCATTCTCCCCCCTATGGACCAGCAGGGGTTATCCCGGTGCCCACGACCATGTATAGGCACTGCCACTGGCTCCTGCTGCCCACTTTAGCTCAGGCTCCAACAGTACTGGGCAGAGCAAAATGGCGACCGCAAACCGAACATCAGTGCCTGCACACAAGCAGCCCCTACTCACGTGACTGGACATAATATTTAACTGATTTTGGGAGAAGCTGGAACAGCACACTACTTGACTACTTCCTTCCCACGAATGGGAAGCGGAGAAGACTGGGGATATGAAGCGGAGCGGACTTGTCTTGGGAAAAACATTACACCAGACTCCCATTATTCGTGTCAAATGCCCACCTAGACCATCTGGACAGTTACAGCATGGATGCTTCATTAGGATTTGGACTTTGCCACTTCAGGACATATTGGTGAGATCCACCCAGAATACTACAGAGTACTATAGAGTGTGCACACTGGACTGTATATACTTTTTTCTTTTTCCTTTTTTCAGTTTTTTTCTCTTTTTTCCATTTTTTCAAAAATTTTTATGTGTACACATTTTTTCATTATTGTATATATTTCCCTGTCAGCATTTGTCAAATAGCCCATATATGGAATTTTCCTTGAAACTACAGAATTGTATACTTACTGTATATCTATGAGTCAGCTCTTGTTATGATCCTGTTTTGCACATGAAATTACACTGGTTTCTATGGGATTTATTCGCTTTAGATTATTGTCTACATTTTTTGTATATATCTGAAGACATAACTATGAAATCTACTATTCATTAAATATAACTTTATATTCTTTAAAAAAAAAATTTGAGTGCAGTATCAATTATTGATTTTTAAATGCCCACCTAGGTCAAAGGTCACTAGGAGATAGCCTCGGAGGGATTGACTACAACGCCGGAAGACAACCCACCGCTGGCGGCGGATGAACATTAGAGCCTTCAGCAGTGCCCAACAACTCGCCATCACTTTCCGATGCCTTCAAGCACCTGCTCTCATTCTGCCCAGCATGGGAATCGGCTGACACTGTGGCCTGAGAACTGAGCCCAATATAATACCAACAGAGAATCTTGCTGCTGTGGTGGAGTACCAGCTAACCCACTCGAGTTTAAACTAACTTTTTATATAATTTTTTTACTCCAGCCTGTCTCTCTTAATTTTATATGATACAGACTGTGTACCAGTCCATCCCATTTTGAGGCTATTTTCCCACTAATCTACTTAATTTACAAGTTTCAATAAGGCTGCATCATGATGATTGACATATCAGAATGCGCACTCCATGATTAGCACACAACTTTACGGGCACACTGTGCAGTTTATATGCGTGGCATCATAGTCACTCTGTTATTACCACATGCTGCTAGTGACCACAGCTCCTACTCCACGGGCCATACTCCCTCGTGTATCTTTATCTTTTAGTTTCACAGTAAATATGTTTATTTTGCAAATCTGTTTATTTTTTTTTCAATTCTTTATTTTTGATGTGCACAAAAAATAGGCAAGCATCCTTGTTACGCCACAACAGCGGTGACAGGGTATAGATCACATCATTATTACTGCATTGCAGGTTGTGACGATTATTAGTCAAGTACATTTTAGTTGTTAGTAGGGCTAATACGTAGAGGTATCAGATCAAATATACAGGTCTGCTGTGTGTTACTGGTAACTACATGCTGTAGTAACTGTCTTGTCGTTTGTGTGGCAACGCGGGTGCTAAGTATGTCTGAGTAAAGCGTTCTGACATTGTGTAAGTGTAGTTAGATTTAAGACACGCTTAATAGGGTCATTCTTACAGTTATGTCAATGAGTTGTCCTCGTTGAGAATAAATTGATGTGTAATGCACGAGATCGAGCTATGTAGTGGCATTTGGTATCGTTTGGGGTACTTGCGCGCTCTCCGGACGTCAAGGGGGTCCTTTGTTTGTGTCATAAACTGTTGGATCGATGCTGTGTAGCTGGGTGGCTTAGCAATGTGTCTGTGTGCTGTGTGTCGACCCTTTGTGTGTGCGCTATAACACTGAGCGCTCTGGTGAGTGGATGAGTGCGGGCTACAATTGTATATTTCCTTTTCCTTTCCGGTTGGGGGGGGTGGGGGGGGTATTTTACCGGTTATACAAGTATGGCATATCCCTTTGCGGATGAACTAGACGCCCTATTGGTTTGGCCTTCGGTTGTCAGGTCCCCTGGTTGTTGCTGAGAGGTGTGGTGTGTGAAACCTATGTTACGTGCCATAGAAAACTATTTAAACAATTTAAACGATATTAACAATGAAATTATTATAACAAAGCCTGTCCTGGCCCGATGCCAAAGCCCATGCGTATAACATGACAGTTCAACCGGTAGAGTCTCTGTTAGGTGGAGCTAAGCCAGACCTCGGTTTTAGCTCGGTTAAGTCTGGCCCAAGGAACCCGGAGATACGAGGGAAAAAAAGGGGGTCACATTATGGATGGGTATCCCCTCCGAGGGTGTGCAGCAAGCGTTGGTATATGTATGTGGGAGTGTGAGTCATGTCACCTTCCATGGAATGGGTATCCCGAGTGTGTAGGTCTTGTATCTGGCCTGCTACAGGCGGCCCTTTGGGGAGTCAGGCCCTGGCAGTGTCCTGCGTGCCCTGGGCGGCCTGTCTGGGTATAAACTCCGCCGTAGCTCCCGGGTTCCATCCGTGTGTTGGGTGATGCGATGGTTTTGAGGCGCCTGTGTTGAGGGAGTGATGGGGGATTCCTAGACGCTGCAGGATCATCGTGGCCTCTCGGAGGTCTCGTATGTTATGCGTTGTATTTCCTTGAAGGATCGAGAGGGTACGAGCCGGTCGCCATCGATAGGTGAGTTTATTCTGCTGTAGAAGGGTGGTGATCGGGCGCATTTCCCGGCGCCATGCCAGAGTGCTGCCACTCAAGTCTGCGTAAAAAGTCAGTGTCATGCCTTCGAAGGCGTATGGTGAATTGCCGCGCAGTGCGGTTAAGAAGGCTGCTTTATCTTTACCCCTGACAAATTGTATAATCATATCCCTCGGTGCTAAGGCTGGTGCCTTAGCTGATTTAGGCACCCGGAAAATACTTTCCGTTTCCATTGCTCTGGACAGTTTGGGTGTGAGTAGGGCCGACAGCAACCTCCTCACCACGTGTGGGAGCTCCTCGTCGGGGACATTGTCAGGGACCCCTCTAACCTTTACATTGTTCCTGCGGCAGGAATCTTCGAGGGTGGCAAATCGGCACTCATAGGAGCAGGTTAGTGTTTGCAGATCTTTAACCTCTTGTTGGAGGGTAGTGAGCTGCTGCTTACAGGAGAGCGAAGTTGTTTCCAGCGCCCCTATTCTGCCCGTTAGGACTTTGAGGTCTTGTCGGATAGTGGCCATATCGGCCTGTAAGTTCTTTTGTAGCTCCGCTAGTAGTTCCTTCAGTAGGTTGGCTGTCACCGGAGCCGTGTCCTGCACCTTGTCCGGGGTCTGCGGTGGAAGTGGCCCTGCAGGCGGTGTGAATCCCTCCTCTGTTCCGTAGGAGAAATCATCAGAGAGGTCCGAGCAGTCCCCAGTTATGGACGCCATTTTGGGCCCTTGTGCGCCATGGGCCTGCCTCCATAAGTCTCCGATGTTCATGCCCATTCGGAGCATGTCTTGCCTCTGTTTTTTTGTTTTTTTTCCCATCGGGCTTTAGGGCTCCAGGGGTAGTTGCCGGGTACCGTAATTCTGGTCTGGGTGTCTAATAATGTGATGATTGTCGGTCTTTTGGTCGGGAGCTCCAGAAACATGCGACCGTTCGTTTTGGCAGTCAGACCACGCCCCCATATCTATTTTGAAATCACCATACATTCAGTCGCCACATACTTGGCTGTGCGTGTGTCTCCTGGGTGGATATAAGCTTGTAGCCCTCATGGGTCTGCCGTTAATTTCCTCACACTCCCATTAAACCGCATTTGGCGGCTATTGCATTAGGGCTGATATCTTAAGTCTAGTGCTAACTACCATTTAACCTGTTGTGAGACATGTCTACCAGTTTTGTATACTTTAAATGCTTTCAGTGTTACTCAACTACTAGACACGTTTATCTAAGCATACTACAAAGCTAAAAATGTGATGTTTTCTTTATGCTTGTGAATGCTGTTGTGGCTTATCAATCATTGTGTTATTACTTGCACACTATAAATAAAGATTGAAAAAAAAACAAGATTCTGGATAGCATTGCAATCAGCATTTTACAAAGTGTATTCATTTTAATTTATCCTGCAAATTCCTACTTTTCAGGTTTCTGCTGTCATTATATTATGGCCATGCATCACTGCTAAGAACCTGGCCCGTTTTTGAAGTCACTCTATAAGGAGGAAGCTGAAAATGTAGGATTCTGGTTTGTACAGTTACTGTGGATAATGCAGAACTTCTCAAGGTCACATCCTGCCCTAGCTAGTGTCAATACACATGCTGTGAAAAGAAGGGGGAAGCAGAGAGGCATATCGAGGCTCCACTCATGCTTACAGCAGTATATTTACAGTCTGTCAAATAAAACCACAAAAAGAAGACAAAAAGACAAATTATCAAGTAATACGGTGGGATGAAAGAAACTGCAGGAGCACCCACAAAGCAAAGAAATGTAAGAATAACATTGCACCTGTTCTGTTTGTATTTTTGCATCATCTCTATGACCTGTGCTTTAGGAAACTACAACAAACAGAGCCTTACTGCACTTAGAATGCCAAGTCTTATTGAAGTACAGCTATCATGCTAGATGCCACGTTTATAAATTATAGCTATTCTAAAAGGAGACTCTCAGCTAGATCATCATCTTGTCTTTTGGCTACAGTGTTGCCATCACTTAAGTGTGGAGTTCACAAACAAAATGATAAATGATAGAGTCGTGGCTTGCAAAGCTGTAACTGTAAATATGTGTGTAGCTAATACCAGAATTGACTTAATATATCAAATTAAGGCTGTATGACACCAGGGTTCCTCAGAGTTTCAGAGTTTAATCTCCAAAAATATGGTCATAAACACACAGTGCTATTCTCTAAATTAGCGAGTAGCCTAACTGAAAACATAGCCGAGAATTCTTCCAGTTCAGCAATTTTGTCCTTAAATTTGAAATTTACTTTGACTTTACATACAACCAGTCATAGTTATGCATGGTCTGATCGAAACGCAGTGGTAACAAACATGTCAAACGATAACACCTACTGCCGTATGTCTTACTACTGCAACTCCCAAAAGTACACCCTGAAATGCCATTGGTCTCTCTTTGATCGAACTGAATTCTGCAACGACTGGACGCATGTTGTAAGCACCATACTTTGTTACTGTGCTTCTTTGTACCCTGTTTTTCATGACAAAAGAAACAAAACAAATAAACACAGAATGTTTAAAAAAAATAACAGTATACTGAAGCTCCTTTGTGAAATAAATCTGGTTTTAAATCCTGTGGAAAAATAGACAGATTCCACAACTAATGATGAAGATGATGATATATATAATCCATCTCAGTAAATCCAGCACTGGATGAATCATGTAATGCTAGGTGAATACAATTCCCATTATTATTATATAAAAAAACTAAATTGGCAAATTTTTACATACACTTTACCTTTCTAGACTTGTCCACAAACCTCTGGTTCCCAAACAAGTCCTCATGGCCCAGCAACAAGCCAGAATTTATGTATTTCCCTGTTTTATTCCAATGGAGATACTGACAAAATCTGGACTGTTGGTGGGTCTTGAGGACTTGCGTGGGGAAACACTGCTCTAGAGCAGTGTTCCCCAACCCAGTCATCATGGACCACCAACAGTGGTCCCCACCTGTACAGCCCGTGTCCCTGATGTTCCTCTTCTTTACGGCTTACTCCTCCATATGGGGCAATAAGCCGAAAGGAAGGGGAATGTCAGGGACACGGGCTGTACAGGTGGGAATTATACCACCCTTGCTGTTCACACTAGAGCAAGTTGTGCTCTGGGAAATGTAAGTACATTACTTTATCTTCATTTGGTTCTTAACAAGTACTTACTTCACCATTGGAGGTTTTTTATTTATTTATTTACATCATACTGTGCTGCACTATTATTGTGTCTTTTTGTTTTTTTCTGAGATCAACTGTGTTGAACAACCTAAAGACCTATGTATGTATAATATCAGTACACCTAGATTGGGTGTGGTATACCATGACTTCTTTTTTTTTTTATAATTCAATTTTTATTGAGGCAATGTGCTGCAGCAAACAAGCTAGCGTCAGCAATATAATAACAGAGGAGTTTTCATATGACATATCGATACAGAAATCAGCATATCAGTACAGTACAACGTGACATATCTGGGCAGTGTTGATCGTTGAGGGAAGAATCTTGCCAATTTTAGTTTAAGGGTAAGGGAGATTGGCTTCACACTTTGCCTTTATAGAGGAGAGCCTTTATTAGATGGCTCCTATGGAGCCCGTTAAAGCATGTGCAGGTAACCATACTACGATTGATTGAGCAGTAGCTATGTTAGCTGGCTACATGGGGCAGTCAGGAAGGCTCAACTGCTTTCATTGCGCCAACGTGGCATTTGAGTAAGTCTGGGTAGTTAGGAGCTCTTTAACCCCAGAGCTTATGGGGGGGAGGAGCATCAAGGGACCAACTTGGAGCACCGGGCAAATTGTTTTTACAGGCGCATGCCTAAGCAGACTTCTGATCATGGTAAGTTTACCAACAAGCATTAACTGTTAATACAAACAATAATAAACATACTCATGAGTATCATGCAAACTAAAGTAAAGTAGGACATGGCTAGGCAACGGGCGGGAGCCTGGGGTGCGGTGCGTATCAGAGGGCGGTGAGCCCGGGGCTGAGTAGCTTGAAGGGGTGAAAACAGCATCATTCGCCACGTCCCATTGGTGAGTAGGTCTGGCAGGGTTATTTGTGGCTACAGTGGCCGAGATTCCCAGGGATAGCATGAAGGTCTCTGCTTCCGATTGGGACGACACCCTGAATCTCCGGCTGTCCTTTTCAACTATCAGAGCCCTGGGGTATCACCATTTATAGGAGATAGATGCTACTCGCAGAGGGAATGTCACTTCCTTCAGCGTCGCACCCACTGCAGGGTTGGTAGGCTGAGATCTTGGAAAAAGGTTAGAGAATGTTCCTTAAATATGTATGGTGCTTGATCTCTAGTGGCTTTCAGGAAAACCTCTTTGTCACCGCGGGACCTAAAGCACATTATGACATCTCTTGGTGTCTGGGATTTAGAGTGTGACTGTCCAGGCAGGTGAAAAAGTCCCTTGAGTTGAATCTCCTTTGCTTGTTTAGGGGTTAAGGTGGTTGAGAACCGCTGTAAATTGTGGCAGCTCAGCTGTGTCTATAGTGTCAGGGATCCCCGTACCTTTAAGTTGCACAGACAGCACCATCCTCTAGTTGCCTGATTCTGGCACTGAGGTTCTCACAGGTAGAGTGGAGGCTATTTATTTGCGTCGCAGAGGAATCTTGTTGGATTCTGAGGTCGTGGACATCCTCTTCCGTGGCCTTAATTCTGCCTGTCAGCATGCCAGGTCCTCCCAAAGCACTCCTATTTCAGAGGAAAAGAAGGCCTTTAGGTCTGAGACCATTGTCGCTGTCCCTGTCCCCGTTGTTTGCCGTTGTTTGCAGGGTGGGGACGGAGCCTCGAAGCGGTCCAGGTCCTCTTCGTCCGAGGCTGTGAGCGAACCTTGGAACGAGTCTGGTCTGTGATCCATCATCTTGGGCCTACTCGGCTGAGTAAGTAGCAGGCCTATATCTCTGGTCTGCCCTTCACTGGGCCCCCGGGACTTTTGTGTATGTTTCCCCATGGTGTGTGGGATCTTCTGGCTGTCTGGTATGTCTCTGCCTGGTGTGTATAGCAGTCAAAAGTGGCAGTTTTAGCAAGAAGCAGCGGGAGCTAGTGTGGCATGCGTCTGCTTAGCTCACTGTTCAGCTCTGCCCCCCTACTCTGTCTTCGTTTAACATATTTATTATAATGCCAGCTGCAAAAGTAATAAGGAATCTCTTTGTACACTGTGTGCTGAGAGCTAATAGTGAGTAAGTAATTGAAATGATTGGAGTCTCAGTATATTGATGTATCAAAGGAACAGGTTAGACACCATACCAACTTCATTGAAATTAAGTTGTTATAGTGCCAGGAGTTCCTTAAGGTTTATCCCCAAAGTCTGTGTTACACAGTGAACGTCCCTGACTCTCTCCCATACCATTTTCTAAAAATCTTGCAGGTAGCAGTGCTGCTGATTGGCACCAAAAACAGCAGGGGGGAAGCTACCCCTACAGACTGATCCCACCCACAAGTGCAGTCTAGATCCAAAATGCTGTCAGGTTCCCTTTGCAAAAGAAATACAGCAAGTAGAGGCAATTGCATACATCGGAAGAATTAAGACGGACACTTTAATCTTAGAGATGTAGCTGGCGCGTGACAAGGGTGGGGAGAAATTTTTAGAAAACGTACTAAGAAGAAATTATTCAACCAAATATAATTTAGAACAAGTAAAATGCATTTTATTTCCATAAACTGATTTTTATGTGAATAAAAGTAATTTATAGACACATTACTGTGATTATTATTGCTGTACATTTCTGTTATACTCTCAGACACACTAACAATACAGAGCTTCTGTAAAAGAGAGACATTAGGACATAAAAGAGGGACGGAGTAATTTGGGCCCAAAATAGGGACTGTCCCTTCTAAATTGGTTTACTTGGGTGGTATGCAATTGTTTTAGCCTTTATTGAGCCTGGTCAGTGGGGTGCAGTTGATACCACTGTAGAAGCACTAAGCAAGAACTTCACGTCTGAATTACTTATTTTACTTAGGGAGTTCAGCTATTTTTGGACGAAATTTTACTTTGAATTCAGTTCAAATTCCTGACAATTCGCACTAGTGAACATGCTGATTCGTTTTATTTCTTTCCTGAAAGGAACTTTGTCCACGTTCCGAAAATGTATTATCATTTATTTTAATTAATCTTTCTTAAGTAAGAATTATACAAAATATACCATATTCGTAGGTTAAGAGATTATAATTTGAACATCATGTTATATACCTTTTAAACAAACAAATTACATCACAGCTGTTCTAGGTTTGTGTACTATAGGTTTCCAGGATTTGCATTCTTAATCACTAGAGCATAAGCAATTCTAAATGAGAAACGTAATTACCTGTGACAAAAAAAAAGAGAAACGTGTTGCTTATAAAGCTATTGTGCTGCTCAATACCACGCTCCCCTAGAACCAAAGCATACATTTATACATCACTGACTAATACGGGATGAGTCAAAATTAAGGAAACCACAGAAGGTATTTTCTCCTGTAGAAGGCCTTTTAGTTAGCCAAAATATATATAGCTTAATGAGACACTGTAGGCACTGTAACTGCTTCATCACATTGAGGTGGTTATAGTGTCAGGTATCATTCTTTCAGTCAGCGTTAAACAGTGGGGGTAATGAGAAAGCGTTAGCCTGGGCAGTAATGGGCGACTGTGATTGTCTGAGAGTGTCAGGTGACCACATTCAGCCTATCACTGCACCCTGGGCCATGGGTAGTCAGGGAGCTTTTTAAAACTGCTTTATCACCCAGGCAGTAGCATAATGTTCACGGTTGCGGGGCCTCAGCTGCGACTGGGCCCGTCACTCCAGGTGGCCCAGCTTCCCTGTGACCCCTAGAGTGGCCAATGTGCTGTGCCTGCCGGCATAACTTCAGTGCCACTGCATAGCGACACTGTGCGGTGGCGTGTGGTGGCCGGGTAACTGGCAGGGGGGAGCTCACAGCACAGTTGAGACAGCTGGGGGAATTGAGACATATGAAAGGGGGAAATGATACACATGAAAGGGTGGAATTTCAAGAATAATGACACACATGAAGGGGCCGAAGGGGGGATATGAGACACTTGAAGGGCTGGGGTTGAATGAGACACATTGAAGGGTGTGTGGAGGGGATTGGGATGCATGGAGGGATAGCATTAACACCACAATAACCGCCAAGTTAGGGATCAACATACGAACTGGCATCAACATAGGGTTAATCCACCTAACTAGGCATACTATAAACATATACAAAGTATATACAAAACATCATTTATTACACATAAAAAGAATCAATAATAGATACAATAAAATAGATCATATCAAAAAACACACCAAATGACCGGATCAAATATCTGTAAAGTAATTAGTGTGGGGACCCTTTTTACACAGATAAGATGATGTCTGGAACTGAGGATGTGCCCATAAAAAATGTGTAAATGGTAGATCAAATATAAAAAATCAAGAAAAATAATGTTATAAGTGATGCCCAGATGTATGCACCGTCTCAGGTGGAGGGAGATATTTGATCCGGACATTTGGTGTGTTTTTTGATATGATCTATTTTATTGTATCTATTATTGATTCTTTTTATGTGTAATAAATGATGTTTTGTATATACTTTGTATATGTTTATAGTATGCCTATTTAGGTGGATTAACCCTACGTTGATGCCAGTTCGTATGTTGATCCCTAACTTGGCGGTTATTGTGGTGTTAATGCTATAGTGGTCATTATCTTGCCATTATTTGCTTTTTATTATTGGAGCGCTCACATACCAGATATACTTTTTATGGTGAAAGTAACCTCGCTACTGGTTTTTGGAGGGGCCTGTTTGCCAGCCTCCTACCCTGGGACTATGGGCCCTGTGATAACCCATGTTCAAAAGTACTGTTTCTACCCCTTGTACTTTTAACTGGAACATATTCAAACATGTGGCGGCGGCCATCTTAAATTGTCCAGCAATGTTTTGTTGTCGAGTGTATGAAACTGTTTTGGGCATGGGACCATGTGCACTGTGAGGCAAAAATAAGACTTCCAGGAAATTCCTGAACCTCTGAACCGATCTGGGTGATTTTTGGATATATTGTTTACCCTGATCGGGGCTATCAGGAGATGTGACTTGAGGATATGTTGTATATTGGGGTACTTCTTGGGGTTTGTAAAAATGTATGATTTTTCTGCTTAGAGTTAATTGAGTTCGTCCATTGTCTTCGTTAATTATATAGATATGGGTGGAAAAAATCTACCCTGGATGAGTGGAAAAAATGGTTGATTTGGTCTCAGAATATGATAATAATAATATGGTAGAGAGAAGTCCTCAACTGGTAAATGAGCTCCCCATTAGAGCTCTGAAACAATAAGACTTGATATAAGGGAAATGAACCCTGAACGTACCAGGAGATCTTCTAACCATAAGAGGAAACAGCAGTACTGGTCCAGAAATGAACACAATACAAAGATCTCACCCTGGAATGAGTACTCTCTATACGACTCCCAATCTCAAATAGGCAATAAGTTGCACAAGCTCAAATAAAAATAAAAATACAAATAAGAAATAAATAAAAAAATAGAAAATAAAAAATAGAAAATGTAATATATATGAAAATATATACTATATAAAAAAAACAACAAAGGTAAGAACAGAAAAAACTCTTCTAAATATTCTCAATCCATGTACTAAGTTCAAACTAGTGCAAATAAATGTAACCGTCTATGTGGACGTCTGCAACAAAGTATATATGTGTTCAGCTGTACTGAGATACTATCTGTACTGCTGAGTCTGTATAATAACAAGCAGGCACAGAAGTATAATCTAATGTTCTGCAGTGAATACTACTGATCCGACATATAGTTACTGACATAAATCCAAAATGATAAAGATAGGTGTCCTCTTTGTAGTATCAACAAAACATCCGTTTTTTGTTAGTAAAAAATATATAAAATTTATTTATACAGCATCATCAATGGTAGAAAAAATAAACGAAAACGTGATACATAGTCCATAAATAAAAACTCGATGGGTATATTTACAGAGTCCTTTGGGATATGCAGAATCCAATTTGGAGTGGTTACTCACTGAACCTCAGACCGGTCAAGAGGTAACGGTGGAAAAAAAAACCGGGAAGTTAGTTTTCAAAAAATCTTCTCGTGCGTCTCACTCTGTATTGGTCTGCGTTCTCCTGGATCTCTATGAAGATGCGGCTCCTGCCGAAAGTATGCCTTACGCGTTTCGTGACTAGATACTGTCACTTCATCAGAGGCTCGTAATCATTGGATGGTAGTCAGTGATCTTATATACCTTCCATTGATCAAAATATCCCATACAGCTGTGCACTGTCCAAATACAATTAATCACTTTATCCGTGATCTTTACAGCTTTAGAATAATGGAAGAATCAGGTTAATGCATAAATAGAAGGAAAGAGTAATAGCATACATAACGCTGCACATAAAACAATATAAAACTAATATGAACATAATAATGCCCATAAATATACACCTCTATAGTGCGGAATGTCGATCCTTACGTAAAAAAAACACAATTAGGGGGCAGTTTATGATACAACATTGTTTAAAATCAGGGGGAATCTGGATAGGACACAAGTCTTTTCAAGCATTGAGTCTCCATATATATATACATAGATCTATACAGAAACAATATCAATAGTAATGGAATTAAATTGTTACGTGGATTTCCTGTAAATGGTATAAAGATACCGAACATTATGGGGAAAGGGTTTTGTAGTGAGATTGCAAATTGTATCACGGCTGTAACAAAATACTGAATTGCTGTGAACTGGCAACCAGAATAACATGAATCATAATCTAGAGAATAAGGTGTATCTTAGACAAAAGAGAAATGTCTATAACTTTCGGTTTCTCATACTTCAGTATATACTGAAAATGCTCAGAATTTATCCCGACATATTCACATACCGAAATTGTAGTGGTAAGACCTGACAGTAGATGGCAGATAAACACTTGTGGTAGATAAACCACTATGGGGACAGGGATTAGAAAGAGAGAACGTAATAAATGTATAGGTATAGAATCATAATGGAATACATTTTGGTAGAGATATATAAAAAAGATAGGAGTTGGCATACATTAATGGATTTAAACGTAAAATACACATAAAGAATTTAAATTAAATGAAATAAAAATACACATGAAAATCCAAAGAAAAATGAAAAAAAAAAAAAAAAAAAAAATGAAAATGGAATTAAAGTATAAAATACACATACAAGAAAAAATGAAAAAATAAAAATAGGATTAGAAATACAAATAGAAATAAAAATAGAAATAAAAATAGAGAATAAAAATAAAAATAAATATAAATATAAAAATAAACATAAAATAAAAATAAAAATAAAAATAAAAATAGAAATAAAAAATAAAAGTAAAAATACAAAAAATACAAAAAATAATAATAGAGAAAAATAAAATAAAAATAAAAATGAAAATGAAAATATAAAATATAAAATAAACAATGGAAAAATGAAAAAAAAAATAAAATAAAAGTAAATCTAAGAACAAAAATGAATAAATAGGTGAGAAAAATAAACTAAAATAACTGAAATGAATCAAGATAGAACTAGAAATAGAATAGAGATTTATACAAAAATAAAAAATAAAATAAAATAAAAATAAAATTAAAAATAAAAATAAAGGTAAAAATAAAATGAAAATAAAGTTAATAAATAAATAAATAATAAATAAATAAATAAATAAAATAAATAAAAATAAAAATAAAAATAAAAAAATATATAAATAGAAAAAGTAGAAAAAATCGAAAAAGTAAGAATATAAATCGATAAATGGAGGTGGTCCATCTTAATGACACCCAACAGTGGGTAACTTATATTCCAGTGTATGGAAAGGTGAATAGTCAATATGAAAAAGCATATACAGTTGGCTTTTAGAGGTTGTTTATAGAAAGGCATTAAGCTCAAAATCTTTGTTTAGGCCTTTCGGTTCTAATGTATCTAAATTGAAAATCCATTTTGCTTCTACTTTGTCCAGTTCTTTATCTAAGTTGCCTCCTCTCCAATGGACCTCGACTTTCTCAATTGCCAGGAATTCGAGGCCGATGGGATTGCTGTGGTGGTGTTCTTTAAAATGTCGTGAAAGATTGTGGTTCTGGAATCCTCTTTTGATGTTTCTAATATGTTCGTATAAACGGATCTTGAATTTTCTTTTTGTCCTGCCCACATATTGTTTGTTGCATGGACAGCTGAGTAAGTAAATGACCCCTATAGAGTCGCAGTTGAGCGTAGTCTTTATCTTGAACGTCTCTTTTGTTTCTTTATGTTGGAACTCTTTTGTAGTATCTCTTGTGTTGGTATAAAGTTTGCAGCCTATACATTTGCCGCAGTAAGTGAATCCACATTCTATGCCTCTACAGGTTTTCTTTATGTTCTTGACTGTAGGAGCTAACAATGTCTTTAGATTGGGAGCCTTAGAGTATATCATTCTTGGTTTCTCTCCCAGAATTTTCTCCAGACTTGGATCACCTTTCAGGATGGTCCAATTCTTATTGAAGATCTTCTTAACTTGGGATGCTTGATTGCTGTAATTTGTAATGAATGCAGGTTGTGTGAAAGAGTTAAATTTATCTTTTTTCTTTGTACCCAGGATGGCTTCTCTTGGTAGATCGAGGGCTTGTTGGGATGCTTTATCAAGTAAATCTGTTGGATACCCCTTGGCCACAAATCTTTTAGTCATTTCTTTCATCTGTATCTTGGCTACATTTTGTTCTGAGCAGTTGCGTCTAATTCTTCTATATTGGTTGAACGGTATATTCTCCAGCCACGTTTTTTTGTGATAACTGTTAGCCGGGATAAAGCTATTGCAGTCAACTGATTTTTTGAAGGTTTTAGTGTGGATTGTATTCTCTTTTATATAGATGTCTAGATCCAGAAACTCAACATGGTCATGAGATTGGTTGAAGGTAAATTCGAGATGGTATGGGTTGTGGTTCAGATATTTTTTGAATAGATTCAATGAAGCTGAATCCCCCTTCCATATAAAGATGACGTCATCTATATACCTTTGCCAGAGGACCAGATTTGCGCCAAACTGGGATGGGGACCAGATGAATTCGTCCTCCCATTTTCCCATAAATAAATTCGCATAGCTGGGCGCAAATCTGGTCCCCATAGCTGTACCTTCGATTTGTAGGTAGAATTTACCATTTGCCCAGAAGAAGTTGTGGCTCAAAATGAACCCCACACATCTAACCAGGAAGTCGATCTGATCGTTTTGTAATTCAGTGTAGGTTGCCAGGGAATATTGGATGGCCTCGCAGCCTTGTAGATGCTCGATCACAGTATATAGTGATGTCACATCGGCTGTGACGAGGATATATCCATCCTGCCATGTGGTCTGCGACAGAATGTTGATGATTTGTGTGGTGTCTCTTAGATAAGACTTTAACATTGTTACTGGCTTGTGAAGGAATTGGTCGACATACTCGGAAAGGTTAGATGTCAAAGATCCTATGCCCGAAATTATGGGTCTTCCTGGAGGGTTGTCTAGCCTTTTGTGGATTTTGGGGAGGTGATAATACACCGCCAACCTCGGATGTTCACATTTGACATATTCGAATTCTTTTTTGTCTAGGATCCGTTAATTATATCACAGGCAGAGGGAAGGGATTGTGTACACTGTATGGGAGTGACTGAATGTAAAACTATGTTTTTATTGGCTTGTTGTTCCTGTGTCCCTGTGCCCCACAAGGTCCACCTGGGTGGTAACCTTGTGGGGAAAACTGTATAAAAGACCAAGCTGTTCAATAAACCCTCAGATCTGCTGAGTTCCTGTTTTACCCTCAACATAGAGCCTAATCTCATGTGTGGGGGAAAGGCTGCATCTACCCTGGGGATTGCTATATCACTATACTCCCCAGAGATTATAATCACTAGGCTCTTTTGCTACTCTCTCTTGGAGGAGAGGTTCACCAACTGGAACCTGGAGCCTTGTCGTAGGTCCAGGGTGGGTAGAGGACTGTAAGTTCCCAGCCAAGCTGTAATGCTGGATGTGGGGACTGCAGTGGTGATCGTGTCTGGTGGAGTGCTTGGAGTCCTCGGTGAGCACTAGGAGCATCCGTCGGTGGAGGTACCCAACCGGGGTACAGGAAGCTCCATTACAGAGGGGCTGTGGGGTGTAATTGAAAAACATGGAGGCTTTTAAGGGGAATTAAGACACTTGAGCGGAATTGAGACACATGGAGTAAATGGGAGGGTGGGTCGAGACAGCTGGAAAGGGGGGAATGAGACACATGGAGGGGCTGGGGGTAGAATTAGACACATGAAGTGGCTGGAGAGGAAAAACGAGGCACATGGAAGGGGAGAATGATACACATTGAGTTGCAGGGGGGGATTGAGACACATGGAAGGGGGGAATGAGACACATCAAAGGGGAGAATGGGACACATGGAAGGACTGGGGGGGAAATAAGACCCATGGAGGAGCTGGAGGAGGGAAATTAGACCCTGGGAGGGGCTGGGGGCAGAATTTAGACACATTGAGGGGCTCAATGGATGCGACACATGGAGGGACTGCAGGGGAAATTAGACATTTGGAGGGTCTGGGGGGGATTAGACACATCGTGGGGCTGAGGGGAATTGAGACACATGGGAGGGCAGGGAGAATGAGACACATGTAGAAACTGGGTTGGGAATGAGATACCTGGAGTGGCTGGCAGGAGAATGAGACACAATGAGGGGCTGTGGGAGAATGGGACACATGGAGGGGCTGGGGGGAAGAATGAGACACATGGAGGGGCTGGGGGGATGAGACACATGGAGGGGCTGGGGGGATGAGACACATTTAGGGGCATGGGGAGAATGAGACACATGGAGGGGCTGGGGGGATGAGACACATGGAGGGGCTGAAGGAGAATGAGACACTTGGGGGAGCTGGGGGGAATGAGACACATGGAGGGGCTAAGGGGATAAGACACATGGAGGGGCTGAAGGCCTTAAATGTGTGGGGGATGAGACACTTGGAGCAGCTGGGGGGGAATGAGACACATTTAGGGGCTTGGGGAAAATGAGACACATGGAGGGGCTGGGGGGATGAGACACATGGAGGGGCTGAAGGAGAATGAGACACTTGGAGGAGCTGGGGGGGAATGAGACACATGGAGGGGCTCAGGGGAAATGAGACACATGAGAGGGCAGGGAGAATGAGACACATGGAGGGGCTGGGGGGGATGAGACACATTTAAGGGCTTGTGGAGAATGAGACACATGGAGGGGCTGGTGGGATAAGACATATGGAGGGGCTGAAGGCCTTAAATGTGTGGGGGGATGAGACACTTGGAGGAGCTGGGAGGGGAATGAGACACATGTCTAATCCCCCCCTGCCCCTCCAAATGTTAACACTCTGCATTCACTACACATTAACACACACTCTGCATTCACTACACACTAACACGCTCTGCATTCACTGCACTAACTCACACACTACATTCATTACACTGCCCCACGATGTGTCTAATCCTTCCCAGCCCCTCCAAATGTTAACACTCTGCATTCACTACACATTAACACACACTCTGCATTCACTACACACTAACACACTCTGCATTCACTGCACTAACAAACACATTACATTCATTACACTGACACACACTCTGCATTCACTACACACTAACACACACTCTGTATTCACTACACTAACACACACTCTGCATTTACTACACACATGCACACACTCTGCATTCACTACACTGACACACACTCTGCATTCACTACACTGACACACTCTGCATTCACTACACTAACATACACTCTGCATTAACTATACACACAGCATCCACTACACAAACATCCTGTATTCACAGTACACACACTACATCCACCACACATTGAAACACTATGCATTCACTATACAGAGACACTGCGTCTAATACACACTACATCCACTGCACACATTGCATCTAGTACACACAAACACACACTACATCACTATACACACACTACATCAACTACTCAAACACACTCTGTGTTCACCATACACACTGCATCCGCTTCACAAACACACACACTGCATTCACTGCACAAACAGTATCTAATACACACAAACACTACATCCATTACAGATATTCTAATTCACTTCCACTATACACACCACATTCAGTCCTGCATCATTGTCAGCAGACTAGGTAGGGCATGGGCGGGCCTGACGGGGAAGGGAGGGAGCGGACGGGGGGGTGGGGGGGGAGGGGGGCAGACCTTGTGCTTGGTCAGGGACCCCAAAATTGATGGCAGCCCTGGAACAGTGGCTTCTAGTTACACCTCTGCATCCAGGTACTATAAACAGTTCAATTAGATAAACTAGTTGTATTCCTTACATTGTACATTAAATGTAAATTTGACATGTTTATTTTTGTTATATGTAATTCATGTTTATAGATGTTGTCTATTGTTTTTAAATCTGCCCTATTTTTATGTTATTTTTCCTGAAATTGACACAGTTAAAGCAAACCAGCATACTCTAAAATAAGTAGCAAATGATTACAATTATATGAAATTAATCCCTTTACATTCTTTAGTTCTGCTGTAAGCAGGGTTACGTCTGTCTGAGGGAGACCCATAGGGTCAGATAAAACCCTGACAGCATCCTACATGCCTCCCTGCTGACTGTGATTATGCTTGGCAGATGGCAAAGATTGGCAGAGACAGCATGCTGGATCTGCAGCATGAAAGGTAGATCTCCCTTTCATACTACAATCAGTAGATCATACTCATAGAGTGCCCTGTAATGTATGATCTGGGAAATTCCTCCTCTGATGTCTGAGTTAGTGTTGGGGGTAGGTTTAGCATTAGGGTACGGTTAGTGTAAGGTAAGGGTTAATACTGGGTTAGGGTTAATGCTTTTTTAGGGTTGGGTATAGTATGGGATTAATGTTAGTGCTAAGGTTAGTCTAGGTGCATGGTTAGATTTAGTGTAAGCATAAGGTTAGGGGTAGGGTTGGTATAGTGTTAGCGGTAGGTATCAAAAATGAATTTAGGTCTTAGACATATGAGGCATTAAACAATCAGGAATGATAGTTGAATCTATTTTGAGTTATTTCTCCTTAGTTGCACTTAATTTCTAAAAAAAAATATTATATGCAGAACTATTAAAAAAAAATTGTGTTTTTTATTTACCGCTTTTAACATTTCATTCATACTTAATTTTGTGTTAGGTAAACACATGGCACATTCAAAGAAAGCTATTTCGATTGCATTTATTATCCAATATTGCTTGAGAAATGCAAATTGGATCAATCTGGAAACCGAGATGACTGTGCGCTGCCCACATTTACTGTGACATGGTATCTGAAAGACGCTTCAGGGCAATTATGATTGTGTAAAGATGGAGATTTATTTGTTATAAAATAGATGTCCTGAAATAACGCATTTAAATTTTTTTTTTTAACATTCTTTATTTATACATTTTGAGTTTTAGTTTGTCAGAGATTGGGAATACAGAAAAAAGAAAGGGAAGTTGGTACAAATCAGTAGAAGTACAATCTGTTTGATAGCAAAAAGGAAATGTATAACTCTTAAATGTACAGCTTAAAACATTTGTGCATGTAATATAAACATCTAGATAAATCAATATCGCATGTGAAGTCAGGTACAAACAGGTACATTTAGTAGACCAAAAGACAACGTGGCTGTGGTGGTTCTCCTCATGTACAGTAACAATTAAAATAGATGATTCATGGGGAAGGGAGTACCTAGGAAAGGAGGGGGAGATGGGTAACATTTTTGCAGGGTAGTGGGGGGAGGGGGAACTCAGAGGGGTTAGTGATGCATAGCGGGTTTAGCCCACGCTGCCGTTATTGCATGGGGGATTGTTGACCCCTCTGATTAATAGTTGGGTTGGGCAACATCGCAGATCAGGTGATTGCTAGACTTACGTTAGCATAACGTAAAGTTACCATTGTGGTAGTCGACTTCTTATTCCATTATTTCAGAAGAGGTAGCAACCGAGTTGCGATGTCTAACTATATTAATGTGTTTTAAATAGCTTCAGGAATCTGGTGGGTAGGGATAAGTGGTTGGTGTTGTTGTATGTCAGGTTTCCTGTGTGCGTTTAACGCCGTTTCAGTACGTGTAACGGTTTTCACCGTGGGGGGGGGGGGGGGTGAGGGGAAGGGTGTAGATGAGGGATGGGAAGGAGAGAGAGCAAGAACTAGAGAAGATGTCGGTCGTGACATCTCGCAGCATGTTGTGGAGGACACCGATGGTGAGGGGAGCCGTTGGGTCGGTTGGAGTTTCATTTCCCTCTGATTCTGACCCCGAGTCTTCTGTCCTTTATTTTTATTTATTTTGGGAGTTGGTAGGCCTCTGCGTGACTCCCGATGTGGAGCAGGAGACCGATGTGCTGAGTTCTTTCCTTTTTTTTCCGCCGCCCTTCTTTGTGGGGGATGTAGCAGGCTGTGGTGAGTTCATGGGGTTCAGAATTTGAGGTCGCTAATGATAGAGTTGTGTGAGTCGCTAATGATAGCGGATTGAGTACTTTAGGGAGAGGGAGCTGTGGAATCAAGCATCCATCTTCCTCAGTGGCTGGTTCCGCCCCCTGAAATAATGCATTTTAAGCCTTACGGTAATGAGAATTGTATAAGAGAGAGGGACACTTTTTAGGGATATTTAGCAAAGCTAAAGCACGACGGGATGAATGCCAAAAGCAGAAGGGAAAGAGGAAGAGAGGGCAAGGGAGGTAAACAGAATAAAAACATGCTTATGGTTGTAGTCCCTTAGCTGTGACTTCCAAACCATTAGACCTCGTTGTGAATGGGCAATCAGCCCTACTGTATAAAATGACCCTCGAATGCTGTGTGCAACATCGGGTAGTAAAGATCGTTAGCCTTTTGAACATTCTGCTTACTTATTGAATCTGTCAGCAACCCAATCATCCTGCGGCTGGGGTAAGGAGAAACAGGGAAACAGGAAGATTTTTCCATGCATCGTTTAAATCCCTCAAGTGAATGTTTTACTATTGGTCAGATTCATTATTACTGCTGCTTCAATTTTCCTTTCAAGCCATAGAGAGCTTTTCAGTGGATTTTTTTGTTGTTGTTGCCAGTTTTACTCTTTTTGATTAGTTTCAACAGTAAGGCTTAGTGTTTCCATGTTTAACATATACATTCCGGATGAACCCTGGATTGTAAATATAACTTGATATTTTAAATTGGCCATTTACTGATGCATGTGTCCGTTAGGCTGAACGCTGTCTTGAGGAAAGAAATAGTTAAGGCATTGGAAGCAAAATACATTCAATTCCTCTAATACCCAAGAGATGAAAGCTGGGTTACAATGTTGCATATGACTATCTAATTGGCTAGCACCCTCTCTCCTGATCATCACACCTCTTTGAACATTTTATAGTCCCCTCTGATGTTGGCTTTGGTTTAGCTAGGGTGGGGTGTGGGGGTCTTTTTTCCAGAATGCGAGAGCCCTGGTCTGGCTCACTCAGTGTCTGCATTAGTCACTTTGCTGGTACTTGGCTGGTGATTAAAGCAGTAGTGGTTCTTCCCATCACACCAATCTTACTCTCTCAGGAATAGCAACAGCCAGGAGGAGGGCTGCTTCTCACACCTATCCACTGGAACAGAACCAAGTGGATACATAGAATAAACGGAGAGAGTATAGTCATAGAACTAAGTATAGGAGGACCAAGGCTGGCCAAGCCACCTCACAAACTGCAGCTGTCCTGAACTACGACTCCCTGCTGCTACAGCTATTAGTATATGCAGCTTGTTAAAGCATCATGGGAATTGTAGTCCACAGCTGCTGTTTGGCCATAATTTGTCTATCTCTGGAGGCAATAGAATATAACGTATCACCACAAGTAAACAAACCGTTTAAATAAAACTATGACAATTAATTGACCTGGCGGAAATGTTCAACACATTATTTTAGTATATATTGCATTTCTATCTAATTTAAATTGTTTGTGTTGTTTTCCCTTTGTATTTTTTGGAAATTGCATTTTTTGTGAGTAAACGTCCATATAACTAAAGATAGAAAGCTATACGTTATATGGAAAAGCAGTGACCCAATACCAGGTCTTTCTTGCTGTGTCTCACCTATAGAGAACAGAGTTTAGCAGGGCAACAAACATACACAGGCGCTATTCAGCTAAAAGTAGTTACAGATGTGTGTGCTATGGGGTTTCCCCCACCCCCCTCACACAGCAGGAAGTCTGAAGGGGGCCTTCTTCAGCTAGTAAGTGGAGCACAAAATATACCATTACAAATAACTCTTTTACTGCCAGAACAAGCTGGGCAGCAGCCCCTTCCCTTCAAATAGCTGAGAAGTTAGGACAGCATAGTAGAAAGAGTTTTTCTCTATTATATAGATATATACAGCAAACACAAAGTATTACACAAGTAATTTATCATATTTAAGTGACATCGTTACAGACAGGGGTCCCCATTGTCCTACTGTACTTTGTAGATGTGTTGCAAGTCGCCACTCTGCATAAGTAATTAACCCCAAAAGAATTTGTTGAGGTAGCCCCAAGTTCTTTAAATGTTGTCTTTGGAGTCAATGTTGCGATTCTTTGAACTGTTAATAGGTGTGTGCTAATGGTTACTTTTGGAACAAAGTTACAGAATGGTTTATTACCTCAGCGAAAATATATTTACAAGTTACATGTGGGAACCAGTGGGAACTGATGTCCTTGCTTCTGTCAACTGGATTGGTGGAAAAATGTCCTTTCCTTCTTCAGAAAACAGAGGTCAAGACATCTCTCATCGTGGACCTTTGAACTGTCAATGTAAGGAACACAAGAGAGAGATTAGAGATGATTAGCATGCACATTACATAAAGGTTTGATCCTTTCTACATCAATCAATATTTAAAGCACCCATTACGACCCGTGTCCAGCTGAAGATCTATTACTATCCCTTTTACACAATATATGTGCTATTATGTACAAGGAACAGTGCTTTAACACTTTTGTTCTATGAGTATTTATTTATTTATTTATTATTGCCATTTATATAGCGCCAACAGATTCCGTAGCGCTTTACAATATTATGAGAGGGGGATTTAACTATAAATAGGACAATTACAAATAAACTTACAGGAACAATAGGTTGAAGAGGACCCTGCTCAAACGAGCTTACATTCTATAGGAGGTGGGGTGTAAAACACATTAGGACATTAGTACTGAGTACCTGTAAAAATTGCAATTAGTACTATAAAAGTCTCCTTGAAATACTTTTGCTGGCATAGGAAGGTAACAGAACATTTATTTCAAAATTAAATTATTAAAGCTATTTTTCAAAATGTTATTATTCTTTATTTTTATTGTTCAAGTGTGAACATACATGCTTGGTACGCCGTGACAGCTGTAACAGGGCGAGTAAAAACAGGCAGACTATATCAATAGCATGGCATAAGTTGAAACTGCACATTTTGTATATATCGGAATTACAGGTTAGGAACAGTAGTGTGTTAATAGTCCTCGTCAGTTGGCAAATAAAACATGAAGATGTAGTAAGCAGGCTAAACTGACTTGCAGGGTAACATTAATAACCTTTTTAAAGGTGTAGAGTGCAATTTATTTATTTTTTGTAAATCTTTCTTTTATTATGGCACATAGTGTACTTTAAGGTTAGACATGCTTGTAGGCTAAGTAAGCAGGGGAATCGTCACAAGTTAGGTTGTCCAAAACATGCATAACAAAAATGAGTTAAGTTACATTAAAGAGAGTAATTGCTGCTTAAAAGTGTTCATGAAGTAGGCAGATTCATCCAAACAATAATAGCCTGTTTGAGAATGACCACGTTTTTAACCCTTAGTGTACTTTAAGGTTAGACATGCTTGTAGGCTAATTATACAGGTGAATCGTTACAGGTTAGGTTTTCCAAAACATGCACAACAAAAATAACATGCGTATAAGCTGCGTGCATAATGGCATGTTTAGGAACATGTAAAACAAGATTATACTTTAGCGATTAGCCAAGCCTAAGCTGAGATGTAGTAGATGGAGTTATAGTATGTTTAGGCCCACTTGCTTAAAACCACCTGATCGGCAAGCGTGCAGTGTAGTGTAGTGTGTCTCCTATCCAGGTTAGCTGAGTGATGAGGCAGCCTGGGCCTTAGCATGCGTTGTAGGTATCAGTGCTGCCGGCATCCTGTGTTGTCACTGAGTGGGTCCCTGTTAATGTGAGTGTGAAGCCAAGCCTGCAAGGAGCAGCCCCATTCCTGGCCTGTTAACGAAGTGGTGTGATAGAAATGTGGTATAATAATAATGAGGTGGTGTGCCTCGTGTGTGGTAAATACATGCTGCGTTAATAGTGAGTCAGAGTCCGCTTGTGTAGGATAAGTCCAATCGCTGTGAGATCCTCCATGGGTGTGAGGCTGGACTCCGTCTTCCGACCTCGTTGTCAGCCGATCCCGGTGCTTGGCAGGCTGGAAACCGATGCTTAAGGTGCTCGGGGAGTGGTGGTAGTCCGCGGGCAGAGTGAGGCCCCTCCCCAGCCCCGGGCCTGGTTTGGGGTCGGCAGTGATGTCCCGCAGACCCGGGAATTCCGTGGGTCCGGGTCTCTCCCTGTGCGGGCGCCATGAAAGGCCCCGATCTTACTCCTCCGCCGCCAGCGGCGGGCGGCCCTCCGGCGGTGCGGGTGTTGCCTCGGAGGGGGACTCCGGATGACCCTCAGCCCGGGTGGGCGTTGGTTGCGTGGTGCGCGGGTTGAGCAGGGTGCTGAGCCCAGGACAGGCCCACTCCGCTCCACGGCCTCAGGTTCCACCGCCCTCCCTTGCTGTATAGGAGGTAATTGGGCAGTAGAGCGCTGCTTCAGTTTCTCCCAGAATCGGGTGAAAATTATATCCAGCTGCATGAGTAGTGGCTGGTGAGGTATGGGCTCTGATGGAAGGCATGTGTCCACCTGTTCACAGGGCCCGGTGTGGTCGGAGCCCGCGATGCGATGTGTGGTAGGAGACGTTGATGGTATACTTGCCGGGTCGGTGGGGACCGGGATAACCCCCGCCGGTCCATGGGGGGGGAACTAAAACCTAATCCGGGAGCAGCCTTGCGTCGTGGTGGCGGCGGGGGAGCGGCCGTCTCCTCCGGGCCAACCATGCTACTAGGCCGCAAAATACGTTTGCTCGGAACCGGCTCTGAAGTCCACATGTTTGGTATCTACTGGAAGCGTAGAGAGTCCCCTTCGGTGCCGAGGTTCGATTTTACAGGTTTGCTGGTTCTGTGCTCTGTAATTTAAGTGTATTTAGCGTGAATATGCAGGAGCTGCTGCAATGTGCGTCCGCTCCTGTCCGCGGTCAGGCCCCGCCCCCTAGAGTGCAATTTTAAACAATAGTGAAGAAGGGTAATAAGATTTCACATTGGGTTGATCCAGCCGGGGTCATAATACAGGTTAGATGCAAACTTAGCAATATGATTTGTTTGGCTAGGAGACATGTTAGGTTAGGAACTATATACAGATATCGTCCAGTAACATCATACTATGCTAGTTATAAACATGCTATAGTATTTGTGTATTAATTGTTAGACGATAGTGTAAAATACCTGCATATAGCCTGAAGGGGACCAATGCATCAACTAGGAGTATAATGACACGCTACTGTGTGTGCTATATAAGTTATGTGGCTAGGAGACCTGTTGCTTACATAATACAAGAGGTGCGGTATGCTTGCTTAAGTCTGGTTATAACATTCCACTGCAAAAACTCTTCAGATGATTCAGAAGGCTTTCAGGGATGATGCAATAAGTGCAGCGCAAATAAAAGTGTGTCACAAACTCTTTAAAGATGGTCTAGAGCAGGGATAGGCAACCTTCGGCACTCCAGATGTTGTGGACTACATCCCTCATAGTGCTCTTACACACATAATGCTGGCAAAGCATCATGGGAGGTGTAGTCCAAAACACCTGCAGTGCCAAAGGTTGCCTATGCCTGGTCTAGAGTCTGTTGAAAGATTTGGCGCCCTGCGGCTTCTGGCTTTTCACAAAACAAAAATCACCTTTGAAAGGAAAGAGGATTTCACACTGCCAATGAGATTCAGGTAAATATGACGAGAAAGCTGATGGCGATTCCCGCAAAGGATTTTGCAGAGTGTTTTGAACAGTGGAAGAGATGCTGGGAGAACTGTGTGAGGTCCCAAGGTGATTACTTTGAAGGGGACTG
The DNA here is from genome assembly GCF_036172605.1 of Pelobates fuscus. NCBI lineage: Eukaryota > Metazoa > Chordata > Amphibia > Anura > Pelobatidae > Pelobates > Pelobates fuscus. Next base: position 416,098,368 of record NC_086317.1, read on the forward strand.
AGGTGTCATTGTCCAATGTACATTGTTTCTTGTATCTTCTTTAACCCCTGAAGGACCAAACTTCTGGAATAAAAGGGAATCATGACATGTCACACATGTCATGTGTCCTTAATGGGTTAATAAATGTCTCTTTTTTCACATCACATGGCTGGATACTTTCTGGACAGCCCACGTATATAATATTTTTAATGCCCTGCTCTTCTGGACATCATATGCTGGGGTGTGATGCTGGGCAGGAGGGAAATCGGCAGTGTGATTGCCGCATGCACCTGGCAGTGTGACGTGATACTTGTGCAGCTAGGTATGGCAGGCATTATACACTTATACCCAGCTTCTCCAGTGTCTGTGTGTGAGGCTGGACAGGAACTGGAAGGGATAACTTCCCATCTGCCCACTAACAGCCTCTCACACAGGAAGTGCCTTGCAAGAAGACCAGGCAAAGCACTGAGTGATACACACTGTGTGAGAGGTGCTGCATCTCTGCTATCAATCATTGGAGGTGAGTACTTGACAGGCCTGTACCCATTTCCCCCTAACCCCGAGTCTCTCCCAAGATCTAAACAAACCCTTTAATTTGTCTTACATTTAACAACCATTTAATACCTTAATTGTAGATTTAACTCCTCTTAAACGATGAACACCCTATTATTATTTATAAAGCACCTACAAATTTAGCAGGGCTGTACAATATTAACTCAATAATTCTAAACACTACTTAGATCACCACTATAATCTCTGTCAAGATTTAAAGGAACACTATAGTGTTAGTAATACAGACGTATCATAGCTATAGTTACCTTCTAACTAGTCAGGTAACTGCTTCCACCAATCCGTGAAGGAGAAAGGGGATTTTACTTACCTACTTTTCTCCTTCTTAGTGCCGGTCTACCTGCTTCTGACGCCCTTCCTTGCCTGGGATCATCAAAACTGATGATTTCAGACAATCCAATGCTCTGCATTGGGAGACTAGCACTAAGAGTTTGATCAAAATAATAGTTTTATTCAGATATTTCGGAGGAAGCACCTTTAGTGGCTGTCGGGGGGACAGCATGTGTAGCGGAGGGGCAGGGGTTACTCCAATGGCTCTCTGCTGGGAACAAAGATTCAGCATACAAAATCACAGGAACACAGCATAATCCACCTCCCCAAGGATTAGACGACACATAGTCTGGGAGTCAACTGTCAGCTTTATTCACAAGTTTGCTTTTATGCATTTTTCCCATGCAAGGGAGGTAACTTACAGTATCCAATCGTATCGTGGTCACCTCCTCTCCCTCTCCTCCCCTTAGATTAACAGTTAAACATATTAGTGGGGACAGCGTTTTCCCCACTTTTTGGATGTCCCCCAAATACAGGGGGTACGGGGACAAATAAGGGGTCCCCTGGTAGGTCTGATCTGGGTGAGCAACATACTCAAAATTTACCCAGATCGGACCAGGGGTTCGGGAGTTACAGCCAGTTAAAGTTTTGACCGACCGCAAGGATTTAGTAGCCGAAAACAGCTCCATGAATTCTGGCCCTGCGGTCGGTCTATTTCAATGAATAAAAAGTACCGAACAGCTTAGCCATCCGGCTCTAACTCTGCGTTCGGATGAATTCCCTAGTCTGGGGGATTCATCCTACCGAACGGCGGGCCGGTCGGCAGTTTGAATCGAACGTTTCCGTTGTTCTGGAGGTCTGAGCGGTGTCTGGGTAGTCGAGCGTCCGATTTTAGTTCCAGACGCTCGACGACCAAACACCGCTGTTCTGCTTATTTCTGCTGTTCGAACGCAGAGTTAGAGCAGGATGGCTAAGCTGTTCAGTACTTTTTATTCATTGAAATAGACCGACCGCAGGGCCAGAATTCATGGAGCTGTTTTCGGCTACTAAATCCTTGCGGTCGGTCAAAACTTTAACTGGCTGTAACTCCCGAACCCCTGGTCCGATCTGGGTAAATTTTGAGTATGTTGCTCACCCAGATCAGACCTACCAGGGGACCCCTTATTTGTCCCCGTACCCCCTGTATTTGGGGGACATCCAGAAAGTGGGGAAAACGCTGTCCCCACTAATATGTTTAACTGTTAATCTAAGGGGAGGAGAGGGAGAGGAGGTGACCACGATACGATTGGATACTGTAAGTTACCTCCCTTGCATGGGAAAAATGCATAAAAGCAAACTTGTGAATAAAGCTGACAGTTGACTCCCAGACTATGTGTCGTCTAGTCCTTGGGGAGGTGGATTATGCTGTGTTCCTGTGATTTTGTATGCTGAATCTTTGTTCCCAGCGGAGAGCCATTGGAGTAACCCCTGCCCCTCCGCTACAATTGGTGGCAAGCGACGGGATTCAAACCTCACAGCAGACCGTTGTTCGGCAGTTACAGCCATTTGGGAAATTTGCTATTTCGTATGGAACCGAAAGGAAAGGGTATGTGAATATACCCGAACGGATAGTGAATGGGGAAAGACTATACCAACTTGAAACGGGCCACGCTAAAAGAACTATTGGAAGCAAGGGGAATTATATACAGCTACCCGTTGTAACACGGCAGCAGGCCCGCACCACCGCATCTTCTGAACACTCTGAGGCTCCGGTAAGTAACAGTACTGAATTGGAAGTACTGAAGTACAGAATTTGGTACTGAAGTAGTCACCGACCCGTCCCTGCAGGTATACCGGGATAGGGTTACACAGAATCAGGCAGGGTTGGAGGGGGAAAGATACGTTTGGGAGAAAGGATTATTGTATAGATATGCTGAGAAGGTAGTAGCAGGATCTGTACCCATGACCCTCACACAATTAGTCGTGCCCAGAAAGTACAGGCAAGAATTACTACGTATTGCCCATGACATCCCTTTATCAGGACATCTAGGCGTCAGTAGGACGAAGCATCGTTTGACCCAAAACTTCTTTTGGCCAGGGGTCTCCAAAGATATTTGGCAGTATTGCCAAACTTGTGACACCTGCCAGAGAGTAGGGAAGAGAGGGGACCGGTACAAGGCAAAAATGCACTCCCTACCCATAATAGATGAACCCTTCAGTAGAGTGGCAGTAGATCTAATCGGACCCCTAGCAAAACCCAGCCCGCCAGGAAAAAAGTATATACTAACCGTAGTAGACTATGCCACCCGGTACCCAGAGGCCGTAGCCCTAACTAATATCCATGCGGAAACTATAGTGGATGCCCTAATCCAGATATTCTCCAGAATGGGGTTCCCAAAAGAGATTATCTCAGATCGGGGAACCCAATTCACAGCTGAATTCACTCATCAGTTATGGAGAACATGTGGGGTGAAACCTATTGTAAACTCAGCGTATCACCCCCAGTCCAATGGGCTCTGTGAACGGTTCAACGGAACCTTAAAGCAAATGCTCCGTACATTCATGGATACCCAGAAGGACTGGGAGAGGTTTCTTCCCCATCTGCTCTTCGCGTACCGAGAGGTACCCCAGGAGTCCACGGGGTTCTCGCCATTCAAATTACTATTCGGAAGGAGAGTGCGAGGTCCCTTAGACCTCATTAGGGAACACTGGGAGGGAACGGTCACCAGTAACGGTACCCCTATCGTCCCATATGTACTAGAGTTCAGGGTACGCCTGGATTCCCTAATCCAGATGGTACGGTCTAATCTCCAGGCGGCCCAGCAACGACAGCGCAGATGGTACGATAGGGGAGCCAGGGACCGCAGTTTTCAAATAGGGCAAAAGGTGTTAATCTTGAAGCCAGTCCAAAATGACAAACTGCAGGCCTCCTGGCAAGGCCCTTATAAGGTGGTGGAACAGTATGTGACACCACCTATATAATTGCCCCATGTACAGGAGCGGGCGGTAGACGCATGCTCCACGTTAACATGCTGAAACCCTATCACGAGCGGACCGAGGAAGAAACTGCCATATGTGCCTCGGCCGCCGAGGACCCGGATAATCTACCCCTACCAGATCTATTAGCCCAAGGGGGGGCCAACACCGAATTAGGGGAAGTACAGCTAGGAGACAGGCTGAGCACTAGAGAGCGAGCTCAAATACTAGAGCTGATCCGGGAAAAAGGGGATACATTCTCCAACCAGCCCGGATATACCCCGCTGGCTAGAAACCCCAGGGCAACACCCTCTTCGACAAACCCCCTACCGCATACCCGAATCTGTAAAAGATCATATGCGGAAGGAGATTGACGAAATGCTACAACTAGGAGTGATAGAACACTCAGATAGCCCATGGGCCTCTCCGGTAGTGCTGGTACCAAAGCGGGACGGAACCACCCGCTTCTGCGTCGACTACGGGAAACTTAATGATAAAACAATTTCAGATGCCTACCCCATGCCCCGAATCGATGAGCTCTTAGATAAAATGGCCAGGGGCCAGTACCTCACCACAATAGACTTGTGCAAAGGGTACTGGCAGATCCCACTAGCCGAGGATGCCATCCCAAAGTCCGCATTCGTCACCCCGTTTGGGCTATACCAATTTAAGGTGATGCCATTCGGGATGAAGAATGCGGCAGCTACTTTTCAGCGGATGGTGGACCGGTTACTGGACGGATCCCAGGAGTATGCTTGCGCCTATTTAGATGACATGGCAATATTTAGCAACTCCTGGGACGAGCATTTGACCCATATTGCAGCCATCCTCGACCGCATCAGGGAGGCAGGTCTCACGTTAAAACCCAGCAAGTGCCACGTAGGGATGGCCGAAGTGCAGTACTTAGGCCACAGGGTAGGCAGTGGGCAGCAAAAGCCAGAACCCGCTAAGATAGAGGCCGTAGCTAAGTGGCCAACCCCTCGCACGAAAACTCTGGTTTTAGCTTTTCTAGGGACCGCCGGTTATTACCGTAAATTTTTACCTAATTATAGTGCCCTAGCCAAGCCCCTTACTGACCTCACCAAAAAGAACTTACCCAAAGTAGTGACCTGGAGCCCAGAGTGTGATAAGGCATTCCAAGAACGGAAAACTGCCCTTATTCATGCCCCTGTACTGGCCGCTCCCGATCCAACTAAACGCTTTCTCGTTCATACAGAAGCTTCTATGTTTGGATTGGGAGCAGTGCTGAGCCAAGTTGGGGCCGATGGCGGCGAGCATCCAGTCGCTTACTTAAGTCGGAAACTACTACCCAGGGAAGTAAGCTATGCCGCCATCGAAAAAGAATGCCTGGCGGTGGTGTGGGCCCTCAAGAAACTACAGCCCTACTTATATGGACAACAATCTGCCTTGCTCACAGATCACAACCCGTTGGTGTGGCTAAACCGGGTGTCAGGGGACAACGCTAGACTACTGAGATGGAGCTTGGCACTACAACCATTTGATTTCACCATCCAGTATCGCCCAGGGAAACAAAATGGTAACGCCGACGGGTTGTCCAGACAGACAGAACTCGAGAAATGATCTGTGAGCACTCCTCCGGACATCCCCAAGCAGATCCGTTGGGATCAGACTGTGTATGCCGGCTTGGTTCTGGGGGAGCATTGTGGCAGAAGCAGCCACAAGAGACTTTTGCATTGATTTTTGCCTGTATTTGAACTGTATGTAATAATGTAATCGGTTCTCGAACCAGAACTCTTAGCCGGTTCGGGAACCGATTGAAATACCGAAAGAGAGACCACCCTGCTGTGGTCGTGTGCCTCCCATTGGTGGAAGGCAACAATGTTGCAAACACTGGTAATTGGGTTCTTGTGTGGCCGCTGTTCGTATAACGAAATAAGCAGAAATAATTAATCTCATAGTCAGAACAAAATATATTATGATTGCTCTCATAAAACTCAGTCTTTAAATAAAACTCTGACTATCTTTTTATCCCAAAGCAAAAGGAACACTGTAGAATTAAAGGCCCACTGTAGAGTTAGGTATACATATCTGTATTCCTAACGTTACAGTCCCGATGCCCCTTAATCCCTTAAGGACACATGACATGTGTGACATGTCATGATTCCCTTTTATTCCAGAAGTTTGGTCCTTAAGGGGTTAATAAATAGGTCCCTCCCCTTTAATGAGTAAAAAGAAAAACAAATATATTTAATTAGGTTCAAGAAGCAGTCAGGGGCAGATTAACATAGTTGGGTGATAGAGTTGAAGCTCAAGGCCCAAGCCCATGGAATAGGCCAATTGATTGTAAAAAAAAATCTATATATATATATATATATTTTTACAACTCTTCACTCTTTCTTTGTGCAGACGTTATTAAGTATGGGGACTTAGTCAGGTTAAACGGACATGAAGCAACATAAACACTCCGGCTCAGTGGTGTATTTTGGATTTGTGCTGCCCTAGGCACAACTAAATTCGGGCACCCCCAAAATCTAAATTTCACCCCCCCCAATTCGTGCCAAGGCCACTTTTTTGACTGACAGACACATGCACTCATTGATACATGCATTGATATACACTCACTGACAGATACACAGTCATAAGCACACACTGTTTAACCAACACACACTTTCACTGACAGACACACACTGACACACACACACTAACTAACAGGCACACACTCTCAGATACACATAAAATGACATACACACACTCACAGGCACATCTATTCTCACTGAAAGACACACACACTTTCACTCACTCACAGACACACACTGACAGCTACACTCACTCACTCACAGTAAGGTGGACAGCCCCAGAACACAAGGCAAGCAAGGCATTTGTCTGGGAGCTTGGGTGGCATTTTTTGGACGCCCCCCCCCCCCCTAAGTGCCGCCCTAGGCAAATGCCTTGTTTGCCTTGTGGTAAATACACCCCTGCTCCAGCTTGGTGTAGTGGCTATGTTGCTTAAACTCTGCTTTATGTTAAACTGTTCAGAAGAGGTGTCCAACAAGACTTCCTTCCAGACTGGATGGAAATTACATTGATAAGGCAGAAGTATTAAATGGATACTCCACTGCCCAAACCCCCTCCCCCCCCCGAAAAAATATATTTTTTAAAACATGGAAAACATGAATGTACTTGCAAAAACTGCAGATCTGTTGTCTGAACCCTTTGCAAGCACTCCCCTTCTAACCCCACCCAGACTTTCTGTGGCTGTCCAATCACATAATTATCAATGCAGCTCAATGAGAAGACTTTGCAAAGCGGGTGGAGAGATGGGCAATTGCTGCCTCTTGAGTTTAGCTCTACCGAGCTAACAAATCTAGAGAGTAACAGGACCGGCTGCCCGATTAAAAGCCAAGGGGGTGTAACCAGGTTAATTGATAAAGGTGTCAATTTCTACTGAAATCTGAAAATTGTAAAATGAAACAAGAGAACACACTCTTAACACATAAATCATCTCAGCAAGCTAAACTGCTTTAGGGGTCTAGTTTGTCCCTGTAAAATTACACTGTCACCCACCCTAAAAACAAAAACAAAAACAAAAAAAACATTTTAAGTATTTCATTAAGATAAAATCATTATGAAATATTCACATTAACTGTGTTGAAATTTAACTGAAATTCCACCGCTGTCAAAATTAATCATAAGATGAGGGCGGGGCCTGAGCTTCATGGCGACTGGATGCACATTGTGTGAGTTCCCAGTTTGTTTCCTTATGTCAACGACATACACGATACCCAGCCCGCCACAGCACTATACTTTATATTTTACTTAAACCAGGAACCTGCTGCAGTGCCGAGGACCTAATTAATCTGCTAATACTGCAGCTTTTTGAGGTTCCAGTGTGGCCTAGAGGATTAGCCAGATGGGGGAGACGGCTGCTCTCCCGTTCGATAAAATGGCTGAAAAATTACAGGAATACCTGGTGGTCCCATTTCCCCCTCCCCCTCTTTGGACCGGTGGGGATCCTCCCGGTCCCCACCTTTACAATAACCACTACTTATCTACACTCCAGCTCACTCTACTCATAAAGCGGTGTACCAAATACTCAGCCTCAATACACACTGGGCCTGGAGGCCTTTCGCAGTGTCGGCATCGGCTGAACTCTCTAACTGACTTAATCACCCCACTAGTTAAACATGTTTTCTTTTTTTTTTTTAGTTTAATTGGGTAAATTGCAGCATACAGGATTGTGTAAGACAGCAAGTAGACAATCACCATACATTTGTATTTGTATAGTAAGAATTGCTTGTTGCAATACCCATATTGAAGGGAAGGTCAACTTAATAACAACATATAAGGAATCAGGCAACCAGGACATTAAATATATCGCGAATGGTCAAATAGTGTCTATTGTACTGTAGGATTCACAGGGATGTTACTCACCTAGCAGAATAATCCCTAGCCAGGGCACAAGGTGGGGTGTGGGGGTAAGGGATTGTGCATGGTTTGCATAGTAGGATACCCAGGCATTGTATGTATGTGCAGCTTGTTTAAGGAAAAGGCTGTGAGTTCCTCCATATGTCTAATATGCTCCACCTTGTCCCTCCATTCCCTCAAGGTAGGTGTATGTGGAGACCTCCAGTGTAGGGGGATGAGCGACTTGGCTGCGATCAGAATAAATGGGAGGCTTGAACGTTTCAGAGCATGTAGTGGTATACTTGTATGTAGTAGAAGTACAGCTGGAGGCTCCGCCAGAAGAGGGAGTCCAGTAATTTGTCTTACGAGAGGGAGTACCATGTCCCATAAAACCCTAATTGGTAAGCATTGCCACCAAATGTAAAGCATGGTTCTCCTGCCGGAGCCGCATTTCCAACACACTTCTTGGGTTAGGGGTTCCACTTATGTAGCTCATCTGGTGTAAGATACCATCTAATCACTAGCTTCAAGTTGGTTTTCAACTCTTTGGAACTGGTGGTCAGTGTATTTGTGATTTGGATTTTTTTTTGCCATTGGTGGATTGTCAAAGAGATGTTTAGCTCTTTTTCCCATAGTTTAGTAAAGGAGGGTAGTGAATTTGTATATCACCCAGTATTTTATAAGATACCGAGAGTGAGTGTCTCCGAGCTCCTGAGGCGGAACACAAGGTTTCAAAGGTGGTGAGAGGGCCTATAGCGTTGGTCGGGTGAGGGAGAGTTTTAAGATAATGAATGAGTTGGTGGTGTTTAAACTCACCATGAAAGGTTGTGGGACTTGAGGTCAGGTAGGAGTCCAGGCGTATCTCAGGGTATGAACTAGTGAGATTAGTGAGACGTATTTCCTGTTTGTTCGGCATACATTGCAGTAGCCATGTTGTTAGGTCTTTCGAGAAGGGAGGGATTATGTGACACGTAGAGAAGTGGTGAGCACGAAGTCCTCAAGGGATTTTCAAGGTTTATCAAGACCTTTGCGAGCCCAGTCCCCAATTCTCGTCAAGACGTCAGCTTGGTAGTATCTGTGCACGTCAGGGAAGCCTAGACCCCCTCTATTGCGGTGTCTAGAGAGGTCTATCGTTTTAGCGCAGGATTTTTTGTGCAACCACACAAATTTCAGACACGCAGAGTTAAGATTGTTAAAAAAGGATTTGGGGACGTGGATTGGGAGGGCCATGATAAGGTAGAGTACCCCTGGTAGAAAATTCATTTTCAGGACGTTGATGCATCCAGTCCAGGAGATACTAGTTAGTTTAACATGTTTTCTTTTTGCATTATGTGCACTGGGGTACACCACCAACAGTTTTGTTAACTGATTTAAGTTTATTCTTAATATTCCTTACCACTTGCATATTACTGCATGCTAGGGTTGTGCATTTTGGTTCGGTTCAGCACTTCCAAAATTCGGGACTTCGTCAATTCGGCATTTCGGATGTTCGGTTCAGCACTTCCGAAATTCAGGACTTTGGCAATTCGGCACTTCGGTTCGGCACTTCCGAAATTTGGGACTTTGGGAATTCAAGACTTCGGCAATTCCATAACCCTAACTCTAACCCTACCCGAACCCAACCCCTAACACTACCCTTAACCCTAACCCTACACCATAACCCTACCACAATCCCTACCCCTATCCCATAACCCTACCCTTAACACTACCCTTAACCATACCCCATAACCCTAACACTACCCCTAACCCTACCCCATAACCCTACCTCTACCACTAACCCTACCCCAACCCTAACCCTACCTCTACCCCTAACCCTAGTAGGTTACAGGAAGGTTGGGGTAAGGATTAGGGGTAGGGTTAGATTCCTGTCATCATTCCCTTAATTTTACCTCACTATCCTGGTTTGCCACTTTTCAGAAATCCGAAGCACTTCCAAAATTCAGCAATTTGGGACTTCGCCAATTTTGGACTTCGGCAATTCGGTTTGATTTGGCACTTCCGAAATTTGGCACTTTGGAAAGGTCACTTTAACCCTGTACTGGTAATTATTGCAGTTTTTTTTTTTTTAGCTGCAAAAATTACATTGCAGGGTTAACTCCACTTCTAGGTGGTTTAACAAATTTTGGTTGCCAAAGCGACACTGGACGTCCTCACGCTTTGCATTTGAAGGTGCGAGGTAGTGGGCAGTATAGGGAGCTACAGTGCTAGGAAAACAACTTTGTTTTCCTAGCATTATTGTTTCCCTTTAACTGCTATGAAGAGCTCCATTTTTGGTCAAACTACTCCTAAACAGTATGAAATAAATGGGATATGACTCCCAGTGCCACTTTAATAGAAATGGGTTGTGGAGTTTATCTACAACTTTTCTAATTTACCGGGGAATTATAATGTTTTGATCAAAATAAATGAACTGAAAAATAGTTGAAGAATTTTTCCAGTTTGGCTATTATGGCCTTAATGGCTGCAATTCCTTTGTCTATTCTCCACAATTTGCAGTTTAGAGAATAAATGTCCGGTGTGTATGTCTTTTCATTTTTCTCCCCTGAGAGAAGTACTTTATAAGAAGTTATATTCATATATGACCTTTACCTAAACAAATCAGGATACCTCTTTCCCTAGAACCTCTTCTTCCTGGAAAAAGTTGTAGACTATATTATTTTGTTTCAGCCTGTCGCCTTTCTCACAAAGCAATGTAAGGGTTAACCCTGCTGTGTCATTTCAAACAGTGACTCATGGAACGCGGCTGCTTTTCCCAGCCAGTCTCTCACCACTTCCTGCTTTCTAATGCCAACGTGCTGGCAGTGGGGTAAACTTTGTCTGTGTTGAGATTGAGGAGAATTGGTGGTTTGAAGGAAGGCATCTGTCTGTAGTGCCAAAACCATCCCAAAGAGCCAATAATGAGGTGCTATGTATGACATTAACACAGCTATGTCCTCTGGTATATTTAGGATTGTGCTTTTTTGAATCCAATTTGTTTTCTGAAATTATCTGTATATCATAAAATAACATATATGTACTGTTAAAGGAGTATTTTAATTTTTGCAAGTTTTGGGTGTGAGCCCCCAAATTTCTTTTTTCACCACAACCCCCTACTCGCTGGTGCCCCATTAGAACTATAATTGTGCATTCAGTTTTAAATGAATTGCGATTCATTCGAATTTCAGGTGATTCATCCAATACACTGTATGGAATGAATCCCAAAACTGAAAGATACAATGTAATTCGGAGTTACATGCATTGTGCCAAAAAAGAGATGATTGATGGAATAAAGATGATTGACGGTTGGGGGCAACCACTAAAAGTTGATTCACATATCAAGTGACAATTGAGCAGAAGAGGGATAAAGGCAGAGCAGTAAAATAAAATTCTATATTTATATATGAGAATGCTGAGCCGGTGTAATTGTGGGAGCGGTTATTCCGGTCTATAAATACACAGACCTCCCCTTCCTCTGAGCTGAGACTGTCTGGTTCAATACAGAACCATCTACGTCCAGTTTCAAAGGTCATCAATAACAAACTGCCTAAACTCCAAACAAACTGGTCTTGGCCTAGTGTGGCCCATGCAACTATTCATTTGACCTCACTCTAGTAAAAAACAGCCGCCTCCTTCTAATCTCATGGGGCACTGCTGCGTCCGGCCCAGCCTTGGCTTTTCCTGTTGCTGTTTGCGCGTTTATTACAACAAAACTGTATGTTTTTATATTCAGCCCGCGTTGGGCCACGCTGCCCCTGACATTCAATATGTATTCTCTCCATGTTCAGCCTTTCACTAACTAGGGAGGCATTTGCAGTTCAGTCCGTATTCTGCCCTCATTCAGATATGGCGATTTTCACTACTAACGCAAATTTGGCCCATTTTAATCATACATAGCTTCATAGTGTTCTTACTGAAACACTTCATATCCTGGCTCCTGTGATCCTGCTTCAGACTTACCTTCAAACCTGCTCCATACCAACCTGCTCCAGACTTACCTTCAAACCTGCTCCTAACAATAACCTGCTCCACCCTTCGTATACCTCAAACCAGCCTTCCTCTGTCACCAGCCTGCCTCTGTAACCAGCCCGCCTCTGTAACCAGCCTTCCTCTGTTACCAGCCTGCCTCTGTCACCAGCTTTCCTCTGTTACCAGCCTGTCTTTGATACAAACCTTCCTTTGTTACAACCCTACCTGGAAATTACAGACATTCTTTATTATTTGCAAGTACCCTGTTCTGTGGCAAGTATCCTGTTTTGTGGCATAAATTCTGTTTTGCTTCAAGTTTCATAATATGTCTAAAATCACTTATAAAGTACCTGAAGTCAACCCTGGCATAAGTCTCCTATCTGACCTGCACAAGATCATGACAACAACACTTAAAGGCACTCAAATACAACCGGTAACATTTTCAGGTCTTTCTAAAAGAATACGCGCTGCTCATAGTACCTCTAGTAATATCCTTCTGACATATGATCTAATGGCTGGGACAGTAAAGTCATCTGCATATGCCATATATATCCCTCAACCTGAGAGGGAATTGAGGCATGCATTTAAGTATTGGTTATGTAATGTCAACACGTATTCAGTGTTAAACTGTTAAACATTTTGCCCTCTTTTACAGGCCTACCCGTACCTCAGTTTCGGCACACCTCAACTGACTTACACCACCATTACTATAACTCGGCTTATTGTATACGACCACAAATGAGAAGGCTGAGCCATCAGGCAAAGCCTGTTATTGTGGGAGGAGTTACCCGGCCTATAAATACACAGACCTCCCCTTCCTCTGGGTTGAGACTGCCTGATTCAGCCCACCCACCACTCCCTTTATTAAGCCATTCATCTTCATGGGCCCGCTTTTACAGGTCTACCCAAACGTCGGTTCCGGCACACCTCAACCGACTTACACCACGCTTACAACTCAGCTTATTGTATATGACCACAAATAATATATATCGTTTTTTTTTATCACTATTCCTTATTTTCACTATATTTAATCTGTGTATTACATGGAGTGAAAATGCTCTAGTATTTACATATTGCAGTACACTGATTGGTCAAGTTTAGTGCTATTTTGGTTTGTCTGAATTGTTTTTCCTGAAACTCATCACATGGATGAAATTCATCAGAACCGAAATGCCACATGCATGAAACCCACCTTGCCCGAAACAAATATATATATATTTTTTGACGAGTCAATTCAGATAAACCAAACTTTTTTGCTGTGTACAAGTCTAAATAGAATTGACTACAGTATAAATTTGTAAGTTTTGTACCTAGCATGTTTATCTTCTATGATTAAACTGTAGAAGACCCAGCAATATAGGGGTGCTTTGACGTACAGCCTCAAGGTAACCCAATATTGCTGGGTCTTCAGTCGAAGTCACAGTCTCCAGAAGAGCCAGAAGACCGTACATGGAACTTCTGTTACTTCCCTTCAGCTATGTCCTGCAGTGCAGGGCCGGCTTAATGGCTGAGAGCGACTTTCTAACCTTCTCCAGATTATACCCATTAAATATAAAATCACTGTAAAAAAAACACCCAAACACCATCTTTCCATGATTCTTCTCAGAGTCACCATTTCCCCTGCTCCACCACTATGTCATCATTTCCTCTTAAAATCTGTGCCACCATTCCACAAATTCCAATATCACCTTCTCCATTCTCATCCCATTCTTTTAGTACCCTCTTTCCCTCCTTAACCCAGTATCACCATTCCATTGCAATGAAACATCTCTGCCTCACTTTGGTGCCACAATGTATACTGGATTTAGAAATAAAGGGACACTATAGTTACCAGAATCACTACAGCTTAATTAGGTGTTTCTGGTGTCTATAGCCTGTCCCGACAGGCTCAGCAATGTAAATTCTGTTTACATTGCTGTCTAGTAACATCTCTAGGTGCAGTCACTCTGATGGCAACTAGAGGTGCTTCCTATCTAACTGTCAGGACGAACCAGTGGCCCACAGACAAAATAACAAACAGTAACGACGTATTACCGGTCCTTAGAATGGCCGGATTTAATGTACAAGAATAACCAGTCACGAGCCGAGATCAGGAATACAGAAGGGAGCAAATACAATGTTAAGACCCCTCTGGCATAAAGAAGTAAAACCGCCGTTTAGTTAAGCTTCCCCTCTGCCAATAATGCAATCTCTATTCGTATACTCCAACCGTACGAACTGCAACTAGGGGAATGTACCAGTCTCCCGACCGGGACCCGTACGGATCCCAAAACTCACAACTACGAAATCCACGAATCGCAGCTAACAGCCGATCAAATATAACATCCAGGTGGCTTACGTTTCCAATAATCAGTCGCTAGTGTAGTAAATCTCCCCTCCAATAACGAGACCAAGCTCCGCAGTGAGGGTAAAATGGTTGACTGTAATGGCAGACAGACATATGGCACTTTTAGGCATACAGGCACAAAATATTCCCACAATGCATCCCGGTTTCCTCCCCTCTGCCCTGGAAATAATCAAGAAGTAATTCAATTATCTCCAGGACAGAGGCAAATTGCCATTTTAAATTATACATAAAAAACGTGTAAAAACCGTGCTGCATTGAAATTTTTTATTGAAGCGGAGGGAGAGATTGACGGGTTCCTGGCTGACTTTGAAAGTTTATAAATACCGAACATATTACATTCGTGCAACGTATCCCCAGATAGCCTGGATCTGAGTACATATTCTTAGCGAATAGCGCTCAGATCCCATACGTACAGTTCAATCGCCATGGAGTCAAAGTCTCTTACAGTCTTTCGGTATGCGATTGACTCCATGGGACGGCTATCTGGGTTAAGTCCATCCGTGCAATCCAAACTCCCGAACAGCCGGTGTTCGTATGCCTTGTCGACTGAGAAGGGCGGTCGGTAATTTGAGCGGTGTTCGGCAGAAATAGTGTCCGTTTTTAGTTCCATAGAATCTGCGCCGAACACCGCTGGTCTTTCGTATGGTGTAAAATGGCCGCCGCCTCATGGTCGGCATACGAACGACAACCACCCTGAATACGGTTGGAATGGAGAGGTGTCTGCGGTTAACCACAACGTTCTAATTGGGGCCAAGAGGTTAACCAGCAGCACACTTCTCTCCCGGGTGGCCGTCTGTTCGGTAGTTTTAATCGGTTCTTTCAGGAAATAAATGAACAGGGGTATACGGACAGGCAAATAGACGAAAAGGGGCAAACAGACGAACCAGCAATCTTAGGCTATACAGATGGGTCTGTCACATACAGTAAGAACAAAGCCAAAGGACCAGGGAAACAGAAATACAGAAAGTCAAGCCAAACCAAGATCAATAACCAAATAACAGTAACAGGAACGTGCTCCCGGTTAACCAACATGAAGGAAACCACGACAGGGCACTGAACAGCTGCAGGTTTGGGTTTAAATAACCCTGTAAGCCCTGCTATTTGATAATTTGGGTCCCATAACACCAGAACGTGTGTGCATGGTGAAAAAGCAACGCCGCACGCACGTTCACGTCATTAGTGCCGTCATTGTGGGCGGTGCTATCATATACCGCCTCCTTGCAGCAGCCGGCGGCCTTCCTAATGCTGGACCCGGCCAATTCCCAGGAGCTGTGCAGAGGGAGAGGCACTGGAGGCAAGGTGAGTACCCTCTCCCTCCTTTAGTGTGACCGCAACGATCAGATGCGGTCACATTGCGGTGCCAATCGGGCACCGTGACGGCGTGACCGCACTGATCAGGTGCGGTAATACCTAGGTGCCAATCGGGCACTGTGACCGTACCCCCCCACACAAAGACCACCCAGCAGGCAAGCAGGACCAGACTTATCAGGGAATCGGCATGGAAAGAGCGAAGGAGGCACACAGCATGAATGTCAACAGCAGGGACCCAGGAGAGTTTCTTGGGGCCATAACCCTTCCAATCCACCAGATACTGCAAAGAACCACGAAGAACATGCAAAGAACCAAGCAATCTTGTTAAACACCTTATTTACCTCCCATATTGGGAGGGAACCGTAGTTGACAATAGAGAGGCAATAGGGACATTGATTGTACCCAATTGTTTGGTTATAGATGTTATACATCTGTTCCTACACTCATCACCCCACTTTAGTATCTCCCCTTTGCTTTAATCTATACGTGGATCATGTTTAGCCATGGAAAACCAAGTACAATGGGACAAGAGGATGAGGAGATAACCTAAAAAGTGATCTGTTCCCTATGCAAAGCCCCTACTTGCAATGAAACAGGTAAGGTCTCATGGGTAATGAGCAGTTTCCTAAGAGGTCTACCATCTATGGCCTCAAGGGCCAAAGGTGTTGACCTCTCCCTTATAGGTATATTATGTGTGGACACAAAGTGAGCATCTATAAGGCTTTCTGCTGCTCCTGAGTCTAACAGGGCTTTGCAATTGACCTCAAGGTCAGTCCCCTAATGGTAGTTAGGTGCGTGTGTTTTCTGGACGAATCAGGCAATTGACCCTCATATGTCCCTTCTTGCCACAATACGTACCCTGTCTTTCTGCTTCAGATAACATCATAACCCCAACTGCATAGGTGCAGGTTCGGCAGCTAGAATAGGGGGTTTTTGAACACCAGGGTTGGAGAAGCGGGGAGCGAGAAAAGTACTATTTCTTCTGTTTCTGATCCTTTCCCTTCCTCTTACCCTGTTATCCATGTTAAGTTATATACATCATATAAGTTATATACTTGTTACGTTTTTCTGGCAAGTCCCTGGTTGCAACCTCATTGAGGATGGTATCAGACAGGCCTTCAGCGAAAGCGGTGACGAGGGCACTGTTAGTCCAATCCACCTCTGAAGCAACGGTACAAAACTCAATGGCATAATCAGCAACAGAGCGATTGCCCTGTTTTACGTGCATGACTGCTTTAGCTGCATTCTTTTCCTTACCTAACGGCTCAAATTGTGCTAGGAATTCCACATAATCATATGCGATAAACTTGTTGCTCTCCCATAAAGGATTTGCTTAGGTCAGGGGTGGGGAACCTTTGGCCCTCCAGATGTTTTGGACTACATCTCCCATAATGCTCTTACAGTCATAATGCTAGCAAAGCATCAATGGAGATGTAGTCCATAACATCTGGAGAGCCAAAAGGTTCCCCACCCATGGCTTAAGTTAATGCCTTCCCTATCAACTGACTCATTAAATTACCAATCTTGGATCTATCGGAAGGAAAGTAGCCGGGGGAGGCCTCAAAGTGGTGGCGGTTTAGTTAAGAAAACCACAGCATTCCTGTGCATCACCATGAAATGAGTGGGAGGTGAGAGGGATATAGATGGAGTTTTGTATACTATGGGTACAACAGCGACAGGAAGGGTTGGAGAAGGCCATTGATCCTCCGGTTGGAGGTGAGCAGTACGGGCCAAGAAGGTCTGAAAGGCCTTGGTGAATTGATCCATATGGTGATCGTATCCTTCCAGTCTTCTTTCACAATCTAACATGTGTTGACTTAACTCTGCAGGGTCCATGTCCCTGTCGTAATGTCAAGACGAACCAGTGGCCCAACATGCAAAACTAAGTCAAACATGGACAAAATAACAAACAGTTACAAAAAGAGAAGTCCTGCGCTTAAGCAGCAAGGACTACAACACACATCAGCCCAATATATAGTAAAAACCAAGAAAAGAAAATGTTACTTGCGCTTTCTCCTTAATCCCTATGTATATTTAGACAAATGGAGGTCATTTAGTTGCTCCAATGGCCATTGGAGGGAATGCCCGCCTGCCAACGTCAAGGCAGAGCCCCCTAAGCGGGTCCTAACACTGACCCTTCAGCCTGCTTCCTTGAGCTTCTGGCAAAGATATCTCTAATGAGACAGAAAGGGGTATTTTTTTATATACACCCCTTTACTTATTAACCCTTAATAGGGAACACATGGGATGGGTAGCAGCATTGTAACCAGGCTGTGTGATACAAAGTAAATACAAATACAAAAAGAGAAGTCCTGCGCTTAAGCAGCAAGGACTACAACACACATCAGCCCCAATATATAGTAAAAACCAAAGAAAAGAAAATGTTACTTGCGCTTTCTCCTTAATCCCTATGTATATTTAGACAAATGGAGGTCATTTAGTTGCTCCAATGGCCATTGGAGGGAATGCCCGCCTGCCAACGTCAAGGCAGACCCCCCTAAGCGGGTCCTAACACTGACCCTTCAGCCTGCTTCCTTGAGCTTCTGGCAAAGATATCTCTAATGAGACAGAAAGGGGTATTTTTTTATATACACCCCTTTACTTATTAACCCTTAATAGGGAACACATGGGATGGGTAGCAGCATTGTAACCAGGCTGTGTGATACAAAGTAAATACAAATACAAAAAGAGAAGTCCTGCGCTTAAGCAGCAAGGACTACAACACACATCAGCCCCAATATATAGTAAAAACCAAAGAAAAGAAAATGTTACTTGCGCTTTCTCCTTAATCCCTATGTATATTTAGACAAATGGAGGTCATTTAGTTGCTCCAATGGCCATTGGAGGGAATGCCCGCCTGCCAACGTCAAGGCAGACCCCCCTAAGCGGGTCCTAACACTGACCCTTCAGCCTGCTTCCTTGAGCTTCTGGCAAAGATATCTCTAATGAGACAGAAAGGGGTATTCTGGTGGTGGCAACAGCACGCCAATCAACGCATGCTGTTGCCACCACCAGAATGCCGTCATTGCAGAGCTCAGCAGTGTGGCATTTTTTTTGTGTGTCTGCCTCTGAAACAGCGATGCCATTTGCAACCTGTGCCAAAAGAAACTGAGTCGTGGGAAGTCCAACACCCATCTAGGTACAACTGCTTTGCGAAGGCACATGATCGCACATCACAAACGCCTATGGGATCAACACATGAGTACAAACAGCACACAAACTCAAAGCCGCCATCCTCCTCCTGGTCCAGCATCTTCAGCCACGTTAAGCACTGCTGTCCTCCTTGCCCCCTCTCAACCATCCGCCCCTCCGTCTCTCGCCTTGAGCAGTTCCTGCTCATCTGCCCACAGTTAGGTGTCTGTCAAGGATATGTTTGAGCGTAAGAAGCCAATGTCACAAAGTCACCCTCTTGCCCGGCGTCTGACAGCTGGCTTGACTGAACTCTTAGCCCGCCAGCTTTTACCATACAAGGCGTTCAATATGAGGCGTTCAAAAAATTTGTAGCTATTGGGACACCGCAGTGGAAGGTACCCGGCCGAAATTTCTTTGCACAAAAGGCAATCCCCAACCTGTACTCGATTGTGCAAAAGGAAGTAATGGCATGTCTGGCACACAGTGTTGGGGCAAGGGTCCATCTGGCCACTGATACCTGGTCTGCAAAGCATGGTCAGGGCAGGTATATCACCTACACTGCGCATTGAGTAAACCTGCTGAAGGCAGCCAAGCATGGAATGCGTGGCTCTGCAGAGGAGTTGGTGACACCGCCACGACTTGCAGGCAGGCCTGCTGCCACCTCCTCTACTCCTCCTACTCCATCCTCTTCCATAACCTCCTCGGCTGAGTCCTCTTCTGCTGCTGCGTCTTGCTCCACATCAATGGCACCCCCCCAGCTCCTCAGGTACTGTTCCACATCCCGGATACGGCAGTGTCACGCCGTCTTGGGGTTGACTTGCCTGAAAGCAGAGAGTCACACCGGACCAGCACTCCTGTCCGCCCTGAACGCACAGGTGGATCAGTGGCTGACTCCGCACCAACTGGAGATCGGCAAAGTGGTTTGTGACGGAAGAAATTTGTTGGCGGCATTGCATTTGGGCAAGTTGACACATGTGCCGTGCATGGCACGTGTGTGTAATCTGATCGTACAACGCTTTGTGCATAAGTACCCAGGCTTACAGGACGTCCTTAAGCAGGCCAGGAAGGTGTGTGGCCATTTCAGGCGTTCCTACACGGCCATGGCGCACTTTTCCGATATCCAGTGGTGAAAAAACATGCCAGTGAGGCGCTTGATTTGCGACAGCCCGACACTTTGGAATTCAACACTCCTAATGTTCGACCGCCTGCTCCAACAAGAAAAAGCCGTTAACGACTATTTGTATGACCGGTGTGCTAGGACAGCCTCTGCGGAGCCGGGATTTTTTTTGCCACATTACTGGACGCTCATGCGCAATGCCTGTAGGCTCATGCGTCCTTTTGAGGAGGTGACAAACCTCAGTCGCACCGAAGGCACCATCAGCGACATCATACCATTTGTTTTCTTCCTGGAGCGGGCCCTGCGAAGAGTGCTGGATCAGGCCGTAGATGAGCGTGAAGAGGAAGAGTTGTGGTCACCATCACCACCAGAAACAGCCTTATCAGCATCGCTTGCTGGACCTGCGGCAACGCTGGAAGAGGATTGTGAGGAAGAGGAGTCAGAGGAGGAATGTGGCTTTGAGGAGGAGGAGGAAGACCAACCACAACAGGCATCACAGGGTGCTCGTTGTCACCTATCTGGTACCCGTGGTGTTGTACGTGGCTGGGGGGAAGAACATACCTTCAGTGAGATCACTGAGGACGAGGAACAGGACATGAGTAGCTCGGCATCCAACCTTGTGCAAATGGGGTCTTTCATGCTGTCGTGCCTGTTGAGGGACCCTCGTATAAAAAGGCTGAAGGAGAACGACCTGTACTCGGTGTCCACGCTACTAGACCCCCGGTATAAGCAGAAAGTGGCAGAAATGTTACCGAATTACGGCAAGTCGGAAAGGATGCAGCAGTTCCAAAATCAATTAAAAAGTATGCTTTACACAGCGTATAAGGGTGATGTCACAGCACAACGGGAATCTAACAGGGGAAGAGGTGAAAGTAATCCTCCTCCTCCTACGACCACGCCGGCAAGGACAGGACGCTTTACAGACGTGTTGTTGATGGAGGACATGCAGAGCTTTTTAAGTCCTACGCATCGCCACAGCCCTTTGGGGTCCACCCTCAGAGAACGACTCGACCGACAGGTAGCAGACTACCTCGCCTTAACTGCAGACATCGACACTCTGAGGAGCGATGAGCCCCTTGACTACTGGGTGTGCAGGCTTGACCTTTGGCCTGAGCTATCCCAATTTGCGATAGAACTTCTGGCCTGCCCCACTTCAAGTGTCCTGTCAGAAAGGACCTTCAGTGCAGCAGGAGGTATTGTACTGAGAAGAGAAGTCGCCTAGGTCAAAAAAGTCACCTTTATTAAGATGAATGAGGGATGGATCCCGAAGGGACTGATAGTGGGCGATACATTCGACTAAAAAAGGCCTGTTGAGGGGGACATAACAGGGTGTCGCGGCTGCCGGCCCGCCGCGTGATATTTAAATCCCTGGCTCACCCCAGTACCTTGCACTGTCGTGGTTTCCTGAGAGTGCTTTATCATTGTGAATCTGATTTCCTGGTATCCTGATCTTGGCTTTTCCCTGGTTATTCTGAATTCTGGTTTCCCTGACTTGGCTTGTGTAAACGGTATTGTGTATTTTCTGGCTTCCTTGACCTCGGCTTTCCCTTTGACCATTCTCTGTCTCTAGCGTATTAGTCCGGCCATTCTAAGGTCCGGTTTACGCTCTGTCCTTTTATTTTCCTTTTCTTGCCTATGTATATGTTTACATAGTTTCTGCGTGCTGGACCACACTAGTAGTCGTGACATTGGGATTAAACTGATAAGAATAGTACTACTTAACACACCACTCCTATCTGGTGGCACATTAGATTGCACGCGCAGTGCCCCAAATTTGAAGTAGGAGGACCGACCAAGCATCTTTTTCCATCTCCCGGTTCTTAAAATCGATGCCTTATATACACGTCCCCTGATAGGGGACGTAACAGGGATTAAACTGATAAGAATAGTACTACTTAACACACCACTCCTATCTGGTGGCACATTAGATTGCACGCGCAGTGCCCCAAATTTGAAGTAGGAGGACCGATTGTAACGGAACCGCTGGCACCCCGACTGGGTACCCTCCGCTGACGGATGCTCCTGGTGCTTTCCGAGGTCTCCAAGCACTCTGCCTGACACCATAACCACTGCAGACCCCACGAACCGCCGCAGCTTGGTTTGGGTCTCGCCGACTCCACCCACTCTGGACCCAAGACCAGGGTCCAGCTTCCAGTAGGTGGACCTCTCCGAATTCCAGAGAGCAGGAACAGGAACAAGCTCTTAGCAGAGCTCAGCGATTATACCCTGGGGAGTATAGTGATTATAGCAATCCCCAGGGTGTAGTTCTCCAATCCCCCAAACATGAGCCGAAACTTCATGAAGGTACAAGATGATCTGAGGTGCTGGCACACCCAGTCTGGTTTTTATTACAATCTTTGCCAACACAGGACCGCCCACAGGGAGGTATAAAACAACCAATAACATCTCAGTTACAACCCACAGATTCCCTCCCCTTATCCTGGGAGGTAACCCAATTACACATACAGTTAAAACATACTTTTTACCCAACTTTCATAACTCTAAAACCATACATCCATAAAACCATACATCTCCATAAAATTACATATTCACAATCAATTCATTCAGGGGTACAACATATTAAAAAATGGCACGAATCAGACCAGTGGTACAAAAGTTAAGGGAAAGTCCTTTGTGACCAAATGAAGCATGGCTTTTCTGCCCAAAACAAGTTCCACAGAGTCTCTATCCTGGAGATAATTGGGAAGTAATCCAATTATCTCCGAGGACAGAGGCAAAACTCCATTAGCCACATGGCAGACAAAGGATAATAAAAGACATAAAAATACATACTGTTACATTTATCACATAGAACCTACACATTTACAATTTACCGAACACATAATATCATACATAATATTGAAGACAGCCTGAATGCAATCTGCTACACAGTCTTAAAGGGACATTGTTCCTAAAAGACATAATATGTCCACGGATGGTTTTTAAAGGGCCAGCAGCAGCACCATACAAATCCAATATGCCCAAACGTTGCACCTGAAGGGCCAAATCTCCCAGGGACCATAGTCAATAGGTAAGAGGCTGGCAATCAGGCTCCTCCAACAGCCAGGGGTAAAGGGCAGCTTGTCACCAATAAACCCAGTGACAAAAGGCATTTTGTCACACCGACCATGCATCTTTTTCCATCTCCCGGTTCCTAAAATCGATGCCTTATATACACGTCCCCTGATAGGGGACGTAACAGGGATTAAACTGATAAGAATAGTACTACTTAACACACCACTCCTATCTGGTGGCACATTAGATTGCACGCGCAGTGCCCCAAATTTGAAGTAGGAGGACCGACTCTTTTTCCATCTCCCGGTTTCTAAAATCGATGCCTTATATACACGTCCCCTGATAGGGGACGTAACAGGGATTAAACTGATAAGAATAGTACTACTTAACACATCACTCCTATCTGGTGGCACATTAGATTGCACGCGCAGTGCCCCAAATTTGAAGTAGGAGGACCGACCAAGCATCTTTTTCCATCTCCCGGTTCCTAAAATCGATGCCATTGTAACCCTGTAACCCTTTTTTGCCCTGCTCCTGGCAACAAGCCGTAGCTAGCAGCAGTTACACCTTCTTCTGTGGCTGACAGGGATCCTGAGCCTCCGCTATAGTTGGGAGATCGGGACATCTTGTTGTGACGCAGTGCCTCCACTCAGTGCAACTTCTATTTATGGGGAACCCACCCCACTGAGTAGATGAGTACCCTCCACTTAATACCTCAGAGACATGAAATAAATACAGACATGGGAATAAACACTGTATTGTGGTCAAAGCGCTACCTACATCTAAGGGCCCCAACTTTGTGCACATAATTTACCTGCAGGTACCTAGAAGTTTAACTGTTCAGATGTAGTTATTAATGTTAATAAGAGAAGTTTGTTGTCTGCTACAGACTCTTGTGACTGTGTTTAAAGGACCACTATAGTGCCAGGAAAACATACTCATTTTCCTGGCACTATAGTGCCCTGAGGATGCCCCCACCCTCAGGGTCCCCCTCCCGCCCGGCTCTGGAAAGGGGAAAAGGGTTAAAACTTACCTTTTTCCAGCGCTGGGCGGGGAGATCCCTGCCTCCGATCCTCCTTCGTTCCGCCCC
This sequence comes from Pelobates fuscus, assembly GCF_036172605.1. Lineage (NCBI taxonomy): Eukaryota > Metazoa > Chordata > Amphibia > Anura > Pelobatidae > Pelobates > Pelobates fuscus. Next base: position 416,122,464 of record NC_086317.1, read on the forward strand.
ATTGGCTGAATGCGCACGCGCGGCAAGAGCTGCGCGCGCATTCAGCCGGTCGCATAGGAAAGCATTTACAATGCTTTCCTATGGACGCTTGCGTGCTCTCACTGTGATTTTCACAGTGAGAATCACGCAAGCGCCTCCACTAGAGGATTTGGGGGAAGGCTTAACCCATTAATAAAGATAGCAGTTTCTCTGAAACTGCTATGTTTATTAAAAAAAATGGGTTAACCCTAGCTGGACCTGGCACCCAGACCACTTCATTAAAGGGACACTATAGTCACCTGAACAACTACAGCTTAATGTATTTGTTCAGGTGAGATCTATAGCTCCCTGCAGGCAATCTAATGTAAACACTGTATTTTCAGAGAAAATACAGTGTTTACATTGATTGATAGGAATACCTCCAGTGGCCGTCACTCAGACGGCCACCAGAGGGACTTCCTATCATGCAGGGCCCTAAAAAGGCCCTGTACACGTCAGACGTTTGAAAATACGTCTGACGTGTGCAGGAGAGAGAAGGCACTGTGTGCGCGCCTTCTCTCTCCAGCCTGTCAGAGAGGAGAGGGGGCGGGCAAAGACCGTGAGCTGAGCTGTCAGTCAGCACAGCTCGCGGGCGCGCACACGGCGCGCATGCGTGGTAGTGCGCTTAGGACTTCAGAGGGCGGCATGAATGCCGCCCTCTGAAGTATGTGCGCATGTGCGGCGAAGCCGCGCATGCGCACAAGGGAGCAATGACGCTTCCAAATGGAAGCGTCTGATTGCTTCCTGCTCGTGACCGCCTTTTTCGTCATTTTTACGAAATAGGGGGCGCGGCTTCACGAGGCTCCCGGCACTGGAAGCAGGTGAGTAAAACTGCTTGGCTGGAGAGTCCCTTTAAGCTGAAGTGGTCTGGGTGCCTAGAGTGGTCCTTTAACATTAGCCAGGAACTGGCCACAGCCACATATAACAACGCAGTTTCTGGCTAATGTTAAACACAGTCCCAAGAGTCTTTAGCAGCAGGAATGCAGACAACAAACTTCTCTTATTAACATTAATAACTACATCTGAACAGTTAAACTTCTAGGTACCTGCAGGTAAATTATGTGCACAATGTTGGGGCCCTTAGGTGTAGGTAGAGCTACCCAGGTACAGTTATAAGGGAGAATCCTGAAGCAATCTCTGGAGACAGTACCTTTGAGTGACTTCTGTAACTGCAGATATTTCCAGAGAGATCCAGCAGAATGTAGGACAGCAGCAGAACAGCAATGGCAATCCTTCTGCTGGCAGGATGCAAGAGCTCATTCACACTCCTGCAGAAAGTTCCAGAATCTGCAGGGAGTTGAACATAAAATGACAGTCTTCTAATTCTCCTAGCAGAGCAGTAGACCGTCTCCAACTTCTTGTAGTTGCAGTGCATTAGCCTTCCCCTGTTATTATCTCACTGTCCCAGCAGTAATAGACCATATAAACAGGTAGGAACACACTTTCTTTATAGCAGACTCAGAGAACATGGCTTCTCTGTCCTCTTCTTCCTCCCATCCGAGCCCCTCCTCCTCACAAGACAGGGCAAAGGGCAAAGTTCAATATCCCAAAACTTAAAGTAAAAACAGTAAAATATAGCAGTCTGTTACATCCTCCCCTCAGTAGAATCCTTGCCTTCCACTGGCAAGAGCAGTCCATCTGGTTTATAACCGTTTAACAAGATGGTACAATACAATCTAATACAGGGAAATTCTAGCACTCA